>NW_027460280.1:61288498-61625699 GCF_050947875.1 Dermacentor variabilis | reverse complement strand
AACGACATGCCACAGGTTTTGTGTGAATTATTCTTAAAGAAAGAGAGTGTGGAGGAGGAGAGGGGAAGGGAGCGTTAACGGGCGCCTATATTTCGTGCAATTCACGCATCTCCCAGTTTATATAGTTAGGGTGAACTGCGAACCTTCCTTCCTTCATGTTCTCATTCAAGCCTAAGCTTATAACTTCTCTTCGATATGAGTCGGGAATAGGAACGATATATATATATATATATATATATATATATATATATATATATATATATATATATATATATATATATATATAGTCGGTGGAGCGCGAAAGGGCAGAGAGCTGCCCAGATTGTTTAAATGGTGGATATGCAAATGACGTCTCCGCCGCGTTTCTTTTGAAGCACGTGGACTTCTTAACGAAGCGGACTTGCTTCGCGCAATCTCCGGCTTTCCGGTGCCCGATTCTGAAATTTAAATTCGGAGTTATTTTATTTGTGCCCAGTATGTATTTCATTTACATATATTCTTTCCCACTTAGTTCATTCAACGCCGTTTCAACGGCACCACTTTGCTTAAGCGAAGTTTGAACGTGGCAGATAAAAAAAAAAAGAAAGAGAGAGAGAGAGAGATCAAAAATACCCTTGCTTAGATATGCCAGGTGAAGCAAAGCGCTTGCCTACCTCGCTCCTATACCGTGGCTTTTACCCCGTGTCTTCGATCCACCGACTTTTCCTTTTTTTTTCACTGCTTATTTTTTCACTCCTTCATCTTTAAAGTTTCTCTAGATGTGCCGTTTGTATGCGCCTGCATTTTGCATGGGCTCCTGGTCCCTCGAATCCCTCCACAAAGATCTCTCAAACTGTAACATCCGTCGCTATTGATTTGCGATTAAAGGTTTAATAACAGGCGGGATGGCGGTGGGGCACTTCTTCCCTTAGAAAGCCCTACTGGGAATAAGATTAATAAATCTACAAGGCTACGAAAGAATCTGCCGGGATGAAGAATAGGAAGTATTAGAACATTGCGAGCGCTGCGTTTTTTTGTCACGTCCCTCCAAACACTCACTGCCATTCGTTAATGTCGTTCAAGCGCAAGTGGCTCGAGAACGGGAACACGCTTTTACATGGTAATGAAAAAGAAAACTTTGTTGTTGCTTCCTTACAAATTATGTTTTGTAACAGTAAGAAGAAAGAGGGGAAGAATCCTAGGTGTCAGAACAAATTACGTGAGGAATTACCACGCGCACCAATGTATTATACTGACATTTGACGGAGTCATTGATCTCTGTCGTTTATATAGGCGCTGTTATTATTATTATTTTTTTATTGTATACGCCTTTGAATCGAAATCTCTTCCAAAATTGTTTCGTCTTCTTTACAGCATCCGGATTATAAGCCATGGATGCTCATCATACTTTCATGTTTGTATCACTCCTGTCTTGATACATGTTCAACGCTATCTGACGTCTTCTGGACCTTGGTCAAGCCGCGTAATCAGATTTTGAAACAATATGTTTAGCAGGCCAAACGGGAAGGTCAAAATCTAAGCAACTGATTTCAGCTGTGGTGTCATAACTCGCCCATGCCCACGACGGCATCATATCATTCAGAGGCTGCTTGTGTTTTGTGTTTCAATAACCTGATTGCATCATTGCGCACCCTACCATTGTAATTGTCGTAATTTGTAGATTTGTCGTGATTTGTCGCATTGCTAATACAGATCGACATGCATGATTACTTCAGCGTTTTGCCTAGTATAAATGATTTGATTGTACTTCTTTTGAATTTCTGTGTATGCCCTCCCTGCTATGATCACTGTGAGATCGGCAGTATTGCTAAATAAATAAATAAATAAATAAATAAATGAATGAATAAATAAATAAATAAATAAATAAATAAATAAATAAATAAATAAAAATCGCTTTCCCCGTCTAAATTACCACTGTCGCCATAAAGTAAGGTGTTACGGGAAAAATCGTTATAGTATTGCTCGTTTAGCATTATAACAATAAAACATTTCACGTAGAAGCTCCTCTGGTAGTTGTCTAAGTATGCGAGAGCATTGTGCCACTTGCTCATCTCCACGCAGCCCGGTGTCGTTATCAGTGTCATAAAACTTGATCCGACCGGTATAAACCCTTATCAAGTGTTATCGGTCGTTATCAACCTTATAGAACTACATCCGACCCTTGTCAACCTTATCTGGCATCATCCGATCCTTATCCAGTCTTACCGCTTCTTATCAACCTTACCGGACTTGATCCGACCTTCATCAACCTTTATCGGTGCTATTAACCTTAGCAGAATTATTCCGACCATTATAAGCCCTTGTCGCTCTTTAGTACCTTATCCATCCGCGTCGAACCATTATCAACCGTGATGAGACCCACATAACCCTTTATCATTCCTTATCATCCTTATCAACCCATTGACTGCTTGTCAGTGTGTGTTTCGCGACGTGAAATGCATGAGCCTTCAGCGATTGGTGGAATTTCGGTCATTATACCCGGCCGTGGTCGCTCAGTGGCTGCGGTGTTGGGCTGCTAAGCGCGAGGCCGCGGGATCGAATCCCGGCCACGGCGGCCGCATTTCGATGGAGGCGAAATGCGAAAACACCTACGTATTTAGATTTAGGTGCATGTCAAAAAAACTATCGTGATCCAAATTATTATGGAGTCCCCCACTACGGCGTGCCTCATAATCAAATCGTGGTTTTGGCACATCGTGGTTTTGGCACATACGTAAAACACCATAACTTACTGTAATTTCGGTCATTGAAGGAACTCCCCAACGGAAGGCGCATCCCGCGACCACCGAAACACATCGGGAGTATAGCGTGTTTGGCATTACATTTTTGCAAATCGGAACTTTCCTGATGTCTACAATGCTCCAAGTCGGCTCTACATGTGCTACTAGGGGTGGCTTTTATTCCACCATAACAAAATCATTCGACAAAGCCTTCATAGAAACTCTTCTCCTTTGTCATTTGTTTTGTACCGCCGGTACAGCACATATATGGTTCAAATATATCATCTTCTACCAGCGTGGGTGTTTAGTCTAGTAGGTAAGACAATCGGCTTCTGAGCTTGGGCTCGTATGCTCAAAGCTCACCTCCGCCAATGTTTTTCGATTTGATTTTGTTTTATAGAATAATTTCTTTATAGCGATTATAGCGATTATAACGCATTGATTTCGCCGTTGGGTAGGCATAGAAGTGCTTACGCATTTAAAAATCAATACGCGGAAATCGGAAACGGAATCGGGGTGTAGACGAGCCGTATGTAAATATACTGGAAGATATCTATAGCGGCTCTACACACACTGTAGTCCTCCATAAAGAAAGCAACAAAATCCCAATAAAGAAAGGCGTCAGGCAGGGAGTTACGATCTCTCCAATGCTATTCACAGCGTGTTTACAGGAGGTATTCAGAGACCTGGATTGGGAAGAATTGGGGATAAGAGTTAATGGAGAATACCTTAGTAACTTGCCATTCGCTGATGATATTGCCTTGCTTAGTAACTCAGGGGACCAACTGCAATGCATGCTCTCTGACTTGAAGAGGCAAAGGAGAAGGGTGGGTCTAAACAATAATCTGCAGAAAACTAATGTTTAACAGTCTCAGAAGAGAACAGCAGTTTACGATAGTTAGCGAGGCACTGGAAGTGGTAAGGGAATACATATACTTAGGACAGGTAGTGACCGCGGATCCGGATCATGAAACTGAAGTAATCAGAAGAATAAGGATGGGCTGGGGTGCGTTTGGCAGGCATTCTCAAATCATGAACAGCAGGTTGCCATTATCCCTCAAGAGAAAAGTGTATAACAGCTGTGTCATACTAGTACTCACGTACGGGGCAGAAACCTGGAGGCTTACGAAAAGGGTTCTACTTAAATTGAGGACGACGCAACGAGCTATGGAAAAAAGAATGATATGTGTAACGTTAAGGGATAAGAGAAGAGCAGATTGGGTGAGGGAATGAACGCGAGTTAATGATATCTTAGTTGAAATCAAGAAAAAGAAATGGGGGCACGGGCAGGACATGTAATGAGGAGGGAAGATAACCGATGGTCATTAAGTGTTACGGACTGGATTCCAAGGGAAGGGAAGCGTAGCAGGGGGCGGCAGTAAGTTAGGTGGGCGGATGAGATTAAGAAGTTTGCAGGGACAACATGGCCACAATTAGTACATGACCGGGGTACTTGGAGAAGTATAGGAGAGGCCTTTGCCCTGCAGTGGGCTTAACCAGGCTGATGATGATGATGCGGAAATGCGCGCTACATTACATAATGGTGCTGCTCGCCTTGATTTTGTACAAAAATACTAACATATTTGAATGTGCCTCTTTTTCTGACGCGATGTGTCCCATCGCGACGAGTCGAAGCGTTTATGAGGTCGAGGCTGCATAGAACAGAGCGATGGAAAGCGGCGACAGTCACCGGTTGCTGTTGCTGCTGTTGCTGCTGTTGCTGCTGTTGCTGCTGTTGCTGTTGTTGTTGTTCTTCAGATGGGGACGCTTGGGGAGTAGGCTACGTCAGCGCCAGCTGTCCCAACATCCCGAGTTCGTTATTCAAGAAATTTTTTTTTAAATATGAAAAAACACAACAAACACGCGAACACAAAGGTATGAAGATTGTCTCAACAGCATCGAAAGCACAGTCTACTGACTATGGCATGATCGCTCGTTACACAGGAGGAAAGGATCGAGTCCACGCAAGTCTCTTCATATACACATGAATACAACACCACAGCGAGATCAGCTCGTTAAACAAAAAGTAGTTTTAAATGATGTTACGGTGATAAAATAGGCCACCTAAGGCCCGGCTGTCCCGAACATCAAAAATGAACTGCAGTGACTAAGGAATGTAGGTAAAAACTCCCGCAGAAACTCCTCTGCGAGTTGTCCAAGTATGCGTAAGCCTTACGCCACTTGCTCATTTCCACACAGCTGGGGGACATTGTCAATGTTATGAAACTTGACCCGATCAGTATAAATCTTTATCAAACCTTATCGGTCGTTATCAACCTCATCGGACTAGATCCGACCGCATAGTTATCAACCCTTATCCTTTGTTATCAATCTTATCGTACCAGACCCGACCCACATCAACCCTTATCGGGTGTTATTAACGTTATCGTACTCGATCCGAGCCTTACCAACACTAATCGGCCGGGATCACCCTAACGGAATCTATCCAATCCTTACCAACCCTTACCTGTCCTTATCAACCTTATCTGGCATGATCCAACCATTATCAACTTTTATCAGACGTTATCAGCCTTATCTGACTTGATTCAATCCAGATCAACCTTATCGGGGCTTATTAACCGTATCAGAATTACTCCGACGATGATAAGCCCTTATCCTTCTTTAGCACCATGTTCATGCGCGTGGGACCAGTATCAACCGTGGTAAGACCTTTCTAACCCCTTATCAATCTTTGTCATCCTTATGAACTCAATGACTGCGCATCGACCACCACCAACATTTTCTTTTTCCGAATTTATCCTCTCCTTCTTAAAAGTCATCTGTGGCGTAAAGCTCAGCGCAGCAAGCGAAGGCCCTATTATGACTTTAACAATGCGGATGATGTCAGCATATTAGACTTCCTGGAACAAGACTATGATGGCTTTTTACAGTGTCACAGGAACTTCACAAGTGTTACTAATTTGGGGCTGCACTTCATGTAGGTGGTGTGTCATTGCCTGAATAAATACGTCTCCCCCTCCCCCCTCAAAAAAATCTCAAAAACAAACGTCAAAGCCCCAGGATAACGTGCGAAATACTTATTCTAAAGCGGCGAGCAAAACGACTATCGTCCATCCAAAACCCAAAGAGATAGCGGCATCTTGGCTATGCTGTGATCAGGTTTGCGTTCAAAAATAAAATCGTGCAGATATACTATTTTTAACGCCAAAATGCGCAACTTTCTTTGCACCGATCCGAGAAAGTTTAGGCTTCACCTGACACAAAGGAATGAACCAGTTAAAGCTTGAGAGTGCACGATAAGGACGTCACTGACCCAACCTGTATAGTAACGGCATACAATGAGTGCTTTCCGTCCGTTTTTTTTTTTCGTTTTTTTTTTTTACAATTCCGACAACAGCACAGAATTTAGCCACGCGCTCAGGTATGAACTTCCCGAGCTACTAATCACAGAAGAAGGTATTTTTTCAGAATTGCTGAATTTAAGCACTAGGAAAACTTCGGGACCTGACAATATACCAAATGCATAATTGTTTAGATGCGCGGAGTTGTGTGCGAAGTATCTTTATATTATTGTTAGCGAAAGTTTGCTGAAAGGGGAACTGCCTGCTTCTTGGAAAATAGGTAAAATTATACCAATACACGGAACCGGCTATAAGCTCACAGTAATTAATTATCGCCCGGTGTCCTTGTTGTGAACAGCTAGCAAGGTGTTAGAAGATTTTCTTTTCAAACATTTAAGCAGCTTCTTGTAAGGGCATTAATCTTTTCTTAACCATCAGCATGGATTAAGATGTGGCTTTTCAAGAGTGGCCCAGGAACTTCACATTACTAATCATTTGTTTGAAGTTCTTGTTAATGGTGGCCAGGTCGTCATAATCTTTCTAGACTTTGAAAAAGCATTTGAGCGCTTGTCACATTCCAAAATGATATTAAAACTAAAGCATCGCTTTAGAAATGAGCGTATCCTGCGGTGGCTTGATAGTTACCTAATGCAACGACAACAATATGTTCAAATAGGCGACTCTAAATCATCAGAGGCTCCAGTCCTTTGAGGTGTTCCCCAGGGGTCCGTCCTTGGACCCCTATACTCTTTTTTGTAGTTGCATATCTTAATGATCTCTCCTTTGACACTGCTGTAGAATATCGATTTTTCGCGGATGACTTCGTCGTTTATCATGCCATTCAATGTAAACATGACCAATTACTCTTAAGCAATGCTCTAACATCAATTTCTAACTGGTGCCCGACTTGGATAATGAGCCTGAATATCCCTATGTGCACCCCAATGACTGTAACAAGAAGAAAGAATCCGCTTTCGGGTGCATATAAAATTAACAACGTTGACATTATATCCGTCGACACGTCTGAATAGCTGGGGATTGAAATATCTCACGGTTTAAGATGAGTGCGCACATTAAAACATAGTTTGGTCAGCCTCAAAAAAGCTCTGGTTGCTTAGGCAACGTCTGTCGTTTTACTCGTACAGTTGTACGAGTAAAACAAAACAAGCTGGTTATACATTATTGGTGCGTCTTCTACTTGAATAAGGTGACGTCCTTTGGGACCCACACACAAGGACTGATACAGATAAGCTAAAAAAAGTACAAAAAAGAGTACTCAGGTTTATTTTTAATGCCTACGGAAGACAAACATCTCATCTCCGTTCAAGGTCTGGTCTCCCAACACTGGAGGAACGCCGTAAGTTACACCGTCTCAACATGGTTTATACGATAGTCAACAGCCAAACTAAAATGAGTTTTGACAAATATTTTCAGTTTAATACGTCTAGAAGTATACGCGGAAAACACGAACTTTCCGTTATTGTCATAATGATCATTATCATCAGCCTATTTTATGTCTACTGCAGGACGAAGGCCTCTCCCTGCGATCTCGAATTACCCCTGTCCTACGCCAACCCATTCCAACTTGAGCCTGCGAATTTCTTAATTTTGTCACCCCACCTAGTCTTCTGCAGTCATCGACTGCGCTTCCGTTCTCTTGGCACCCATTCTGTAGCCCTAATGGTCCACCGGTTATCTAACCTACGCATTGCATCACCTGCCCGGCTCTATATCTTTCTCTTAATGTCAATTAGAATATCGGCTATCCCCGTTTTCTCTCTGACCCACACTGCTCTCTACCTGTCTCCTTAACGTTATGCCTAACATTCTTCGTTCCATCGCTCTTTGCACGGACCTTGTTCTCTGCTTCCTTTGTCGGTCTCCAAGTTTCTGCCTCATATGTTAGCACCGGTACAACGTACTGATTGTACACCTTTCTTTTCAATGATAATGGTAAGCTCCCAGTCAGGATCTGACAACGCCTGCCGTATGCATTCCAACACATTTTTTTTTTCTTCTGTAAATTTCCTTCTCACAATCAGGGTACCCTGTGAGTAATTCACCTAGGTAAACGCGTACTGCTTTACAGAGTCTAGAGGCTGACTGGCGATCCTGAATTCTTTTTCCCTTGCCAGGCTATTGATCATTATCTTTGTCTTCTGCATATTAATATTGAACCCTACTCTTACACTCTGTCTGTTAAGGTCCTCAATCATTTGTTGCAACTCGTCCCAGTGTTACTGAACAGGATAATGTCATCTGCAAATCGAAGGTTGCTGAGATATTCGCCGTCGATCCTCACTCCTAAGCCTTTCCAGTTTACTAGCTCGAATACTTGCTCCAAGCACGCAGTGAATAGCATTGGAGAGATTGTGTCTCCTTGTCTGACGACCCCTTGCTTTATAGGTATCTTCCTACTTTTCTTGTGGAGAGTTAATGTAGCTGTGGACTCTTTGTAGATACTTTCCAGAATATTTACTTAAGCTTCCTGTACTCCTTGATTGCGTAACACACCTACGACTGCTGGTATCTCTACTGAATCAAATGCATTTTCGCAATCTATGAAAACCATATAGAGAGGCTGATTGTACTCTACGGATTTCTCGATTACCTGATTGATGGCATGGATGTGATCCATTGTACAGTATCCCTTCCTGAAGCCAGCCTGTTCCCAGTCGCTTGGATGACTAAAGTCAAGTGGGGCCTTTATTTTATTAGAAAATATCTTGGTGAATATTTTATACAATACTGGAAGTAAGCTAATGGGCATATAATTTTTCAATTCTTTAACGTCTCCGTTTTTGTGGATTAGTACAATGTTGGCATTCTTCCAGATCTCTGGGACCCTTGAAGCTGTGAGACATTTCATATAAAGGGCCGCACGTTTTTCAAGCATGATGTCTCCTCCACCTTTGATTAAATCAACTGTTATTCCATCTTCTCCTGCCGCTTTTCCCCGTTTCATGTCTTGCAAGGCCCTTCTGACCTCATCTCTAGTTATAGGAGGAGTTTCTGCAACCTGTTCATTACTGCTTCGAATGGAGATATGCCGATTCCTCTAGGTACGCTACATGTCGGTGCAGAATTCTTCCGTTGCTTTTACTATATCTTCGAAATTGCTGATGGTATTTTCTGCTTATCTTTCAGTGCATACATCTTGGCTTGTCCTATGCCAAATTTTATTCTCAGTGATTTCATGCTGCGTCCATTTTTTACAACTTCCTCAGTCTTTCTTAAGTTATAATTTCGAATATTCCTTATTTTCTCCTTTTTGATCAGTTTGGCAGCTATGCGAATTCTATCTAATACATTGAGTTGGACACTTTCATTCTTTGTCGTTTCTTTATTAGGTCCTTTGTTACTTGGGAGAGCTTGCGTACTGGTTGCCTTGGTGCCTTCTCTCCCACTTCAAGTGCTGCTTCTGAAGCCAGCCTAGTTACAGTTTCATTCATCACCTCTATGTCATCTTCATCTCGCTGTTCTAAGGCTGCATATTTGTTTGCAAGTACCAGCCTGAATTTGTCTGCTTTTACCCTTACTGCGTCTAGGTTGGCCTGTTTCTTCTTGACCAATTTTACTCTTTCTCTTTCCAAATTGAGGGAATACTAGACCTTACTAACGTATGATCACTGCACTTTACCCTACCTAACACTTCTACATCCTGCACTATGCTGGGATCGGCAGAAAGTATGAAATCTATTTCATTTCTTGTTTTATTGTACTCTAGGCTAGAGCAATCGCTTATCAATTTTCATTTTTTCTCGGAACGATAAGAGACTGGAACAGGCTTCCGCAAGAGATAACAAACAAGCACTCTGTTGACTCTTTCATATCAGCTCTTTGTCATTTGTGAGCGAGGCATGTGTTTCCTTTCGTACCGATATTCTTATTCAACTTAGTAATCGAAGCTATAGTTCTGCGCAGTATCGTATGTATGTTCTGCGTTCCACTGTATATGATATTGCTATGTTCGAATTTTATTCCGACAATATCTTTGCTTGTAAAATGTCCCGTTTCGTTTTGTATGTACCACCCCTGCTTTGGCCACCAAAAAGTAGCTGGCAATATTCTGAAATAAATAAATAAATTTCTTTATGGCCAGTCGTGTTACGTGACAGACGGACCGACGGACGGTTTTTCTCGTTGGGTAGACATAGAAATGCTTACGTCATTAAAAACGAAACAAACGAAAGAACAAAATAAATGAAGGCACGCAGTAAGGGAAAACAGCGGAGGTAAGGATCATCACCTAACTCGGCCTGCTAGACAATATAGAGCGCGCAGTAGCGGCGACATGCGAACGTCCTGTCATAGCGTGCGTTACGAAAACAGTCTCTATTTGTACGATCACTGTATAAAAAAAAAACACACATCCCAATAATGACAGCGAATTCGTGGTTAGGCGGGAAGGACGGCTGCCGCCATACTCAGTTGGTTACGGGTTCATGTTGTTTCAGCATATTCAAATTTCGGCGATGCACAAAGGCGAGCATGTAATTTTCCCGCAAAGACCAAGGACAATTACACTTTATTGCATTTTACATTCATTATTCCAAGAACAACAATTAAACTCGGGTCTACATCTAGCAATGGTCTCACACGCGTGCTACGGTTCCGTGCAGTTGCTTGCAGAGGAAGTTGTCCGCGAGTACGAAGCAGTCGCGCATTAGAGCGGCCTAGCGCGACGAATAAGCTCGGCCCCTGGTTTCCTGCTCACGTGCCTTGTGGCGCCGTTCCCAGACCGTTCGCCGCGCAACTCGCCGGTTGTAGGTAATAAAGATGAGTCACTCCACATGGAAGATTGCAACTCAGGGTCTGTTCCACTTCTGGCCACCATTGACGACAGCTTCAAGCTCGAGTACTGCAGCGCATTCGGAACGCGTCTCGGTGACTCGACGCCACCTCGCGTCGACGAAAAGAACGTAAGAAAAGCAAACATTACTGCTGTATTTTACCACCTTGCGCGGGCGAACCCAACGTGGCTTTCTTTAAGTACATAAGGAAGGTTGACTGCGTTTTGTTGTGGGAAGGTGAACTTCCCGCCGAGCTTCCGCAGGTAGGCTGCTCAATCAGCTGTCATCTTGTAGCGATAGTAAAATATGACCTGAAGGCATCGTTCTTGACTTCGATGCTGTCCTCGCGGAGATGTTTTCTTTGCCGGCTTTGTCAGAATTGGAACGAGTCTTAAAAAGGCCGCTGTGCGAATTGCTTTCTATTTATCCGTCTCTGGCAAGTATTGCAACACGGGGGTGGTTTCGCCCCCTTTATGCGCAGCACCCTTCTCGGTATACGCGGGCAAATTTTCGCCCTAGCAGACCTTTCGAGTTCTGCGTGCCTCGGTCGAGTGCCAGCACGATCGGCTCGCGCTTCGTCTTCGTGCAAACGATTACGAGGGTCGCGACTGTGTTTGACCTTGTGGAAAAGCGGGTTTAAAGGCTCGCAAAAAATCCTGCAAAATACAATTTCTTTTTTTCCTCCTTTTCCTTTTTTTTTACGCGTGAGCATATATGCCCCCACTTTGAAGATTCGCGATGCGGGTGTATGACGCTCGGCGATAAAGGTTGGCACAGCGCCAAGAACGAGTTCAGCGGCGCAGCTATCACGGTGGTTGACGACCTAGATAAGAATAGACGAGCGGCGCTGCGGATGACATCTTGAAGGGGCAGCGCAAAAAAGACAATGACAGAAGGCAGGAACACACAGGACAGCGCTGATCAGCGCTGTCCTGTGTGTTCCTGCCTTCTGTCATCGTCTTTTTGCGCTGCCCCTTCAAGATGTTCAACCAGTACCAACTCGCCCAAATGTCGATCCTTCTACTGCGGATGACGTCATCCGCACAGCTGGTGCATTGCCAACTCGCGCAGGTAGCGCGGCGCAGTGGGAATGGCTTCGTCACCGGACATAACTCGACCCTCGGAGAAACGCGTAATCAGTTCTTTATCGGCGCTTGGAGAGAACAGTTGGTGCTTCATCGCTGTGAAGTAGTATGGACGGAGCGGGTCCTTCCCGTGATATTGCAGCTGAACGGCGAGTTAGAAGGACCGTGGTGCAACGGATGCGCCTTGTAGAACCACATGAGACGTCCTATCCCGAAGTCTTCGCTCTGGTCGGAATATGAAGAAACAACAGCAGCGGGTGCTAGTGAAGGAGATGTGGAAAAAATAAAATGTCATTTTGTAATGTACGTAATTGTGCTCTCCTGAAGTGGGCTAAAAATAAGAGAAATAATTAGACAAACAATAAGACAAACGGTTAGATAAGCAGTACGAGAATAATTAGATAAACGATGACGGCAGAAATGAAAGAAAGTACGCTCACGTGAAATACGGGTTCACTTCGAGAAATAAGGGGTTTTTTTTTTCATTGTCACGTTATCAGTAACGCTTACTGAGCTAAAACGACCGCAGACACTAGTGCCGATAAAATTTTCCTCGAAACCCCATACTTTCCGTGCGGAAATGGACAAGATTGGTGCACTTAAGAGCCTTAGCGGCTTTGTTAATAATGCAGAGCCGGTTCTCCCTGATTACGGTTCTTGGTAAAATAGTGCGCCTAACTAAAACCCCCCCAAAAAAGTCGACAATTACACAAAGAGCAGTTTCCGGGTGCCTGCAGTGTAGAGCGAAAGCCTGCTTCTCCTTCTCGCGAATGTAGTAGTGCTTCAGACACTTCTTTCCCTCTTTTTTTATCCCCCCCCCTTTCTTTTCTTGAGACTCGCGCTTTCTGCGCGAAGCATTCAGATGAACTTTTTTCTAAATGTACTGCTCGGTGAGTGAAAATCATTGTTAATTAGGAGGTCCTCGTTTCGGCAGGTCAGGGAACGGGGACCAAGTTTGTAAGAGCGAGGTACTGTGTACTGCTTGTAACAAAAAAAAAAGAAAGAAAGAAGAAGAACGGAAAATCTGCGAAAACAGGGCGAAGCGTTCTTTAATTGCGTTTCTCGTGCGTTTCTCGTGGTGCCGTCTTTCTCATACGCTCGGAATACACTAGTTTCTATGCAGGAAGAAGCTGTATGTATGTTCAGATTATAGTTCAATGGATTAAATTACTCTAACACTAAGTTTCTGAAAAGGGCGTTCTGAGGTATCTGTAATCAGGACAGGTCTTACCATTTCAGGTTTGTCGTTAAAGATACACTAATAAGCAACATCAAACATGTTTTATAAAATAAACTGGTGGAAGTATAAAAGAAAACTATATTTTCACTTATTTGGTCGAGAATAGTTCATTACACTAGTGCAGAAAAATAAAAGTCATGAATTGCTTTCTTGGATTTCGCGCCGCCGAAAGCTCAGCGCCAGTGCGTTATAGGGGGTAAGGTCACATATTTCGAGAGCTATATTCTCATATTTGAGCCTTTTGGGGCGCAAGATGCGTTCGCGAAACTTGCTGAATTGGGTCTTCGATTTCTCTGAGAATGCAATGCGGCCTCTCTTTACCGACAAAAAGTTAGCTAGACGTGAGCAGGCGCTGCCAAAGTTGATTACGTCAGTGCGAGGCAGTGCGCGGAAACTTCGGGGCGGTGTCGCTAGTACTCTCGTATTCGCGTCTTTTGCGGCTTACGGAGTTTAATTTACAAACAAATTGAGCGCTGGAAGCTCGTTTATATCTATAGGCCTAGATGCCCTTCTCTTGCATTTATATGCACTTCCGAGAACTAATCTAAATTAACCTAACCAAACAGTACGTGCACTCTGATTCGGCGCGCACATAATAAACATACTTAACGGCATATACCCGAAAACTCTATCAAATGGAGCTAAGTGCGAGACGAGCAATCACTTCTGCATGAATGAGGTTGTCAGCGTTGGATTGTTTTTAGACTATTGATTTGCTGGGTGCTCATTTTGCTCATTCTTCGTATGCGTCGAACTAGCCGGAATGGATGAGACTGCACAGCGCCCTGTAAAACTTTTGGTTCGAAGGTAAGCTACTGATTCTAAAAATGTCGGGTTTTCGCGTTCGTTATTCACAGTATTTTTGCGTATCGAGTAGGGACAGTGAATGTTTCACTATCCGGAATGTGTAACAAAGAAGCCCACACCCTCGCATAGTCGCGGGCTCTCTGTAGTGCGATTTTCGGCTCGAAAGACAAGAGCACAAAGCAAGGTTTATTGTGCCGAACCCCGCTTTCTAGTTGTCCGCTAATTGCCGGTATTGTCATGCTATTAGGAAAAAAAGCCCGCCACATTTTCCGGTGCATAGTAGCCGAGGTTGCTGCACACCGGCGATATTTGCGACATCGAGGCGCAGAGCCGCTCTCTCCGCGTCTTTCAGCCTCTTAGCGTGGGGAAGTTTCTTCGGTGTTTGCTCTAGAAAGGAAAGCTTTTATAGTCAGACGGTTTCACCAGTCTCACGCACGATGTGAAAGTTGCCCTTTGTATCGCAACGGTGGCATGTGCACACTTGGAAGAGCGCGTCGGACTGCATGGTTCCGAAGGACGCAACGACCATGGACTGCACGATTCTTGCGCCCCCTTGCGCCGTAAGTCTTTACGTTATTTTGTAGTTAGTGCGACCTGTGTGTTTTATTCTGTTTCTACTTGCGCGCCTTACATATTCCTTGCTTTACTTTCGTATTTGTGGCCTGTCGTGTTGCTGTTCCTTCTGCAGTTCCCTTCTTCTTATCTTCAGCTCCCTTTTCTATCCCCACCCCCTCCTTCCTAAAGAGTAGGCAGGCTTTGTGCCACTCTCGATGACGGTTGCCAGCCTACTCACTACCTATTTCCCTCTCTGTACATTGTAGGTGTGCTTTCACATAAAATAATAATTATAATAATAATAATTTGTCCAACAACCTTTCATTTCGACCCTAGTAAGGGGCCCTGTTCTGCCGCAGAAAACATTTTGTTGCCTACAAATCCACGAATACCGGTATTAAAATTCCTTTAAATAGTAGGTAAAGGTCAAGCTGCCTAAAGATCAAAGACCTTCAAACGTACGAAATGTTTTATGTCTTCATTTGTGGCGCAAGGTGCACTGTTTCAACTAGAAGAATACAACCTGGAGCCGTGTGCGCGGAGAAGAAGTAAACAAACTGAAACTTTGGAATTGGATTTCCGCAAGAAGGCTCAAAGGAAAACTTGTACAAAGCCAGCGTGTTCCAGCATCGTCTCCAGTATAGTATACGCCAACTCGCATGGTCGTTTGCCGAGCAACGCGCGTGCAACCGCGGATCCAGGAAGAAGAGCGGCCGCCATGGACGCCCGTGTCGGTACCTGGTCTCGGCCACTGTTCACTCCTAACTTCTCATCCGGGCCGGGAGAGAAGCGCCGGCGTGTGTCTTGCCTTCTCGACCCTTATCCATCTTTTAGCGCGCTCTTCCCCTTCTCTGCGCGAGCACGCGGACGAGAAAGCAATTCTTTCCTATTTTTGCCCCGGCCGCACTCTCCTCCCCTAGGCCACTGTCGGCTTCGTTCTCTATATGAAGCCGTTTTGTCGCTCTTGGTTGAGAAAGACAGGAAACCCGGAGTTTGTGGGGGAGGGGCATGGCCGCTGCAGTCTTTTCCAATTTAACGTCCTGTTTCGACGTGGTGCCTGGCGAAAAGGGAAGCGGGCTGCGGAGCGAGGGAGCCTGCCGCCGCTCTGCGGACAAGAATTGGTGAGCGCAGAGGTAGGTGTAAATAGTAGGCAGGCCCGGGTTATCAGAAAATTAGCTGTCGCGAACCCATCTCGCCAGTCGTCGGGCTCCCTTACGCCTGTGTTAGCGCTGCTTCGGAGATTCGCCGTAGGAGAATGGTTTTGAGGAGCGGAAGCCAAGCGTTGAGGGGCTCGGGTTGAGAATTGTTGGGCGTCGAGGTTTTTCGGCACCGTCGGATGAGCAGGAAGCGGTGGCTGCCGGAACCGCAGTTGCAGAACGCGCACGCGCGGCCGCTTTGGAGTCATAAACCGTGACTGTGAAAACGCCTTCCCCGTCGTCGTTTTTCAGCCTGCACGGAATCTGTGTTTCACCTGGGAGAACAGCCTTCTTTTTCGTCGCCTGCAAAAGTAAGCAGTTGACAACAAGTGAACCTGCCGCATACGAATGTCCCGCTGCACATCGAGCATCGGGTATACGATGTAGCGACTTGCAGCTTTCGGCCGCCGTGAAATGTCACCCTACGCTTCATTCCCACGTCCATGGCATCGGAAGGCATCGAGCGTATCGATCGTATTTCGTAGAGCAGCGAAAACAAACTTTCGAGCGTCTTCTTGTCGTGTACGCTGTACGCGTTCTTCCTCTTCCCCTCCAGCATAACGATAGTGGCCGCCTCGTTCTTCGTGAAAAGCCCGCCCGCCCGCTCAGGGAAAAACAAGCGTTCAACTCTGTTCACTTCTTCTTCGGGAGGCCAACATCAACAATAGCGTAGCCGCGCGCGCCGCAGTAGTTTTGTATTGCTGATCGCGGTAAGCGGCAACCGTTGTCGCTTGGCGCCTTGGACAGGCGAGGAAAAAAGAAGGAAAGAAAGCGACGCCTCTTCGCCCAGTCGAGCGTGCCTCCTTCCCGCGGCAACTCTTTGCGTTCGTCGCCCTGAAACAATATCGGCCTGAGCAGGGAGCAGCGGCGAAATTGAAATCACGTCCCTGCATGGCGACGTGAACCGTGTTCCTGATCGAGGAGGCATGCGCGCGAAGGGGCGGCCTGCGCTGCGGCGCGTGCACTGGCCGTCTGTCGCCGCCACGCGCCCTGCGCGAAACAGGAAGAAAACGCGCGAGCGCCGAGTCGGCCTTCTGATTTGTTGCCTCGCCGCCGCCACTACATCCGCGGATTTGTTCGGTGAAGCTGCAATTTCAGACTAATACTCGCAGTCCGATAGAAAAATGACAGCGAATGCCCTGTCCCGAAAGAAAGAACTCGTCGGCGAACGAGAGAGAAAGAAGGCTGCTGCTGCGGTCTTCAGCCGAGGCGGCGTCGCGAGTGCCAACAAAGAAAGGGCTTCGCTCGACAAGGCGCCTGGCGCGCGGTGCTTGTTATATCCAACGCCGAGGAGAAAACTTTTTCGGCTAGGGCTTCGTGGGGGGACGAAGAGATTCCCGAGCAAAATATCGAAACTTTCCCGCGAAGCGTCGGGGAAGGGCGCCTTCCGCGAAGCTCCTCCCGCGAAAGACGTCAAATGAATGTCGTTTTAATAACGGTCCTCGCCTCGCCTTTTCCTTTCTTTATTTTTACCTTTATTTTTTCTCTGCGCGCTCCGGTTTTTTTGTCGGCGGTTCTTCTTATGCAGGGGGAGGGGGGGGGGGGGTTCTTCCTTTTGCTCCGCCGAGCCTACTGTGTCGATCCTGGCGGGCCAACTTTTTCCGCCGCTGTGATTCTGCGGGCCGGCGTTGGTAGCAGCGCGGGCCCTCTTTGCGGAGTGTTCGCGTCCGTCTCTGCGCCTTGTGCGCGTGCTTGCTGGCTCGTTTGCGATGGCCCTCGCGCTGTTTGCGCCACGGCGGCAGCGCGCGCTGTTTGTGTCGTCGTGTAACGGGCGCGAATGCTGCGCGCACGGCTCCCTAATGAGCCGAACCGCTCTCCTTTTCTTTCTCGGCGCTCCGAGTTTGGGCGCCCCGGCAGCGTCGCGTGCCGTTCTCCCAAGACGCTGGGAAGGAGCGCGCACGTCGGCTCGAGTAATGGCGGGCTCTTTGGGAAATCGTCGGCTCCTCTGTTTGCGGGAGACCGGCCCCGTAATTGCGCGCCTGAATGTTTTATCACAAGTGCGCGGCTCCCGGGCACCTTCGCTTTTTTGTTCGGCGCGCGAATTAGCGGTTCTCCGCGCGACTGTGCAGCGGTGGCCGCCAGGTCGGCCCGCTAACAGCTTCCGCGCTGGCATGCGCAGAATATCTCCGGCCGCGCGATGCCCCCTTGGGCTTCTTGTGCGCTGCTCGGCTTTCTCCGATAAACGATAGCGCATCGACCGGCGCTCACGCGCGCGGAAGAGAGGCCGAATCGAGCCGCCCCGGAGTTTGTGCTGGTGGCGCGGCCCTCTCGTTTGGGAAAAAGCGTGTCCCGCGAGGCGTAATGGCGCCACTCTCCGCCACCCGTGTCGCACGCCTTCTCCCGATTCTTATGCTTTTTCTTTTTTTTTTGTCGGCTGGTTCACACAGCGCTCCATGCGTGCGAGCGCGTTTGGTAACAAAGACCATGTGAACTGGGCCGCCCTCAGTTGTATACAGGCGATTCGGGTGTATGAGAACACCCCTGAATGCATGCGATCGTGCGGTAGAATGCCACTTAATCTTGTGAATACATCGAGAGTGAGTGACAGTTTTGCAGGTTTCCACTATCTAGGCTGTGGTATAGCGCGACTTGTCACCCGCCGTGGTTTCTTAGTGGCTTTGGTGTTGCGCTGCTAAATACGCGGTCGCGGGATCAAATGCCGGCCGCGATGCATGGCCGCATTGTACACCCGTGTACATAGATTTAGGTGCACGTTAAAGAACCCCAGAGGTGGTCTAAATTATTCCGGTGTCCCCCACTACGGCGGGCCTTATAATCGGGTCGTGGCTTTGGCACGTAAAACCCCATAATAATAAAGAAGAAGTAAAGCGCAACTTGTAAAACAACTCTGTATGGCCGCGGGAGGCCACATATATCGAATGGAAGGCGCCACCGAGCGTTCAAGCTCAGAACTCCCTTATTAATTCCAGTCGGAGTCTCTCGATCATTCGTGATCTGCCAGCTCCGCAAGTGCGCAGCACCGCAGGGCCGCGAAAGCATTCCTCCTCCCGTTCAGTCACGCACTGGCGCGCCGCGCACGTAGCGGCGCGTACGCCAAGGACTCCACCTGGCCGATATTTATGACGCGTTTCGCGGCAGAACGCGTTTCGTACACACGGCGCATCGCTCGCCGCGTTTCAATGGGATCCGGCGCGCCGAGGATAATACGCGCGTAATGGAACCCGTGATCCCCGCTGCTCACTGCGCGAGATGGGGCCGATCGGAGCCGCGCACGCCTACTTGCTCGCCGGCACGTGCGACTCGCTATGGGCTCTGCGAGCGTGAATGCGAAGCCCCTCCCGGCATTCGCGCGGCTTCCTCTTCAACGCGGGGCTTTGCTGCCGCGAGCGCTTTGTTGGTCGCCCGTTGCGGCTCGCATCCCCGGGAGTTTGGCGAGGGTGGGTGACTGCGCCCACGTTACATGACTACTCCGTACCTGCGGGCTCCGGTTCCGGCCGCCGATCGAGCGCGCGCAACGTGGGTGTTCGGCCTTCCTCGCGGGGTTTTATTTCTCTTGTGATTGCCCGCAAGTGCTGGAGAAAACAACGCCGATTTTTGGGCATCCATTCGCGTGGAGAACGGCGCTTTGTGCCTCACCCTTGGAGGCCATCGGCAAAAGCGCAATCGAACAGTGGATCATCGTGCACGGCCTGCAGCTCGTTTGGTCGTGCATTCCCGAGCGGATTTCTAGTAACATGTGGACTATTTAGTGGTGCTCTGGGAAAGCTCATTATATTAATGCGGATTCGAAAGGATATGTTGTGACCTTGAAATGACGCCTTCCCTGTTGTTTCATGAAACAAAATAAAGGCTGACGCAGCTTTCAATAATGCGCAGAATCATTGGTATTATACAACAACAGTGGTAAAACGGGTGCAGACAAGTGGTACGTGATCACATCCTGCGCTATGTTGCGCGGTTTCCTCGTTTTGTCTACGAAAAATTCTGAAGCAAGGCAGTTTTCAGCTTTTAAGAATATTTCCATTACTTTCTCTGATCGGTGAGATGAAACCGCAGGCGCCCTATGTTAGAAGGCTGCGTTGTGAATCACTGACAAAGTTGGCAAGCTTGTGCGATGACTGACCTCTAGAGCGCAGCTCTTAGGCGCCCGTTCCTGTCGCGAGCGTCGTGGTTGTCCCTCGTAACTGAGCGAGCGAACACGGCGAACGATGAAATCGAACGCGGAGCGCAGAGGGAGATGAAAGGCTGCTATAGGCGAAGAGAGCGCGAGGCGAAAAGCGGAGGAGGAGGGCATTGCGAACGCGTGAGAAGAAAACCGTAGCGCCTCGCAACACACGCTTTGCAGCGACGATGCCAACGAGATGGCAGCGCGCCTCGTCTATGTGGAAACAAAGCGCTGCATGAGCGGAGGTCTGTCTGCGCGCTGACTGCTGTGAATAGCGCCCACGCGTCACCGACGCACCCCATCTCGCGATCTCCCGATTAGCGAGGCAGTCGCGCCACACATCACTCCATTTGCAGCGTGCCGCACGACACAGATTGTCTGCGCCAGCCAATATATTGCGAAATCAAAAAACACGTATACATCTGCGCCCAAGTTTCCGATTAGAGAGTATCGTAATCGTAGGTCATTTTTTTTCTGAACCATTTTATCGGCTCATTCCCTCTTTTAGATTGCGCGGCGACGGTGCCTGTCAGTTTCCTCGCACTCTTTCCCTTTCATGTGCTTACGCATCACACTGAAGCTTTTTCTTTTTCTGTGCTAGTCCGCGCGTGCCATTCCCCTGCCCTTTGTTATCAATTGAAGAATTGTTTCTTCGGAATAGCCTATGACACGTAGCACAAGTTCGCAAGTGTAGCTGGCTTTCAGGAACAGATAAGAGCAAATTTCGAAGTTAATTACAACGACCATATGACGAATGCACGAAATTTCATTGACTACTTCTCGATTGCCGATAGTAAGGTAGAAGTTATAAGTGCAAATTTTGTGGTGATCGTTCTATCTGACCAACAAAATTTGTAAATTTCTCGTGACGTTCCGGGCTGTTAATTCGATGGTAAATCTGCAAACCAAGTACTTACTTATCAACGCAGATTCGAAAATATGAAACATGCCCATTTCCTGCAATCCTGACTCGTTGCCGTTTCTCAGCGAAACTCACAGCTGCATGACATAGGCTATCTTCGAAAATCCGTTCTGCGATTCGAAGGCGGCCTTACAATGTCTTCTGTCATCTCTTCGTCGCGGGTCCTGTGAACAACTCGTGTCGAACCCGCCGTGGTTGCTCAGTGGCTATGGTGTTAGGCTGCTGAGCACGAGGTCGCGGGATCGAATCCCGGCCACGGCGGCCGCATTTCGATGGGGGCGAAATGCGAAAACACCCGTGTACTTAGATTTAGGTGCACGTTAAAGAATCCCAGGTGGTCTAAATTTCCGGAGTCCTCCACTACGGCGTGCCTCATAATCAGAAAGTGGTTTTGGCACGTAAAACCCCATATATTATTATTATTAAATCGTGTCGGAGATACGAGAAATGCACCATCACATGATCGCGAAAGGAGACCACGTCGTGTTTCAGGGGCTGCCTGGTCATTGCGGTATCTCCGGCAACGACCGCGCTGACGAAGCTGCTAAGAAAGCACACGAAGGAGCAACCCTTGTTTCTGTACCTTTATCGCAGACTGACGCAGCCCAACACTTAAGCAAGCTAGCGCACCGTATGACATTGGAGAAGTGGCACACACCTGAATTCACCCAATATCGACTGCATTCCCTCGATCCATCTATGCAACCGCGGCTGTTACCAGGGCTCCCGCGTAAAGAGGAAAAAATGCTGTGCCGCTTACGCTTGGGCGTCGCATTCACCAATACATACACGTTTTTGATTGGGATGGCTGATAGCGCCGAGTGCAATGCCTGCGGTGTCGAAGAAACTATAGAACATCTACTGTGCTACTGCCCATCTTTTGAAAATGAAAGACATGACCTCTGCACAGCTCTCAATCATTTAGATAAAAAACCGTTCGCCTTGAACAAGATCTTGGTACCATGTATGGCCTCGCATATCGCAGCTATATACAAAAGGCCACAAAAGCGCTGCTGCGATATCTGAAAGCTAGCGGATTGAGTCAGCGTCTGTGATCCGGACTGAGTGACCGAACGATATCCCCAGTGGACTTTCTCTTCTTCTTATAATCTTTCCGTCCCCTTTTCCCTTTCCCCAGTGTAGGGTAGCCAACCGGGCTCAGTCCTGGTTAGCCTCCCTACCTTTCATTTATCATTCTCTCTCTCTCTCTCTCTCTCTCTCTCTCTCTCTCTCTCTCTCTCTCTCTCTCTCTCTCTCTCTCTCTCTCTCTCTCTCTCTCTATTTCTCTCTCTCTCTCTCTCTCTCTCTCTCTCTCTCTCCGTTCGAACAGCAAGCACCTGTATCAGTTTAGTTGGGGCCATTTGTGGTTGTCTAATAGGGCACCTGTGATTCTGTTGCTGACGAAACGATCCGTGATATTGATGTTGATAAAAATTCAAGCTCATGATTTCTGATCTGTATCACCGAGCCAGTGTGCGCTAGCGCATGTGTGTGCGTACGCGTTTCCTGCGTCTCCCCCCATTTTTTTTCTTTCTTCTTCAAATGTAGGCGTGATAACGGTGTAGAACTGAATACTTTGTCTTCTTTCCCCCCCCCTTTTTTTTAAAACACATTTATATCGGTTTCTGACCGTAAGCTTAGTAGATGCATGTGGTCAGTAGACCGTGCGCATGCCGTTGTTTCAGCCGACGCGTCTCCTGCCATCGTCGCAGGCTGTCGCGGGCCTGTCGCTGGTGCACTAATGGCGCCACGATTTGTCGAGGCTCGCGGAGAGGAGCTCACCGGACGGGCAGCAGTAAATTGTCGGCGCGCTTCAGCTGCATGCAGGGGCCGCTATTCTATGCGTGTGGCGACGCGCGTCAGGGAACCGCGTGCGGTGGTCCGGCCCTCTCGGCCAGGCAGCCGCCAGCGCGTATAAGGGGAGGCCAAGCCGGGAATGAGTAAGCAGGCGCAAACAAGATTCTCGGCTTGAGGCCGCATGATTCATGGCCCCACGCCCGAAGGCGCCCCACTGGCCCCCTTGCGGTCTCGCGCGCGCCACCTTGTGGCGTGGTCGTCCGTGGTGCGCACAGCGGGCCTCTTCACGCGGTTGTTTGCAATTCCAATTTTTCCGGCTTTCTTTCTTTGGGCGAGGTTGTAGAAGTGCCGGCCCTCCACTCCGGTGCAGCCCGTCGCCGCGTGGCCTCTCCGCTTTCCCGTCAGCTCAGGGCACAGAGTTTCCGACAGAAACTCTGCGTTTGCAGGCGTTGTTTGAGGCCAAATTGAGGGGCACCCGCTGAAGAGCAGCGCCCCGCAGCACTACATCAGATCTGCCAGCGCGAGAGTGGCGTTTATACGATTTGTGAGTAACCACTACCGTTCCACGCGATGCGTCACACTGCTGACTAGTTTAACGTCAAAAAACATGTACGAAGAGAACGGAAATCGAAGCCCTGCCTGACGTGTCCCATTGAGTTCGTTGTTTGATCGTTCACTCTTCAATTGAGTACTCGCGCCTCGTCCTGTTTTAGTCATCCGAAGGTCTACTTTATATTTCTTTTTTTTTTTCGGAACTCCTTCCGTGTTTGCTTGATGAAAATTCTTTGATGAAAGTAACCTATGAAGTTGCCTGAAGCTATATTATGTTTGCGACTTCGTCTTCTGCTCGAAGAATGCTTCTCGATTGAGGCTGCATGGTGTTCTGCGCTTCATTACACCTACAGCCCGCAGAAACACCATAAATTACCTACGGCTGTGTTTTTGCGCACCTCTTTTGTCGTACATCTGGGCTAGACATGCGGTTCTGCGCAGCTAAAGCGTCCGTCATGAAATACATATACTCCACTAACTAAACATTTAATGAAATTCTGTCCTGCACACTTGTGTATCTATTATGGCTAAGCACCCAAAATGTTCATGCAAACGTTAAACTGTAGTAGGGTCGTTCCGTTAAAGTGGACTTGTAAAAGCATTGTTCAAATGACGAGTACTTGACCGGATTGAAAATAAATGTTGACTTTCACGACGAAGATCTAATGGGGAAAGACAAATGATATATGAAGTTTAGTAAACAAATAACGAGTACTTAAGCATTGACATGCGTCATATAGTATCTGTAAACAGGGGACTGCGCGCTTGTTAGGGGTGCTAGAGCGCAAGACGCGACGCTACACAGAGAAAAGCGACTGAAATCACAAATGCAACGCGGCAGAAAAAGGCTACGATGACAGCCGTTTTTTCACACTATAGACATCGCTTACAATGTAGTTTCGGCCAGGATGACACGACGGGAGGTAACAGGGAGGTAATCTTGCGCCGAATCTGTTCGCTTTCGCCGTAGTTATTCATTAAATAAATCTTGTGAACGTGCATGACGAGCTCAGTGGCTAAGGGTTCAGCGAGAAGTCGTAGGTTTGGTTCCCGGCGGTGGCAGCACTCCGATGGGGGTGGAAGGCAAGAACGCTCGTGTACCGATGGTTGAGGCGCTCGTTAAACAAAGAATCAGGGGTGGCCAAAATTGAACCCGGAGCGCTCCATCAGGGCGTCCCTCATAACCCACTATGCAGCTGTTGGAGTTTAAAGGCCGTTATTCAATTCAACGTCGTAATTGCTCTACTACATATATGCCCCCAGCCGCTCATCCCCTGTTCTTCTAACGTACCCCTGATGTTCTTTAAGTCTTTCACGCATGCGTCCGAATATAACAAGGACACGCGAAGTTACGTATGCTCACGTAATACACAACGTACGCGGGATATGTTAGCGGCAAAAAAAAAAAAAAACCTTTGCGGTTGTTTTTGCTTTTAGCACGTAAGAATTTGAGACATCGGAGTTGATTTCGAGGGTGTTTCTGCACAACATTTTCGATGTTTAAGTTTTTGTTTTACTGTTTTGTTCCCTCTTTTTCTGGCTTGCTGGGCTTTGTGATACGGCATCATTGAATACGTTCGATGCACAATAAGGTACCAGCTGGAAACATGTCTCGTTTCCTGCGTTTCTCTCGTCTTCGTTGCGTTATTTATGTATCTAAAATGAAATAACGTGCGTATGATTGTGTGTGTGGGGGGGGGGGGGCTTTATTGACATATTTCGGAGTTAAGTGTAGATAGTCTTGTATGATTAACTCGCTCTCACGCCCGCTCACCTCGTCTTTCTTTTTTTTTTCCTCCTGCTGGAACCTTCTATTGTCTTGTCTACAACATTTGCATTTTCTGTACATTCTGCTTTGTGTATTAGCTTCATTGCGACAGCAAGTCTGTCGACGCGCTCGAGGCGCCCTCGCACCGCAGCCAATGGCACGCACCACCGCCGGCTTGCTGTTACCGTACGATATATCGACTCGCATGGAGCGCTGCGTGGTTATTCTTTCCCGTTAAATCTATCGTTCCGCTTCAAGTAAAAAAAAAAAAAGAACTATTGCGCATGCCTTGGTCTACGGCACTCTTCGATATGTGATTACTGTTTTTGCTTTCTGCCCCAGCCGATGGCAAAACCGTGTTCATTCTTTGTTAAAAACATACTAAAGAACATAGCCTACAACACTCCTTCAATCACAAATGGTAACATCTTCTCAGCGTTCGGCCTTCCATGCTTCTGGACTCTGTTTACGCAAACTGTGATGCTAAGGAATTTTTGGTTCAGTGATTTTAAAGTATGTTACGCAGCCACCCGAAGCCTTCGTAGTAGTGTTCGCTTTGTAGTTCCGCGATCCTCAACAATATATGGTGAAGCTAGGCGTTGTGTTTATGTGCTGAAAAGTTTGAACGATTTACCAAATGAGGCATTCTCCATTACATAAAAAAAAAAAGCATTGAAAAACATGATTTGTTCACTGTAACATGGTTGCTTCAACATTTGTAAAATATGCTAGTCGCCATTTCTAAAACACATACATCTTACCGTCTTGGTGTCGACTGTTGATTCTTACTATATGTTTTCCTTCTTGTTCGTGTCAAGCTTCCTAACTGTTAATCCTCCTGCACTATCTTGTTACATGTCTATGGTAAAGTAAATATTGCACGCTCGTCCGCTGATTTTGCCGGGCCAAGTCCCTCAAGCCACTGGTGGCTTTGACAGGCTCGTTTCTTGTACTCTGTATTCCTTTGTGCAATAAAAATTATTATTATTATTATTATTATTATTATTATTATTATTATTATTATTATTATTATTAAGACAAAACGATGCCCTGCGCCTGGCTTGGGAGATTTGATTCCGAAATAACAACTGCTCGGTGTCGACAACCTCCAATTACTAGTCGAGACGGCGTCCCCTGCGCGGTGTTCTGCATGAGCCGTGACAGATGTTTCGCGGCTGAATAGAAACGCTAGCGGACCGTTGCGACGCGCGCCTTGTTGTGCGAGGCTCATTCACGCCGCCTGGTGCACGAGCGATGTCGACGACGGGACTAGCACGTCAGCGTGACAGCTGCTCGCTACACCCCCCCTCCTGCGACAATCGGATGCCTACTCGCATGCGAGGCCGCCTTGTGTCGAGCGTTTGAGTGCTTGCCACGATGTCTGCCGCTCCCACTTTTTCTTTCTCTTTTTTTTTTCATTTGATGGCTTGTCTAGTCCGTTCACAGTGCATACCCTGTGTAATGAGTTGAGATGATGTGTCTACGCGGCGTGCGCCGCTTCTTTTTCGCTTAGAGGCGCGAGCATCCTGCGAATAGCGCTCCGCCGCTGTGGATTGGGAAGACTCCGTGATTGAGAGTCTGTCTGGGCATCTGCACCGTGCTAACTGCACTGTAGCGACAGTGTGCTTCACGACATGCGTTGGCGACCGTGGAGGAAAGTGAATTTTCCGCCTTGGATTGGACTATATAGAAACATGTCTGGCCTTGCTTCGGGTCGTACAGGTTCCTGCAAAAAATACTAGAGAGAACATGGTGGTGGTATGTAAGGAAGCTGCAAGCAGGGTGGTTCGGCCGGCATGGAAGTGACGGCGATGTAGTACATGGACTTTAGTACATGGAGTTTCGTCCTTGTAGCGTCAAACGGCCTGGTGACTTTGCAAAGTGATCATTTTCAAGAAAAACATTACGTTACAAATGCCACAATTTATTAATTTATTTACAGTACACCCTGCAGCGCCGAAGCATTATAGCAGGGGAGTGGGTACAACATGAAGTGACTAGCAGGAGAATATAATCACACAAAAGGGAGGGATGACAAAGGAGCAATGCATCAAGATAAAAAAAAAAGTACATGAAGAAAGTACAAGAATAACAGCACATGAATAACAGTACAAGAAAAAAAAGTTCCTTCAGCCTGCAGTCATTGGTTTGGAAGAAGATTGCAATTACAAATCATTGATCAGTCTTAAAAATGCATCCCGAGGAGCACTCACAACTTCAACTGGCAACTTATTCCATTCAGAAGTACTGTGGAAAAAAAAAAAACACTTCATATAGTTCGTCTTGCAGGAAATTTCACGTATTTTGAAACTGTGGCCTCTTCTGTTTGATATATAGTGGGGTACTTTAAGGTACTTTAGCTTGTCAATGCCTATCGCGTCAGTGTATATTGCGTGCAGAAGTTTCAGTCGGTGCTTCTGGCGTCTTATCTGTAGCGGCTCTAGTCCGATGTGTTTCTTTATTGTTGTTATGCTTGCGTGTCTGGAGTACTGCCTTGATATAAACCTGGCAGCGCGGTTTTGTATGCCTTCTAACTTATCAATCACGTACCGCTGGTGGAGATCCCACAAGGCGGTGGAATATTCTAATTGCGGCCTTACCAGCGACTTATATGCTATGGTTTTAAGAATCTGAGAGGCAGTTCTAAGGGTTCGTATCAGTAGGCTAAGCATTTTCCCGGCTTTCCTGACGGTCATATCAATATGGCTGGAAAAGGACAGATCAGCAGTTAGATGAATACCTAAGTATTTAATTTCGTTAACCTTCCTGAGTATCGAATCTCCCAGTTTGTAAGTAGGTTCATTAGTGATTTTAGATTTAGTGAATGTTACCTGGTAACATTTATCAGTGCTCAGGCTAAGTTCCCAGTTTTGACACCAGGAGGCTATGCTGTTGAGGTCCTGCTGGAGTACGTCTATATCATGTTGATTGCGAATGGATCTGTAAACAACGCAGTCATTTGCGAAAAGTCTAATTTGTGAGGAAATGTTTGAAGCGATCTCATTGATTTAAATTAAAAACAGCTGCGGCCCCAGCACCGAGCCTTGCGGCACTCCAGAAGTGACTTGGACAAAACTAGAATTCTTGCCTCCTATAACTACGCATTGTATTCTGTCGTTCAGGTAATCTTCAATAACCTTCATGACTTTCGCATCCAAATAAAGAGTGCTCATTTTATGTATTAACAGGTCATGTGATACGGAGTCAAAGGCTTTGCGATAATCGAGAAAGACTGCATCTGTACGCATTCTTTTTTCAGCAGTACCTGCAAGCTCATGAAATAGTTCTATCAGCTGAGTGGTACAGCTCACGCCTTTGCGAAAACCATGCTGATTTGGGAAGAAAAAATTGTTTCCTTCTAAGTGCCTTATTATATTGCTATAAAGAATGTGCTCAAAGACTTTACAACTTATGGAACAAAGTGAAATTGGCCTATAGTTAGATACGGCGGACTTGGAACCGCTTTTAAACACTGGAACTATATGGGCTTTTTTCCAGTCTTTAGGGAGCACGCCACTTTCGAGGGTTTTGCAGAATATTATTTTTAAGTGTTGAGATATAATGAAAGAACAGGCTTTGAGTATCCTCGGAGAGATTCCGTCTGGTGCAATTGCTTTGGCTTCATTAATGGAGTTGAGACAGTTCCTGATACCCTCCAATGTGATAGTAATTGTTGGCATTACGTCTGGCACACTGTATGTAGTGTTGGGAAAAGTATTTCTATGTTTCGTTTTCAGAAATACTGATTTAAGTTTGCAGTGATTATGCGTGTGAGTGGAGTCTTATTGCCTTCTGCGTTCAGAAAAGTAGGATTCCTTCGAGATTTTAGGCAATGAAGGTAGACAAATCATAATAAACAAAGCCATAAGGACGTCTGAAGCCACAAGGACGAAGATCAGACAAATTCATGTACTAACCGCCATTCGCCTGATTTTCCAGAGTTTCGAGAGTTCTTTATTGTGCTAAACGACCGCAGCGCCAGTTTTTCCCTCTAGTAATGGTAGCTGGAAACTCTTCTTGGGTGTTCTTGGTTTATTTCAAGGCGTGACTTAATATGCCGGCAGAATTGAGCCTACGTTCCTTCGCTTTAAACGCCAAAGTATCAGTTTTAAGTATGTCCCTTTGGAAGGAAGCACTTGTAAGATTGAGTGTCGTTGCTGCGCAAATTGCTGAACGGATGTTATGTATTTGAAACGGCAGCTTTCAGTGCAGGTATAGAATTAGGCGAGTGATTCGGTTGTTCATGGATCACAGAGTTAAAGAGTTAAATATCGAGAGGAGGAACTGGACTGGACGTCAGTGTGGGAGAAACGGTACTTGGGATGCTATGGCAGCTTACCGCAGCAATGAAAAGGGAAAAAAAAATATTTGCAGCTCGTTCGCGATACTCTGGACGGGCGATGACGAGCAACTTTGCGAAGCTTTGATAACTACTGCGGAACAGCCTTTCGATGTCGTGACTAAGCATCTGCTGTGCCTGGTTACCTTGGCAATCTTCGGGTCGTTTTTGATATGCTCCACTCAACATGGTTTAGACGCGGCCCATTTGTCCGATCAACACGACCTTGCTACTGCGATAATTGTTTGCGCTCAGAATATTGCGCCAGCTATTACATTCAGTAAAGGGAGAAAGCAAGTAAGTGCACAAGTTTTTGTTTGAACAATCGGTCTGGTGCCTTTCGAGGGGCATATTTATTTATTTATTTATTTATTTATTTATTTATTTATTTATTTATTTATTTATTTATTTATTTATTGAATATCGTGCTGAGCATTTCCATGATAGCGTTGACAGTTACAGTGCTGCCAAAGCAATTTGCAGTATAAAGGGGCCGTATTTTCGATGGCTCTATTTCCCCAGAATTTATTCATTTGTTATCATCGGTTGCATCGCGCGGCCCACACCGACAATTAGGCGGGGCGCAGTGTGAGCCAATAATGAAGGGTAGACAACATTCCGACAGAACCCATCTCACGATAACCGCCGACGTTAATCAGCACAATGTAGCCACACACCGTACTGCCACCATGGGCACGCCAAGTGGCAATCTCGCTGCCGACCGCAACGCGGAACGATATCACAGCACAGTATATCTCGTTGTAATCACTGCGCTCCAGTTGAAACTCCGTAGTGTCCCTAGTATCCTGGCTGCAGCTTCGTTGCAATGGATCTCCATCAAGCGGTCGCTCTCAACGAGGAGGTGTCTTGTTGTGGATGGGGTGCTATCGCTTTAACATATTTAAAGCTACATACCCCTTATTGCGTCACCTTGGCACATCCAACCTGCGCGTTAGGTCAAGCATGGGCACATACCACTATCACATACGCAGTGCCGAAGTTGTCTATTCGGACATATACCCAGCGACACATACCCAGTGACCCAAGTTGTTTACTAGGCCAGACAGCAGCCAGCACATGCCCGGTGACCCATGCTTGAAGACAGCTTGGATCATTGGGTGACCCAAGTCGTGGCAAATTGAAAGACCTGAAAGTGCGTTAAGTTCCCAAACAATGGTGATCGCATTAAAAAGGCAAACGAAAAGAGTCGTTCAATATACGGCGCCCGATTACCGCGTTGAAAACGAAAAGAATTGCAAAAGTGGGCTTCTCCGTATAAGGTATTTTACTGTGAAGAAGCCAACTTTGAGGAACCGCAGTCGCGGAATTGACTTCTTCGAAAGTTCGTGGAGGACTCGAGGTATAGAAATATAGTCCGGCGCGTATAAAGAAGAAGATCGGCACCGTATCTTAAGAGGAACGTTCGCACTTGGCGGTGAAAGCAAAACGGAACGGTAAATGTTGCGGGAAATGTGCACGTTGCGCAGAAAAAGGTATGAAGGCGACACCCACAGAATCGGCGAAAGCAGGCCATCACGGTACAATAAAACCTCGCCACCAAGTGTGAACGAGGCCACACTTGTGTCATTTGGGCGATTTTTTTCGTACTCTCCAACATTGGTTATGTGTTGCTGGTCGTATGTCACGGCACATACTTCCACGCTTAGCGCTGCCTATAGAAATTGGTGAAGACGACGGTCAAGGCACGTTTCTTTCTGGTTCTATATATATATATATATATATATATATATATATATATATATATATATATATATATAGAGAGAGAGAGAGAGAGAGAGAGAGAGAGAGAGAGAGAGAGGGAGAGAGAGATAAACTGATGAACTCTTTTATCCATAACGACGCGAACCTTATTGCAGAACCGTATTCAGGCTTCATGCGTACTCGTCTCGTACTGGCCCTCACCAGAGAAACCCTCTGGCAACACGGTTCGCTCGTTGCAGGCCACACTCGAAACTCATCCGCACCCCTGTGATCGCGGCAACGTTCAGGTCGCGCGGTTCTGAGGACGAAACGTCGTGGCTCATGGCAACGCGTCGCTCTCTCTTTGCGAGTCGTGTGTGCGTGTGCAGTGAGTGAGCGCTCGCTCGCACGGCGCCGTGGGGGAGGGGGGGGGGGGGCGTGGTGGAGCCTCTCCTTTGGGGCGCCGTAATAAGGAAGCGCCGGGAAATTTCCCGGCCCGGGTGGCTTCCCTGTTGCGATTGCTTCGTCATCCATCAGAGGCGGCGCGGATCCCGGGCCGGAGCGGCGCTGATTCATCGCCGCGCGCGCCCTGAGACGAGCGGCGTACCGAGCGAAGAGGCCCTAATGGAGGAGGGGGTCTCGCTCTTCGAGGGTCGCCGGCCCGTCTCGTGCGGCGTCTGGCTCGTCGCGCGTGCGTCTCCCCTGGCAGCGCCTGGCGTTGCTCAGCGGGAGTCGCTTGCTGCCCCGTCGTCGGCGACGGCCGCGACGTTGTTGACGGAGCGTACACGTTTGTTGCTCGAAGTCGGGGCGCAGTCACCGTCCGCGCGAGCACTTTGTTTTCGCGGGCGCGTTGAAGCACCAATGCCATCTTTGGTGTGTTGTGCGATTTCTCGGCATCTGTATGCGCCACACGGACCTACAATGCCGACGTTTATTCGTGTGACTGGTTTCGCGAGTTTACGGTCACACTTTTGGCCCGAAGGATAAGCAACGTCCAGTTCCCGCGCCTCCCTTTTCCCCTTTTTTACTTTTCTTTCGTAGTTCAGCGTGCTATTTAATTCGATCTAAGGCGAATGCCTTACGAGTATTCTTCGAAGAAAATATATTCCCTCCTTCAGTTAAGCATCGCAATACATAATACATCTAGCGAAACCACATTAAGGAAGACGACGTAGGCAAGGCGTAATAAATGGCGGCTCTTCTCTCCCGATGAACGTAGGGGCTATATATATATATATATATATATATATATATATATATATATATATATATATATATATATATATATATATATATATATATATATAGAGAGAGAGAGAGAGAGAGAGAGAGAGAGAGAGAGAGAGAGAGAGAGGCGCCACCGGCAGACCCGACGTTTCGACCAAATAGCAAGCACCCTTTGATGCCCCATCGCGTAGGGGACTCCGCTCTTGCTCCCCGCAGCGGCAGCATGCCGCAGTTGGTGGTGAAATATCACGGTGCTTGAGCGCCGCGAAGACAGCTCGTTACCGCCAAGCACGCCGCGCGCCGAGAACGGCCCCGGTTTCGCCCGCGCCGCGACTCCGCCTGCGGCCGCGCGCGTGCCGGCGCCCGTCCCGTTCCGGCTGCGGCGCCCGCTGTCCGAGCCGGAATTCTTAATGGAATTTATAATTTTATCGCCGCGCGATGCGCCGTGCCGCGCGTCCGGCGTGCACGAGAGGCCTGGTGCGTTCTGCGGCGGCGCGGCCGGGGCACGTAGCTCCGCTTCGTGCGCGCTTCCATATACGCCAAACTGCCTCGCATGTCGACACTCTGTTGCTCGCGGATTGTACGCTGCGCGAAGAGCTCGTCATCGTTTTATGGCCGGCCGGCCGCTGACGCTTTTGCCACGAAGGCTTCGAAATGGACCGGCCGCGGGCGTGTGCGCTTCCCTCTGTCCTGTATACCGCGTTCACGCGGAAGGTTGTCGTTGGAAATTAGCTCCACAACGGGCCGCGTCTTTTTTTTTTTTTAATTGCTGCCGTCAAATGACCGCCGCCAGTTAGCGCCGTATACAAGTGGAAACAGGCGATTAGTGAGTAGCGCACTCTAAGCACTCGGCGGCTATATATAGTGGCGATAAAGTGGTGCGTGTGCTTTGCGCGTTGCGGGAAAGAGCCCCCGTTTTCTACTTAGTTAAATTACGTTTTAGTTAACTAAGACGAGGTTACCCCATCCGCGTTGATGGCGCGGCGCCTTCGTGGGATTTCGCGGTGTGTTTTGTGCGCATCGTTAAAGTTCGCACGTGCCTTCCAATGGCGCAACGCTATAGCACTTTTTCGTTTCGTGAATGATAGGCGGGAGGTTTTTTTTTTTTTTTTTGCTTGCTTAACTAACTCCATCGTATCAGTCACTACGATACTGCGTGCCTCTGTCTAATTGTTGCTATATCAATGAAATTTTTGCTTAACTAGGAAAATTAATCATGACAAAGTTGTTTAGTGAGAATGCTTTATTATACAACGAAATAAAAGTTTCGCGTGCAAGTTGGTTCGTGCTATGCGACACGCATAGACAGACAGGGCTGAGGAACATAGGCAGACAGGGCGGAGCCCAGTACCGCTATGCTCTCCGAGCTGTGTTTTTATGCCTCTGTACACCTGCTTTTTTGCACAAAGTAAACTTTAGTACCAAAGCGTAGAGAAGGAGGCCGTCTGTGTTCGCGTTATCGCCGTAGCGGCTCAGTATGGAATCGAATAAACCGTTTGAAAAGAAACATTAAAAAAAAAAAACCTTTGCTAGCTTCGTTACCTGCGAGCAAACATTCGTCACACACACCTGGGCGAGAAATGAAGAGGTGTTGCGACCCACGGAGAAACATCCTGCGAAGAATAACAGAGGTGAAAAAGAAAGAAATCGAACCAGGCGGCCTCGTTCGTGGTGTACTTTCGAGCATGTTATCGGACCAGAAAGCAAAGTGGATTTAAATCTTTGCTGACATAACTCATTGCATGGAAACCGAGCTATTTTGCTTATCGAGCTAAAAGTGAGCTCTGTAATGAGTCCTCCTCGCCGGAAGAACGCATGCCCCCCACCCCTGTTCATGCGCAGCCAGCCAGATAGAGCTCGCACGCGAAAGCTGTGCGCAGGTGCCTTCGGGACTTTGCATTCAACATCTGCATTTTAACGAGCCCGATCAATCTTAGCCCGTGAAGGCCCTGCCGCTCCTGGCGCTGGCTTCGCTGGCGTAGTCTAGTGCCTCTTTCGTCGCCGTTTTAGATTTCTTTCTTCTTCTTTTTCGTTTCCACGCGTAACAAGATAGAGTTGCCACAAGAAGAAGAAAGGCCCGTAGAATGTGAAGATAACCTTTCCTCTTTTCATTTCCTTCCTAAATTCTTTTTGACCATCCTTATTGCGTTCTGCGGGCGATAAAAGCATGTCTAATGTCTGCGTTGTCATGACGAAAAGAACGAAATGCACCTTTTGTTTCGAGAATAGGGGGCCGTCTTTCCTTCTTCCTTTGTTAGCAGTGTTTGCGTATTTCGGTTCGAGAGCTCAATTTATAAAATTTATCTTTTTTTCTTTGCGCAGAGAAATTTTATGTTGTCGAGAAGATGAATTGCGCGCATTGTTAAGAAAAACAAAACTTAGTTTTTTTAACATGGGCTCAGGTTGCGCACCACGTATTAAAAAAAAAAAAAGAAACAGGTGGTGGGGAGACGCATGGTAGAGCAGGTCCGGTTCTCGAAGTGCACTACTCGTATTTCGTATTTCTGAGGCTCTTTTATTACGATAGAAAGGTTATTCTAATTTGAACGTTGTTCTCGTATAGTTTTCTTCAGTTCTTGAGTTGCTTGCTTGAAATAAATTTCGTTTGAAAGGGATGTTGCTAGAGCCAACGCTTATGGCCTGATTGCAGTTGGTGCTTTTAAGCCCTAAGGTGGGGGGAAATGAATTGACGGGTTTTATCGTCCCGAAACAACGCAAAAGCTATGAAGAAAGGAAGAAGAAATGCAGGAAAAATTTTATAACCGTAACGCACTCCTGTGTTCAGCGTTTTCCGGAACAAAGGAACGAATTGAACATATAATACGCTATCTGATCATGCTGCGGGTGAATTCATTTATTGCCACATTTCTTGGATGAAGCACGTGTCAGTGCTTATTCTTCCATAGCCACCACTTATGTCGTCAACCCCATTACCATTTCTTGTTCTTGTTTCCGATTCGTTCAGTCGAAAGACGCCGAAAAGCAAGCAAGCGCCTGCGAAAAGAAAGTATTGATGCGTGGGTTAAAGCCGGACAACAAAAACGCCAGTTCTTGCAAATTTGGCGGGCTTTCAAGTTTTTCGTCCCATGGAGAGGATGTGACGCAATTTATCGTTCGATCCGGTTGCGCAAAAACAGCGACAAACTTCGTCTGCTCCTTTGTTCGGAGGAGTGCATGAGAGCGCTGATATACGTATCTAATGCTGACGAAAAACGCGGCGGTATAAGGCAACCTCAGGATTGCCGCATCTATAGGAGGGTTGTACCAGTACATATACCGCTCTTCAATAGACGCTCCTCCAAACCCAGTGCGGTATACCCAATGGCTATGACGCTGCACTATTGAACTCGAGGTCGTGGGTTCCACACCTTTGGAAGGGTGTGGGTGCGAGCTAGTTGCTACGGGTCATTCATTTTAAACAGCGCCAAAAGAAAAAAGAAAAAACAGACAAGGAAGAGCACAGCGCTGGTTCTGTGCGCATCCTTGTCCGTGTATTTTTTTTATTTATTTTTGGTGCTATTTAGAAAGAATGTTCCATACCCGCTCCATACGAATGTTCCATACGAATGCAAAAAACCTGGTGTACTTGGGTGTAGGTGCCCGGTAAAAAATCCCCGGTGGTCAAAATTAATCCGAAGTCCCCCACTACGGCGTGCCTTATAATCATATCGGGGTTTTAGCACGTAAAACCCCAGAAACTATTATTTAATTTTCACATTCCCGTACCTTTATGGTGCGAGAAATTGCGTACTTAGAAGAGCACATATGTTATCATAAACACTTCTTTTGTATTGTAATTGTCTGAATGAACGAATGAATGAGCGAATGAATGAATTCTCGCTGCGCGAGACTTTATGAAAGAGTGAATATGATTTCGTCGAGAACGAATTTTGCAGCCCTTGGAAGTGTTTCTTTTCTCTCGTGCATCTTGTTTATGCTCAGCTTGTTTACCGCTGTATAGCAGCAGCACTTCCGACTACTGTAAGGCATAAGCGCCTGCCTTTCTGCTTTTAAATGGTGCGCCTGTGCCTGTGCTTCCTTCTCGCAACTGCTAAACTTTCAATGGCAATGTCACGCGCCGAGGAAGCTGGCCGCTAAAGATCATCTTGGTTTGACTCTCATAGATGATCAGAGAAAACAGATACGCCGCGTATACCTTGCAGGCGTGCGCGTATATATATAGAGTGTTTTCATCGGGCTTCCTTTTCTTTCATGCTAGGGAGAATACGACATTCTTAGGCCACCGATATCCCTTGCGGCATTAAGTATCCCTTCTCGTGCATCCACCACACGTTTAATGGTTTCATAGGCATACGTTTATATCTTCAGCATGCACTCATATTAAATTTTATTCGACTTTATGGCTCACCCTGTTCGCGTCCGCATGTGCGTTTGTTTCCTGTTGCGTCTTTTGTGCATGCAATAACATATAGAATAAGGAAGGGAAGGTAGACATGTTAGGAAGAAATGGAGTTTCGGTTGATTTTCCGGCACAGGGGGAAGGGATTTAAAGACTACAAGGATCAGTGAAAGAAAGAGGAGGGTAAAGGGAAGACGCAGTATAAAAACGGGAACCTGCGAGTACTTCGTCAGACAGCCAAAAGCGGTCGTAGTGGTCAGACTTTCTCAAATTAAATCACTGCTTTCAATGCATTGTTTGCCAACGAGTGGTGAGGTCAGTATTCGAGTTCTGCAAGTGACCTTTTGGTCGTGATCTCCGGGAATAATCCGCGGGCACAAAAATTTCTTACGAACCGACCTATAGCGTACGAACGAAATAGTGGATTCGGCCCCTGGGGCCCGTATTCACAAATTATTTCGTACTCTTGGCTGGTCGTATATGAACAGAGGCTGAATTCACTAAACTTCTCGTTCGCAAGTGCTGTTTACCGTTCCCGACAACTTTGATAGTAATATGTCCTACATCGCCATTGTCTCACCTTGGAAGAGTGCATCTGTCCTTGGTGGCGCGCGTCCGGGCAGCGGCCATCTCCAATGGCGTCCCGGACCAGATGCTGCCACTCAGGCGCACAGCAAGCAACTCTCTTATTAACTTCTTGAATAAAATGTTTCTACCACCACCATTGCCTCCCATCTGCTCTTATACGAACAGTTCTCGAGTAAGCACTTTTTTATATGTACGGGCCCAGATTTCCGATTACAGATTGGCGTATAGACGGCTGGCGAAAGGCAAACACTTCGTAAGAACAACAACAACAACAACAACGAAAACAACAACAACCACTGCTAAAGAAGACTGTAGACTCACCTGTCTTTTCCTTTTCTTCGGAGAGTTTTGCCTAAGCCATCAAATTTTCTGGAATGTTTTACCCGATCTTTCGCTAAAACATTGAAGGTCGAAGGTTTGGTCGTTGGTCACGAGCCATCAAAATATGGATATCATAATCAGCCTTGGGGAAGGTTCCAACAGGAATAAAAAAAAAGACATTAAAAGATGCAGATAATTTGCTGGACTTATTATAAAATTAAGCGGAGCAGTAGTGCAGTTCTCTCGCTGCGCATCGCCACGCTGTGTACTCGTGGCGTGGCTATTTACACAGGGGCACAAACACGAGAGCCGTTGCAAGGTGGCTAAGCAGACTCTCGTATCGATCTTTCTTCTCGCACCTCTCCTCTCTATACCTCTATTTTCCTCGCTGTCGTAACACTGTGCATACTTAGCTCTGTGGAATGGAACTGTGATCAACGCGGCACAGGCATTCCAGAACCCCGCAGTCATCCACCGGAGGCAGGAGCCGTTACTTGGCGCGCTAAATCGGTCGTGTATAGCCTCCGATAATGCTCCCACGCGGGAAAAAAAGGCACACGGATGCGGCGCTTTTCAGCAAAGCACGAGTGAGCGAGCAAAACAAGTAAGTAAATAAAAATTATGAGATGATAGAGAAGGGCCGAGGCAGTCAATTTGCGAGAGTGCGTCTGTCTGCGCCGCTGGCTGCCGAGATGGAACCGAAGCCTCCCTCGACAAGAGACCGCGCCTGCATGCGCGGCCGCCGTCAACGGCGGCGCTCGGTCGGAGGATGAGGTCGCGTCGGCTGAGCCAGCAGCGCTGTGCGGCCTCGTCACTGCGCATACGCGCCCTGAGACGCCGGCGGGGGGCGCCCACGATACGGCAGCTACTGTGCCGACGCACTGGCAACGAGCGTCAGGGTGAGGCTCGGCGCGCAATGAAGTAAGTGTCCCACGCGCGCTGTATGTGGCGGCGGCGGCGGCGAGCGCGCACGTCTTGCGCACTCTATATACGCGGCGGGCGGACGTCATCGCGCAGGAAAGAAGGGGGCGTTCCCTGTCGCGGCGCCCATGTAAGCGAAGACGCGAGGGCAAAAAAAGAAGCGCCGTGATGGATGCCAACAAAGACGGGGGCGGCTCCTTCGCTCGCGTGTGTTCGCCTCTCGAGTGAAGGACAACCGAGAGTGTGGTCTGGCGGTGAACGATGAAGATGCGCGAGCCTCACATCCGCCCGCCTTGTCGCTACTGCAGTGCAGCCTCTACCTTTAATTGTACAACTGCGAGGAAACGACTCGTCCTCTATGACTGTCTTAGTTACGATAACCGTAACTGTGTACGTAATGTGTCATTTGTTTTTATTTATTTATTAATTTTTGTATCGGTAATGATTTCGTGAAAAAGTATGGGTTGCGTTTGAATGGGCGGGGCTGTCGCTGGGCGCCTTTGTCGGGCGGACATCGGCGTTCTGCAACAGCACGTCCATTACTCCTCGCGTCGCAAAGTGTGCTTAAGTGTGGCCGGTGGCTCGCATTATGCTTTTCGTTCCGAAACGCTGATCTTGCGGCGCTGATGCCGCCGCTCCGATCGACCCCGTGCGGCGCTGGCCGGAGGTGCCCCGCGAGTGCTAAATCGCAGCGGCCCGCCTTTGTTCTGCTCTCGGAAGGCGCGAGATTAATGAATAATTGATGCTATGCAGAGTAGCGGAATGCCGGCTCCGCGTTTCGCTACTGCAGCGTCCTTCTCCGCGCGGCGACTCGGAGGAGGCTCGGACCCGCACTGTCCTCCCCCTTGCCCGCTCGGGGCCCAGGGCCAGATTGTTTGCCCTTCGATTGGGCTTCTGATTGCACTACTACGCGCTCATCGGCCGCTGCACGGGAGCGCAATCCCACGCATCGCACTGGTACCGGGGCCGGTCTGCTCTTTATTCACCGGAATCGATTGTCGTGCATAGCACGCTATTTTGGCCCTCAGGCGTCGTTACGACCGGACCCTGTGCAGCCATCTCGTTGATCCGCAAGGCCTGGCGGAGAAGGCGTCCGCGGCTTAAGCGAGCGTCTGCAGTGCGGGTGAAAATGACCACGAGCGGCTGTAGCATTGTCACGATGCATTACGTGCTTGTAATCTATAGTGCGCACGCTTGCTTTGGCTGTTTGGGGAGCATACGTATGGTATACTTGTATAACAAGTTGAAACCGCGCGAACAAGCGCCATATTTGCTGTCTGTTTCGATAATGTCACAGAATTGTCGTTCTTATAATGCTAATATATGTACGGCTACGTGGTCTTATTCATTGTTCGCTCCAACTTCCTTGCCGCAACTTATGTGTTATTGCTGATCCGCAAGTTACTGTTCTTGTTCAACGTACTAAAATGTATTGCTCCGGTATGTTCTTTGGAATGTGTTCTTATAGAAAAAATACGCGTCTTGCGTTTTATCACAACAAACCCCCCTTCACATACGGCGATGAAACTCCCAGCCGCCACGGTTGCATTTCTATGGAAGCGAAATGAAAAAACGCTAGTGTGCTTAGATCTAGGCGCATGTTGAAGAAGCCCACGTGAGTGAGTGAGTGAGTGAGTGAGTGAGTGAGTGAGTGAGTGAGTGAGTGAGTGAGTGAGTGAGTGAGTGAGTGAGTGAGTGAGTGAGTGAGTGAGTGAGTGAGTGAGTGAGTGAGTGAGTGAGTGAGTGAGTGAGTGAGTGAGTGAGTGAGTGAGTGAGTGAGTGAGTGAGTGAGTGAGTGAGTGAGTGAGTGAGTGAGTGAGTGAGGCAACTTTATTCTGTCCACAATAAACGCGAGTAAACTCAACGTCACTTGGAGGTGGTCAAAATTGATCCGAAGCCCTCCACTACGGCTTACATCATAGCTCCAGTGTAGCTTTGGGACTTAAAATGCCATGAGTCACTCAATCAGTCAAAATTTTAAATAACCGACTGTATCATAATGTGTTATGGGAAGGCAATACACAATAGAGACAAGGGCCCTGGCCCTCGCACACCAAGCATATCTGTTATTGCACTTAGTACTAAGGACTTCTTATTATAGCGCGCCGCTGTAACAGATTGCGCATCATGGCATGAAAAACAGCGCGAGGAAAGTGGACTATGCCGACGATGCATGTTTCTTAATTGCGTCGTAGGGTTGTGCCTCTCGTCGTTTTGTCTTGCTGTCATTTAATGTGTGCTCAATGAGTACGTTCTTAGTTGCGAAAATAGCCCGATATCATGGCGGAGGAACCTCTGGTGCGATGATTTGACGCTTAGATTCACACCGCTCGTTATAACTTAATTTCGTTCTTCGTCTTTCCTTCTAGGCGATAGAACATAGGATGTTGGTAGTACAGTCCCTAAGTTAATTCGCACTGATTTTGGGAAAAAGCACAAATTGGCAACTGCGCTGTAACCAGCCAAGGCACATGTAAACTGATACATAAACGAACGCATGCCTTAATTACAAATTTGGGATATAAGATTGTATAAACAGGGGTAAATTGCCTCAGACAGACTGGCCGATGTTTCGACAGGTAGTCCTATAATATATGCCCATCTATCGAAACGTCGACCAGCCTCTCTTAGGCTGGTCTCTCTGAGGCTGAGAGGTCCCCGTCTTAGGATTAGCTACAAACTTGTATTCCTCTGAAAAGATATACTTTGCTGTCATCGTTTATTGTGTTATCTGCACGTGGGCATTTGCTCTACACAACTCAGTACCCGCTTTTCTGACATGAGAAACGAAGCGTGCTCAAGAAAAGTGAGGGAGAGAAGGGATGGGGCGGGGGGGGGGGGGTGTTTTATGCGCGCTTTTGCGACGGCATCCTGTGTGCGTGTCGCTGAAGCTGCCGGTACACGAATTGTGGCACATAATTTACCGGCGTCAATATTTGAGTGGACCAAGCCAAGAAACATAGGATAAACTCAAAACTTCACTACTCTTTACTGCGCAACGATGCTTATGGCCGCGACGATGCGGTGGCCGCGGTGGCGTAGAGGTATAACACCCGCCTCGCGTGCAAGAGGTCCGTGGTTCGAATCCCGGTGCCGGCAATTTTCCACCGGATTTAAAAAAAAAAAAAAAAATCCGCGTGTTGATAAAATTGCACAAACAGGCCTGGAGTGTGGCCTGATCCCGGTGACCAGAACCGGCAACGCACTCCCTCACCAGAGCAGGATTGGCCACCCTGGTGCAGTACTTGGCCACAACCTCCTATGAACACAACAATCAAACCCCGGCCCTCAGTCCCCAGCAGCTGCGAAGCAACTGACCACGGCGGCGGTCAGACCTGCGACGCAGCAGAGGGTGCTAAGAATCACTGGCTCCGGACAGGCCGCCATTGGAATATGAACCTGGCAACGTTTAACGCTAGAACGTTATCTAGTGAGGCGAGTCTAGCAGTGCTATTGGAGGAATTAGAGGGCAGTAAATGGGATATAATAGGGCTCAGTGAAGTTAGGAGGCCAAAAGAAGCATATACAGTGCTAAATAGCGGGCACGTTCTGTGCTACCGGGGCTTAGCGGAGAGAAGAGAACTAGGAGTCGGATTCCTGGTTAATAAGAATATAGCTGGTAACATACAGGAATTCTATAGCATTAACGAGAGGGTGGCAGCTCTTGTTGTGAAACTTAATAAGAGGTACAAAATGAAGATTGTACAGGTCTACGCCCCTACATCCAGTCATGATGACCAGGAAGTCGAAAGCTTCTATGAAGACGTGGAATCGGCGATGGGCAGAGTGAAAACTAAATACACTATACTAATGGGCGACTTTAATGCGAAGGTAGGCAAGAAGCAGGCTGGAGACAAGGCAGTGGGTGAATATGGCATAGGCACTAGGAATAGCAGGGGAGAGTTATTAGTAGAGTTTGCGGAACAGAATAATATGAGGATAATGAATACCTTCTTCCGCAAGCGAGATAGCCGAAAGTGGACGTGGAGGAGCCCGAACGGCGAGACTAGAAATGAAATAGACCTCATACTCTGCGATAACCCTGGCATCATACAAGATGTGGACGTGCTCGGCAAGGTGCGCTGCAGTGACCACAGAATGGTAAGAACTCGAATTAGCCTAGACCTGAGGAGGGAACGGAAGAAACTAGTACATAAGAAGCCGATCAATGAGTTAGCGGTAAGAGGGAAAATAGAGGAATTCCAGATCAAGCTACAGAACAGGTATTCGGCTTTAACTCAGGAAGAGGACCTTAGTGTTGAAGTAATGAACGACAATCTTGTGGGCATCATTAAGGAGTGTGCAATAGAAGTCGGTGGTAACTCCGCTAGACAGGATACCAGCAAACTATCGCAGGAGACGAAAGATCTGATCAAGAAACGCCAATGTATGAAAGCATCTAACCCTACAGCTAGAATAGAACTGGCAGAACTTTCGAAGTTAATCAACAAGCGTAAGACAGCTGACATAAGGCAGTATAATATGGATAGAATTGAACATGCTCTCAGGAGCGGAGGAAGCCTAAAAACAGTGAAGAAGAAACTAGGAATTGGCAAGAATCAGATGTATGCGTTAAGAGACAAAGCCGGCAATATCATTACTAATATGGATGAGATAGTTCAAGTGGCTGAGGAGTTCTATAGAGATTTATACAGTACCAGTGGCTCCCACGACGATAGTGGAAGAGAGAATAGCCTAGAGGAATTCGAAATCCCGAAGGTAACGCCGGAAGAAGTAAAGAAAGCCTTAGGAGATATGCAAAGGGGGAAGGCAGCTGGGGAGGATCAGGTAACAGCAGATTTGTTGAAGGATGGTGGACAGATTGTTCTAGAGAAACTGGCCACCCTGTATACGCAATGCCTCATGACCTCGAGCGTACCGCAATCTTGGAAGAATGCTAACATAATCCTAATCCATAAGAAAGGGGACGCCAAAGACTTGAAAAATTATAGACCGATCAGCTTACTGTCCGTTGCCTACAAAGTATTTACTAAGGTAATTGCAAATAGAATCAGGAACACCTTAGACTTCTGTCAACCAAAGGACCAGGCAGGATTCCGTAAAGGCTACTCAACAATAGACCATATTCACACTATCAATCAAGTGATAGAGAAATGTGCAGAATATAACCAACCCTTATATATAGCTTTCATTGATTACGAGAAAGCGTTTGATTCAGTCGAAACCTCAGCAGTCATGGAGGCATTACGGAATCAGGGTGTAGATGAGCCATATGTGAAAATACTGGAAGATATCTATAGCGGCTCCACAGCCACCGTACTCCTCCATAAAGCAAGCAACAAAATCCCAATACAGAAAGGCGTCAGGCAGGGAGATACGATATCTCCAATGCTATTCACAGCATGTTTACAGGAGGTATTCAGAGACCTGGATTGGGAAGAATTGGGGATAAAAGTTAATGGAGAATACCTTAGTAACTTGCGATTCGCTGATGATATTGCCTTGCTTAGTAACTCAGGGGACCAATTGCAATGCATGCTCACTGACCTGGAGAGGCAAAGCAGAAGAGTGGGTCTAAAAATTAATCTGCAGAAAACTAAAGTAATGCTTAACAGTCTCGGGAGAGAACAGCAATTTACAATAGGCAGTGATGCACTGGAAGTCGTAAGGGAATACATCTACTTAGGGCAGGTAGTGACGGCGGATCCGGATCATGAGACGGAAATAATCAGAAGAATAAGAATGGGCTGGGGTGCGTTTGGCAGGCATTCCCAAATCATGAACAGCAGGTTGCCATTATCCCTCAAGAGAAAAGTATATAATAGCTGTGTCTTACCAGTACTCACCTACGGGGCAGAAACCTGGAGGCTTACTAAAAGGGTTCTACTCAAATTGAGGACGACACAACGAGCTATGGAAAGAAGAATGATAGGTGTAACGTTAAGGGATAAGAAAAGAGCAGATTGGGTGAGGGAACAAACGCGAGTTAATGACATCTTAGTTGAAATCAAGAAAAAGAAATGGGCATGGGCAGGACATGTAATGAGGAGGGAAGATAACCGATGGTCATTAAGGGTTACGGACTGGATCCCAAGGGAAGGGAAGCGTAGCAGGGGGCGGCAGAAAGTTAGGTGGGCGGATGAGATTAAGAAGTTTGCAGGGACGGCATGGCCACAATTAGTACATGACCGGGGTTGTTGGAGAAGCATGGGAGAGGCCTTTGCCCTGCAGTGGGCGTAACCAGGCTGATGATGATGATGATGATGATGCTTATAAGAGACATATGAAACCTTCACTGCCCGGAAAGCACACAAAACCTTACTTCGTATCCTTACTTCGCCCAGCCTATCATTGGCACCGGTACATTATCTTTCACAACTCCAAACCTTCAACCAACCATAGCCCAGCTCTCTTGTTTGGTCACCGGTACGAAACCAGAAACATTAAATCATTTAATTGCCACGATGTCAACGCAGTGGTCCCAAGCATGTGTCGTGAGTCGAGGCTTAGGGTCGCGCACGTCGACGACGGCACCCTGCAATGCGGCACGTTCGGACCCTGGTGGCCAGAGATGCCGCACGCAGAAAGCAGCGGTAGGCACGTGTGCCCCGTTGGGCACCGCGCTTGATCAGAGAGGCCCACTCTGGGTGCGCGCCACTTGCATAAATGGATTATCCATGCGCCCAGGCTTCGCCTCGGGCCGGATTGGCGCCCGCCGGCGGCCCAAGCACCTTGTGGGGGGCCACCGCGGCGTCTTCGTGCGCGCTGTTCCCAATTAGAAGCCTCGGTACCAAAGAAGAGCGTTGTCACGGCAACGCCGTGCGCGGCGGCAGAATGGATAACGAACGCGCTCCTGCTACCCCCGCTCTTTCTCATTTGTTTGCGGCTGGGATGCGCAGGTTCTCTTTCTCTCTCTTCGGTGGCGTGCGCTTTAAGTTTGCATGAACAACGGGCGCAGGATGCGAGCAGGCGACCCACAGCGCGAGCGGCGCGATCCCGCGAGCCTCTTGTGGTTTAAACCCGGATCGCAAGTGCGAGAAGAGAGGTGGGCAGGCGCCTCACAACTGCACTTGCCGACGGAGCACGAGTCTGCTCTCCTGCAACGCTTGTTGTGTGCTGCTGTACGAGCGTGAAGGTGGTGCTTTTTGGCAGCAAGTGGAAGCGCCGCACTCTGCAACGTATAGCACGACATCACGCGCGAGGCTGCTGCGTGCTATACCGCTACGCGCTTTTGAAGGTCTTTAGCTCGCGCGTTCATTCTGATCAGGGTTAAAAATTTTTTTTTTATCCTGGTGCGATTAATAAGTGACGCCATAAAAGTTTATTCTCTCTCTTGAATCCACGCAGAACTATACTTACGCACGCAAGTTTTCCGCAATGTCTGCGGCTGTTGTCACGGTGAATACTACATGTCTTCAACGCAAATGCTGCCCACTTCGCTGGGGCTGCTCACGCGCACGAAGAGCTTTGTGAGCATTGTGAATGCGGGACCTGGGCCCGCAGATTCGTAAAACAGTCCTCACGCTGGAACGGTTCGAAACAACCGGCGTCCTATTGTAATAGCGAACATGATTTAGCAAAGGAGGCCGACCAACAAGAAACAGTGATTACGAACTGTAAACTGCGTGAATTTAGCTCTTGACGATGGCTGCTGGCGGTGGTCTGTGATTAACACGCGTTATAAACAAAAAAAAAAAGAGAGATACCCATGTTATTCCGGCCCATATGTATAATACATTTTGCACACTAAGACTGTTCGTCAGAAGAAGCACCGATTAATTGTGATAACGTGAGCGGCAATACAATAACCGACATTCATGCAATAAAAAGCTTTGCGATCCAATCTTCAGAGCTGTCCAAATATTTTGTTTTTATTTTTTCCGTGCCTCCAGAAGACGTTTTTGTTATATCTTCGCCATCGCTTTTCACGTCTTGTACAGCGATCGAAGACCTTCGCACTCACACCTTAACGGCGCGTACAATTGTAGTCCAATGAAGACGCCCAACTGAAACTGCGCAAACCTCGCTGATCGCTGTTGGTGAGCCCTTTGCGCTAACCGCGCTGTCCGGGCACATGGGCTGCGGAGAAACGTGTTCCTTCCCACGTTCATCGCGGTTGCGATCGAACGCGGATGTGCTGTGCTATATGGCGCTGCGGTCTTCGAATCGCTGTATGTGCAGCATTTCATATCTGCTATGCCGCTGACGTTTTCCAAGCTTGTGCGTCGCAGTTGCTACCACTTGAAATAAAACTGTTGTAGCTTCTAAATTATATGTATTTTTGTGCTGCCTTCTTCTGTTCCCTCGAATTATTTGCAACCTCGCGTTCGTGTATAGTGCTCCACCCGTTTTCGGTTCTATCGCTCAAGGCACAAGTAGCCGTTTTCGTAAGACGTGGGGCTTGTCGAGGGGACATTCGAGATCAAGAGTTCACCCACATTGCTTCCCTTGTCCCCTCTACACAAAAAAAAAAGAAAGGAGAAAAGAAAAAAACAAGGACAAGATGTGGTCGATAACTCGTGGTAACACATTAACAGCGTGAGCGAAAGGCAAAGGACAAAGCAAACATGATCAGTACAATGTAGCGATTCCTTTCGCTCTATTCTGTTCCTTTCGTATCATCCACGCTCACGGCCGACCGATCCCGGTGGTAACGCTGGCGGAGCGCTGATTGGAGCACTGACGAAGCGCGAAGAGGAATAGCATCGCGATGGCATCGTTACATTATAACTGGCCCTGCAGCGCTCGTGCTTTCATTTTCTTTCTCCTTCGTCTTTTCTCTCTACAGCTGTTCATCTGTTACCCGGAGCACGGGTAGAACAAGGATGCCACTGATGCCGACAAGTCGTCTTGTGGAAACGTTGGCACCCAACTGAGGCATATCCCTCCCTTGACCCTTCGTATTTTCAGTTCCATGGCTAGTCCGCTTCGCGCAGATACTCGTTCAATTCTGCGTCCGTTCGTAAGTAAAACGATGCAACTGTAACCTGGATGCAGGCTGCTTTCATCGGTCTCCCTCGCCCTCAGCTTAGTATCTTACCTGTCCAGCAAGGCCGTTCCAACCATGTCTTAGGGCTCTGTAGTACATCACAGTCCTCTTCAGACCCAGCCAGGCTTGTAACTAAGATTCGTGGAAAACAATAGTTACAGGATTAGACACACAAGAGACAAGAACCGCTACGTATAAGGAGGAGAAATCTGCAGACTCAAGCTTTAACGCATGAGAACCATCTTGAAATACAACGCAACGGGACGGCACAACAGAAAGGAAGACGAACACAGGCGCCTGTGTTTGTCTTCCTTTCTGTTGTGCCGTCGCGTTGCGCTGTATTTCACGATGGTTCTCAAGTCAAGCTACCAACTAGCCCAGCATTCAACTCTTTAACGCATGATTTTCCCGATCTGACAAAAGATACCTCATATGCCTAAATATACCTAAATACGTCAAAAAGTATCTTTACGTCTCGAAAAGAAGACCGGCCAGATATTACGGTCATAAGATACACCCGCTTAATTGCCGAACAAACTATACGCAAGTTTTATTTCTTACCGCTCACTGTTCCGGAATAGAATGCCTTCCCGGTGCACCATGTTGTCGGACCTGGATTGAGTCGAAAACAGAAAAAAAAAACTAACAAAAATAAAACGTTCTTTTTAGGCGAAGGATACCATTTTTATTTTTCATTCTGGAGCTAACCCGAAAAGAAAAAAATTTTTTTTTGATTCTGGTTTGCCATTTTCTCTAGTGAAGTTCATCTGTGCATTGCCTGCACTTGTGGCTCAATTGTGTTACCTCATTTGTAAATCCACATGACCTTGCTGTCGTTTTAGAAGTGGCAACACCGTTAGTACGGTTTTCAACGCGTCGCGCCGGGAGACAGGCATATTGCAAGTATAATGCACTCGTGAGATCTTGAAACTGATGAACGTCAAACCGTTCTCCTTTGAAGGGTGACCTATATACTGGGCTTTCAAATTGCTAGTATCTTTAAACGATTATGCCAGCTAGGCGAGTGCTGTTTGCAGAGAGTATCTATGCAATTTTGCAGACGCAATTTGTGCGAACAAGTAGAGTCAGTGAATGCGTAACTGACTATATCTATTAACTTTTTGTTAAATTTCGCGATTATGGTACACATTTATGTGAGGAGCTTGAAAAAATCGCTTTATATTAAGTATACTTGAATCTACCGTTGAACGCTTGTTTTCCGAGTCATTCATCATTCAATTTAGTGCTTATTAGTACGATAATTTCGCATTGAGAGGCGCGGATCTAGAGTCAAAGGCAAACCCCCCATGTGACACAGGGATTGTGCTGCTTAGGAAAGCGGGAAAAGCCAGTCTTGCTTTTGCCAGCCAAGAGCAGGAGCGCAACGTTGATCAGCTCCGCCCAGCTTCTTGACTGCCGTGCTATTATGGCTACTTCACACGTGGTATTCGTCTTTGTGTCGGGACTCCCGCCTCTGAACCTTAAATAATGAATATATCGGACCACAAGTGCTCTAGAAGCACCCGACTAAAGGGAGTCGTCTTCAGACACGGTTGTCTTTCTCCATACGCCTATAATATAGATGCATGTTGTATTCACGAAATGAAAAAAGAAAGTAAATTAGCACATTTTTGTTAATTATGGGATTATTGACCTACTTGTCCGCGAAATTTGTGTACGCCAAAGGGCATCAACATCTTGTGTAAGCTAAATTCACGTACCTATAGCACAGGCTTTGTATTAAGAGGAAAATAAAGAGAAAAAAAAAACATCCTGAGCTGCATTAGAAAACTATTTTTTTACATTACCGAGAAAAGCCACTCTACCCGTGAGAAGAGGCTCGGTTAGTAAGGAGACACGCAAGACACGAGAGACAGGTGGCGCCGCCGTCTTTGAGTTCCCGCACCAGCGTTCTGTGGCGTCATGGATTTTTGGCCGCGTGTTCTCGGGCCTAGTTAACTTTTTTACCGGTAAACTTGGACCACGCTGTGTTCTGGAGGAGTCCGAGACTGGACTTGGCAAGTTCCGGGAATTTTCGCTGCGCCACAACGGCTCGGGTGACAGGAAACACACTGAAATCCGTGACGTCACACTGACATATATTGGCGCTGGGTTTTCGACGCGAAATTCAGGGAATGGAAGTTTAGCCTTTATTTTTTCTCGCCCAACAATCACCTTATTACCGCGAAATTAACGACACTAGAGTTTTCAAGGAACGCATTATCATTCTAAACTAATTTAGCGTTTCTATTTAGTAGCCCTTTAAAATTATTTTTAGTGTAATTTTTAACATCTGGCTTAACCACTGAAACGAAGAATTGCTTCCTAGAGAGCGGTCGCTTTTGATCCCATATGGCATGTAAACTGAAGTACTAGAAATGACGCACTGCTTCTGACGTACCGCTTCTAAGATTTGCTTAAACAATGTCATTTTTTTCCTTCTTGTAACTGCTCTATAGGCCTCAAGAATAGCAGGCATATACCTTTTTCAGAGTCCTTCCGTGTTGCTCAGGAGCACTATGCAATTTTCGCCCAAAATATGTTTACGTTGTTTTCATGTAACTATTCCGAGGTTATGCAAACGAACATAAACTGGTTCAGACCGTTTTGAACCGTTATACTTTTGCTCTGGAGTCTAAACTAAGCTAATCCACTTTCGCTGAACAAAAAGAGAAAAAGAAACCCGGAACGAAATAAAGTTTCGGCTCGTCAGCCTACTGTAAACGTGGTATCTGCAGACAGTGTATGCTTCTCCAGAACTATTAACGCTTTGTATGATTGTTGTTCTTGCATGCCCAACTATTTTTGAAATGGCTGTTCATTCTGTTCTCCCGGGAAGCACTCGTAGTTAGTTCGATCTTTTTTCTTCCAAATCTGAAGTCCGATGTATTCACTCCTGCTGTAATTTCTCAGTGGTGCAGATTGCTTTCCAAGTATTTTTGTTCTTTCTCTTGTTTTTTATTTTGTTTTGTTCTGTTTTGTTTTCACAACGGCGCAGTTGATGTTATAATACGGCACGTGAATGGCCAGAAATATAAAATATCCGTCCAAACTTCTTTGTGTTTTCTGTTTCTTGAAATGGTGCTTCGAAGTGAATTGCCTGTACACCATTGCAAAAAAAAAAAAAAAAAAAAGAGAGCCCGCTCGATCCCATTTCTTGTCATTCTTAGCATCTGCGGCGCATCTAAACGCATCAGCAGCCGCGCGAAAGCGGAATTCCGTGCGCCACAAATGTGGCACGGAGATTCGAGGCTTTTAACGACGGCGCTTCTGATAGCTATATACATGCCAGGTTGAATTTAACCACTTTCGTGTTGCATTAGTATTGCAACACGAGCCTGGGTCTTCTCCTTTGTTTTTCTTTTGTTGCTCATGTGCTTATAGGTCAAGGCGCGCGACAGAGGGACCCTAAAGCAAAGTCGAGTTAGGTTCAACGATTAGCCTTCTGTGTTAACGATTTCGTCATTCTTAACAAGAACAGAGCTTTCGTAAGCGAGAAAATTAAGAAAAGGGGGAAATCCCTGTGGCGCCACCTATATCAGATTATGACATAACTCTCACTTGATGTCAGCACTGGCTGATTCACGGAGCGGCAGAGAGGCAGGTCACGTGGGAGTTACGTCAACTCGTCCATGTGTGCTCGGGTGGTTAAAATTCAGGAGCAGCAGCGGTGCTTCAGGTGGGAACGTTAGACGCAACAGTCATATTTTGAGGGAAAACAAGGGGGAGGCGGGAGATGGAAATTCAAGGCTTTGAGCAAAACGAGAACAAGGTGAAAGCAGGAGCCAACGTTTCGACAAGTGGACTTGTCTTCTTAAAGGTGGCATAAGTCGCCTTGACATAAGTGACAAGCGACATAAGTCGCCTTATGTCGCCTTGAAGAAGGCAAGTCCACTTGTCGAAACGTTGGCTCCTAGTTTCACCTTGTTCTCGTTTTGCTCAGTCATACATTAGCACACAGAAAACGATGCTAGACTTCTAGACGAATAATCTATCGATCTAACTCTACTTGATATTTTCCGTTAGTGGTGAACCCCAGGTTGTCTGAACTGATCCGTGGAGCCACCACCACGACGCCTTTCATAGTCCGCGTTTGTTGCTTTGTGACGCTAAAGCCCATGGCGTTTTTTTTCTTCTTGTTTTGTCCTACCAGTCTCCATTTTCTACTTCCTGTTTTCTAGGCTTGCTGCTTGCTAGCAGTAATAATTTCCTTATCATGCAGCAGCGCTTTCTTGTATACGTTGAACATGGCGCCAAATAATCACCTGTGCTACGAAATTAGAGGGAAAACGCTTGTTTGCAAATTTCAGACTAGTTTTATACCTCTTTTCGCGTGTGAGCACGTCGAAACATGGTTTGACTATTCGGCGTGTCTTTGCAAACGTACGCCATTTTTCTTTGCAAGTTAGGTTTGAACAAACGGAGATCGACGAGAAGGAATGCCTTGTTATATATACAGGGCTGCGTTGTGATTCTTTTATTACATTACGGCCGTCCAATTTTATTGATACCATATTGCGCGCTCAAGGAAAGCGTTAGCATGCCTTTTTTTTTTTTTTTTTTTTGGTTTCCTCCTATAGGTCTCGCCGCCCCTGCCTGTCCGAGTTATTGAGTTCTTAAGCTGCGAAATTGTTTTTCGCTTAATAACGTCGGCACTTTCTTTCGCCAGAGTAAGCGACTTTGTCGCTGCTTGTGCTGCACGGTGAACGTTCCCCGCGCGCGCCAGTGTTTGCTTCGTTAGCGAGTGCTCGCCGGCCGGTACCAGCTCAGCACTGGGTGAAATATTCCCCTCGCCGAAAGGACGGGAAAAAATTAAAAAAAAAAGATAGTAGAGACGTTGCCCGGCGCTTCTGCTCAATTAAGGTATGGAAATCAAGGCATTGTCCCGAAAATTCCTCGAGCGCCGCTCATTGGCGGCCGGTTTCTTTGAACTTCCACTTTGGGGCAATCACCATATTCTTTTTCCCGCCCGTCCACGCGCGTTTCCCTCTGGGCAGGCTGAAAAGAAACTCCCTCCGGCAGCAGCAGAGTTCTTTCGTTCTCGAGCTTCACGAAAAGAACCAGGAGCGCGCGTACGCAGCGCCGCGCGAGCCTGAAAAGAGAATTTGCGTATGCAAAAAAGGTCGGCTCGAGGACGTGGTGAGTACGCGCGGAAACAAATTTTGTCCGACGACGAAATCCGCTCAGACGCGGCCGCGCGGTGAGGTGGGCCGTCGGAACAGAAAACGACTGCGGAGAGACGCCGAGGCATTAAGAAATTACATCTGCGTGCACATACTTGGCTCGCAGGGAACACTATAGGAACTGCGCGCTAATTTTTTTAGGAGTGCGAGGCCGCGTAAGTGGACGGACGTCACGTTAACTCTCCGTTGCGGCGTTGTTATATTTATTAGTTTGTTAGTCAGTTTTTCGTTCATTCATTTGTTTTAGTATCATCGTTTTACCAGCTTTACGTTAGCCGCCCGTCTTAGCTTGCAGAATACGTGCGCGCGGATATGCAGAGGCATTCGGAACACGGAATCAACAGAAAAAAAAATGACGAAATTTAGTCGCAGGCAGTGAAGCCGCCTTATAATCGAAAGGTGTAGCCAGTACTCCCTCGCAAAACGCCTGCAGCTCACTGAAATTCCAAGCTGAGTGGCGAATCAAAATGAAATACAACATTTCGTTTTTTTTTTCTTTTTTCGTTTTTCAAAAACATTTGCGGCAAGATGTGTGGCCGGAATAGTTGGCAATCCATCGTAAAGCAGCGTACCAGCTGACGGAATACTGGCAGAAGAGACGGAATTTTTTTGTAATATGCTATAGCTTTACCTTAAAAGAGTCAAGAGCATGTTCGACGTTATATACCAGTGCATAAAGTCGGTGGCACTGCCACCATGACACTTAGAAAAAGTTCGTAACCTGCCACAGCACATCATCTGCTGCTGATTATCTGGGCCCGTATTCACAAAACGTTCTTGTACTAAAAGCGTTGGTGTCAGCCAATTGTGCTGTAGGACATATTATTAGCGAAGGCGATCACCCAATGAAAAACATTACTTACGAACGAAAAGCTTTGTGAATTCGGCCCCAGGATTTTTGTTCGATACCCGGCCGTAGCGGCCACATACCGATGGGCGCCAAATGTCCTAAACCTCTTGCACGCATATTTGTATGCGGACGTTAAGGACACAACAAGTCCGGGTTACACAGATTACACCGGAACTCTTCGATATCGCGTCTCTCAAAATCTGGATGTAGTTCAATACGTGAAGTCTCTTGAATTTATGTTTATTAAGAAAACGTTCGTATTAAGAGTCTCGTGATCAAGGAAGGCAGCCAAAATGGCCTGTGTACTAGGTCATCCACTGTAAGGGGAAATATTAGTATTCAAGCAAGTGTAACTTTAGCGTTTCTTGCACATTACGAGGAAAAGTGATCGATATGACGCTGAACGAATCATTGAAAGAATTATCCTGAAGAGCATCATGTCAAAACATTTTCGTGCTCTACCAATGATGAAATACAAATGTTTTTTTTAATCTTCCTCTCTCTCTCTCCCTCTGAGTATGGACGACCCTGTGGACGCTCACGTGCGGTAGACTTTGTAACGCTTCCTTTGAAGAATTTCGGCTTTCAGCAACACGGCTGTTTTCTCCCTTCCTCATTCGTATTCCATATTTTTTTTAATGTTCACGCTTGTAATCGTGATGCAGGCTATGCCTGTTCTCCGGCACGTTAATTATGCATAAACACGTTTCGAATGCCGTAAAGCGAGAGAGAGAGAGAGAGAGAGAGAGAGAGAGAGAGCAATGAGATGAGCCCCAATGTTTAAACGATACAAATGTCAACGGGCAGACACGCTCTGTCTTCTCGCCGCGCGGCGCGTGCCGGGTGTGATGCGATGGAAGAGCTGTTCCATCCGCGTATCTCGAGGCCCGCTCCCTCCCCGCCGAATATACGCCCGCCCGTAAAGTGCCTCGCACGTTTTTCACTGTTTGTCAAAGCGAAGATATGTCTCCCGCGCGCAGCTTATTTCGCCGCTCCTCGGGTCTGCGTGTCGGCGGTGGTGGCGGCGCTCTTTCGTTTTCGGCCGCCGACTTCGCGGGACATCGTTTCTTCTTTTGCGTGGAGGGCGGGGGAACAACTTCAATCGAGCGTCCAAGTTATTGCCTCCTGGGGGAATGTTCTTCGGAGCGGAACGTCGATCGCGGCCTTCAGTTTGGCCACGGCGCCGTGTGGAGCGGTGAATTTCGTCCCGCGTATCCGACTTTTATCGTCCCATGCCGCGTCCCGGGAGTTGCTGCTGCTGCAGCTCGTACGTATGTCTGCATTCGACGGCCTTATCGTCCAGGCGCAGTGAAACCATTCGATGTTGAAAGCTCTTATTTTTTTTTCTCTTTCTATTTACGATCTTTCAGCTCATTCATGGAAAGGATAATCCGAAATATTATTTGCCACAATCTTGCAAGGTGAAATTGAAAGGGACAGATAAGCGGTGGCCCACACACGCGTGACAGCGCCATCTGTAGCACCAAATTCAACCGTCCTGGGCAACTTATATATTGAAAGAGAGAGACAAGAAGCAAAGGGCCCGGGAGGTTAACCAAGGTGTGTAATTTCTTGAAACTCAGCGCGCTTCGCATCCAAAGTCTGAGAGAGAGAGAGAGAGAGAGAGAGAGAGAGAGAGAGAGAGAGAGAGAGAGAGAGAGAGAGAGGAATATAGGAAGGCAGAGAAGCTAACCAGTCAAGGGTATGCTTGGCTACCCTACGCTGGGGCAAGGGAGACGGGGAAGAGAGAGAAGAGGAAGAGAAGGTGTAGAGACGTTTACGGACAGTACTTGAGTTAAAGCCGCTCGCGCAAACCAGACGTTCTGAGAAAACACAAAAGTGCCTTCACTGCCTTCTGAGCCGATGATCGATGGGGACGGTGCTCTAGTATACTGTCTGTTCACTCATAGGGCGACCATCTCATTTCCTCAATGTGTTGGACAAAGATTGTCTTTGTGCTTGGAATTGAGTACAATGGCACAATAAGTGGTAAATGTTCTCCTCGCATCCGCAAACCCATACAGGACTATCAGCCATTCCAATTAGTGCTGAGTAGGCATTCGTGAAGGTAACTCCAAGCCACAACCGACACAGAAGAGACGCTTCGCGTCTGTGCAGACCAGCCGCAGGTCTGAGTTGCAGTGACGGGTTTAGTCTGTGCAGTCTTGTGCGCCTTGTATGGGAAGTATTCCACTCTGCTAAGGAGATCGTGCGTGCTAGAATGAGAAGTTGTCTCGCGGTGTCGGTCCTTGAGAGAGGAATGGGGACGCAGCGGTCTTCTTGGTTTGACATCCGAGCTGCCTTATCTGCCTAATCATTTCCTATGATACCGCAACGACCTGGTATCCACTGAAAAGATATATCATGGCATTTTTCTCCTAAATGATGTACAAGTTCCACGATTTCGCACGTGAGCTGATCGTGAGTTCCATGTCGGAGAAACGACTGCACACATTGCAAGGCCGGCCTTGAATCGCAGAAGACTGCCCGTTTCCTAGCACTTTCAGCACTTATCACATGAAGCGCGTCGCGGAGAGCAGCGAGCTCTGCAGCTGTAGACATAGTGACGTGGGAAGTCTTGAACCGCTGGGTTATTCTCATTGTTAATATAACTACAGCGCCACCGGAACTGGTTGATGTAGTGGATCCATCAGTATATATGTGCGTGCAGTCGCTGTATTTCTCGTACAAAAGAAGTAAAGTTAGTAGCTTCAGTGCTGATGACGGCAAGTCCGACTTTTCCTGACGTCCTGGGATTGTAAGGTTTACATGAGTACGGCGCACACACCATGGAGGAATGGAAGGTCTTACCGCAGATGCGTAACCTGACCTGAGAGAGGCACGGTGCGCGAAGAGAGTAGCACTGAATGTCGTGTGGCGCCTATCTACTGGGAGACTTGCGAGGTGGTGAGTTGGGGTCCGGGCGAAGTGTATCATGTGCACACGCATTGTTTCAATGGTAATGTGTGTTCTAAGAGTGGAATCTTGAGCGACTGCAATAACTTCAATCGTTGACCCACTCCGTGGTAGACCAAGGCATATCTTGAGGGCTTGGACTTGGATGCTTTGGATTATATTCAGTTAGTTCTGCAGATGTTGGACATGGCCGGTAGAACACGAACAAAAGATAATGGCGCATATCAATAGCAACGGCTGCAAAAATAATATATGTGACATCCTTTTTTTTTCCTTTCTCTTGTCCTGTTCTATTACCAGACGAACTTGACACTTGCATATCAGAGTACTGTTATACTTGTCATTTGCTTCAGTCGTAATGATTCATTTCGCTTTTTGTCGTCGAATATCTCGGCAGCAGTCTGCGCTGAGAACCGCCTAAATGAACTTATTGATGTTTCGGACTCTTGTTCATCAAAAAAGTTACATTCTCGTCGTCTCGCGTTTTGCGTGTATGCGCATCCTAGAAACTAGGAAAACCTATATGGCAGGAAGTTGTTTAGCCTTTGAAGTAGCAGCACTTCTTCTTGTTTTTGGCGCCTTGTCCGTATACAACGGCGTGTACATTTAGCTCTAACAGCTAGTGGGTAAATAAGGCGGAGAGCATTACAAGGGCGCGAAGAAAAGGTGCGTGTGGAAGAGAGCACTGTATATATAGAGAGTTAAGCGTCGGCGCGTCGGCGTGGGACGTTAGTTGGACGCGCAAAACGCAATGCAATAGGCAAGTCAGCGCTCCTGTCAATCTTCCTCCCTAGTTACGGGCTGAGAACTTAAGCCAGCAACTTCTAGTTGCTCTCCGTCGTATACCGCAAACGCCTCAGATGAGGCGGAATGACAACGAGCCCTCGCAGGGCCACGCACACTTACCAGCCTTATTTATGACACGAGCTTTGACTCGAAGGGGCGAGCACTAGCTGACCGCTGTAGCTGGGAACGAAAGCATCGGTGAGCGGGCTCGTTTTTCTGTCCAGTCGCCTGGCGTGTGTGCACCATAATTCCTCGTCATCTTCGACCTATCGCTTCGTTGCACTCGAGACTTCGCTGTCATAAATCTTTATTGCGTGGCGCGTGCAGGTGAAATAAATGTTAGCGCACCTTCCCGTCAGGATCCCGACACCGCCACGAGGGACCTGCTAATTATGCTTAGTACGCGTGCAGCATTTACTTCCCTGCTTCGGTGGTCCGCTGCTGTACTCATAAAATGTCGATCATATTTATAAAGTATGGAGTCACAAGCCTGCTGCTTTGGACGCCGTGTATATGGTGGAGTGCCCCGGAATAGTTTTGACCCCTAGGACTAATTATTGTGCACCCGAAGTGTGGCGCACAAGCGTTTTTGCATTCTGCACACATTGGAATGCGGTCGCCAGGGCCGGGAATGGAACCTGGCACCTGGTGATCAGCGGAAGAGCGCCATATATAACCACCACGGCGGGCGAGGACATTTACTAAATGTTGTAAAATGCTCACTGCATTAATTCCGACACCCGCGTGTCGAGATTTTGGCGCATGTTAAGCGCTCCCTGGCCAATGTGTTCCAAAACCTCTCAGTTTCGCCCAAAAGACGAAGGACTGATAGCGACAGCAAACTATTAGATATTACACGAAGTAAGGCGCGTAGCTTTATGGGAGCTATAGGTGTAAATTGTGGTAAACATTCGCGTACAAACTAAGCACGCCTGACGTCAGGTGCCCTAGGACACGCATGAATGGCGTTCGCTCAACGACCGCCAGCATTCGTGGTCCCAACGCTGGCGTGATGAGCGCCGGCGTGCTCGCCTCGAAGCGGACGTTCCGTGCTGCCGCTTCTTTTCACAAACTGTGCCGCGCCTCCGAAACTCAGCAGATCACGTGGCTTCCTACGCCGGCGCCATGCTGGGAGCGAGTCAAGGCGCTCGCCGCTGATCACCTGACCTCCAACAAATGTTCCGCGGTCCGCGTATATACGCCGTCTCACCCGGGACGCCACAGCGGCGCCGACGGTGGCATTGCGCCTCGAGTTTTCGTATAATTGCTATCGCAGTATAAAGCGAAACATAAGAACCTCGGGTGGTCGAGACAGCTGTTCAGTGCAAGGTTCCTCACAGATTTCTGTGACTTGAATTTCAATCGATTGAAATGAAGAATCCTTGGAAAGAGAAAACAATGACTCGACGACGAATGGTATATGCACTTATAGTCTCCTCCCCGATAAAGAAAAATAACGAAACTACTTTAGCTTATATCGCAATAAGTTCCTCTTCAGTGAAGAAGGGCGGGCCTCATTTGCATCTTGTACCATGTAAATGGTTGATCATCTTGGCCCAATCACTTCAGTCAATCAATCAATCAATCAATTAGTTAACCAACCAACCAATCAATTAATCGGTTAATCGGTAGGCTTCCGTGAACCAGCAGACCCTTTTGTGTGCCGCCTCTGCCTTCCTATTCGCCGTGTTTGCGTTTCGCGTCGAGTTTGCTTCGCGCAGACGCAGAAACGCGCACCGCCGCGCTCTTCGTTGCCCCCACAGCTCGGCTTCGGCGCCGTTTTTCTGGCAGAAGTCTCTCGTCTGTCGCCTGCGGCCGGCATCCATTGGCACGTTGCGAAACCATCGCGCACTCGGGGCACGACGGCGGGTCCGCTTCGTCCACCGCCAGTCTTGACGGCCAGTCTTCCCTCCCCTCACCCCCCCCCCCCCCTTGACCGTTGCCTGTCACGTCGCGCGGAGCCTGATTGGATTAAGGCTCGGCTCGGCCGACCCGCGACGCCGAGATGAACTCGATCTGCTCTGACAGCTCCGGTCTGTTCGGCGCGGCCCCGAATATCTCCAACTCAGCGTGTTCCACCGCGACGCTCGGAGGTTCCTCGTCGCTGCTGCCGAAGAGAAATTTCTCTCTGATCCGCTTCCTACTCCGCTTGAATTGGCGAGCCCGGGCGCAATTCTCCTTAGGGCCCCGTCTTCACGCTCTGGGGGAGCCCGAGTTCCTTCGGCTGACACCTGTGGACGCTCCCAGTTCGCCGCGCTCCCTCTCCCCGCCGGCTTAGGAAGTTTGACAGCGCGCTAGGCTCAGCCGGTCGCGAAATGAAGGCCCGAGTGCGTGTGTGTGTCTGCCTGTTTGAGCACTCGCAGCGACTCAAGGGGCCCCATGAAATCATCCAGTATACGGAGAGGCGGGCGCATTTTCGCGCAGCTCTGTGAACATCCGATCTATCATATGTGGGGTCGGATAAAGTCCGCCGTGCACTTGTTTGTTCCCACTGGCGCTCCACTGCTATCTTTGGGCACTTTATTGTCGCCGTTTGTTGCATGAGCGGTGTTGAACGGTCTGATCGCGAAGCTTTCCCATATTTCTCTTTCTCGGGATTTTTTTTTTTTTGTAGATTTGGCTTACATTGAACGACACTGCAACTGAATGATCACTTAGTTAAGTAGTCAACTTATTACGTTTTTTATTCACGGTCCAGGTATACCTATTACTTCGTCACTCGCAAGGCATATGTGTATATATATATATATATATATATATATATATATATATATATATATATATATATATATACACAACAATTTGTGTCTAACCGTCAGCACAAATAGATTGAAGACGATTGCTGAGGCGGTAGGTGAAAGCTCTCGGCATACAACAAAAGGATAACGACAAGTACAGGACCCTTCATGAGGAAAGATTCAAAACATGGCTTTCCAAGGCGTGCACGAGTACGATACGGTCATCCGTGTACTGTTTTGAAGCTGCAGTTATTCTGTTTAATAAGAACGTAGTTTTTTTTATTTGCGCACAAGTCTGGCGCATAAGTCTGGCGCATTCTGGCGCTTTTATCTCGGCAACGCGTCTCACTTTACTGTTGCCTTCTTCGCAACGTCATATATGTCGGCTTCCACAAAAGAAGCGCCGATATAAATTATAAGGATTCCCGTTCGCGTCAATTCTATTCCTTCCTTGTCATCCAGCGTTCACAACAGGTCGGTCGATCCATGGTGTCCAAAGAAGGCGGAGCACCGCTCCCTGACGAAGGAGGAGAGTGATCGGAATGGAATCGCTATATTATCCCATGGCCAAGCATTCGACCGATACGAGCGCAGTCGTTAGCCTCTGTGGTCTATTCACTTCGCACGCTCATTGTGGGCGTGCTTATCACTTAAGTTGTGGCCTGTCGGTGCGTCTACGAACAGGGGATGGGCGCGGCCTCACCTCTGCTCGCTCGCATCGTCACCTTCGGCCCACGTGGTGCGCACGGGAGAACAATGGGACGGCCGGCTCGGTCGGCGAGCCGAGTCGAGCTCATTATGCTGCAGCGCGCCACGCGGCGTAACCCGGGCGCGCGCTATGAGCCTCCGCGCCTGCTCTTGACAGATGGTGCCCTAACAAGATGGACCCCGTCAGAATTGGATCTGGCTGCTGCCAACGCCTCGCTCCCGCCTTTCTCTGGGCGCCGGCGCTCGTTCACTGTGTTTGATCAGTGAATCACCCGTCCTCGCTCTCGGGTATGCACCGCTTCCCTTCCCGTTCTCTCGCCTGGCTGCCTTCGAAGTTCCGAGGTTTTGCGCTAGTTTGCGGATTAGGCGTTCCGGGGAGACGTAAATCCTTGCGGCGGTGGCGGCGTTCTCGCACCGCGCCGAATCACGTCCTTATGGCGCATGCATGTCCATGCGGCAGCCCGCGGTAGCGTCTGCATCTGAGAGGCTGCGAACCCTCGGCTGCCGCATCGCCCGCTGTTGCGCGACTCGCTGCCTTATTGCACGCGTGGTCAAGGGCACTGTCTCTGGGGTTCTTCGCTGTCTTCTTAGTTTGGCTCCTTTTTCTTTCTGCTCTTAATCTATCTATTTCGGGTCCTTTCTCGTTCTTTGTCCGTCTGGTTGTCTGTTTCTCTGACACCTAAATTGTCATCAAGAGGCAGTCGCTAAATACACGTGGCCCTCTTTAAAGTACTCTGGGATGAAGTCGGTCGACGGGAATGCTGCTTATGTATGTATGTATGTATGTATGTATGTATGTATGTATGTATGTATGTATGTATGTATGTATGTATGTATGTATGTATGTATGTATGTATGTATGTATGCATGCATGCATGCATGCATGCATGCATGTATGTAAGTATGTATGTATGTATGTATGTATGTATGTATGTATGTATGTATGTATGTATGTATGTATGTATGTATGTATGTATGTATGTATGTATGTATGTATGTAACGGTGCCCGTCGCTGCACAAAAGGGCACCGCTGAACGGTAAGTGCGCGACCATGCACTTGCGGTGCAACAAAATATAATCTCTCACGAAGCCCTTCACCGAGCGTGTACCGCTCGCCTCGAGCCAGTGTACCTGGTCGAAGGGAGTTGAGATGACGCAGCGGGAGGGAGAGCCGAGGAAAGCGTCGGATGAGAGTCTCATTATTAGCCCGGCATAGGAAGCTGCGCGGTCTGCATGGCCGGCCGCGTGCCGCACCTGTTGCGAGAGGAAACCCGCGAACCCGCGGTGCGCGAGAAAGCGGCCGCCGCGCGAAGAAGACGCTGCCACGATCTAATCCCCACCGCCTGGCGAGGCCCGATCAATAATACAGGCGGCCCCTTCGCGCCTGTAATGAACAGGATCCGAAATTGATGACGATGGCAGCCCGGCTAATGCGTCTTGCGCCAAAATGGATCGGCAGACAATGTGCGAGGAGCGGCGGCCACCTTGTGTCTGTACGTGCCGCCCGAGGCGCCGCGGGCTCAGGTGATACACCCCGCCTGATTCATGGGGGCAATTCCGGACCCCGCATTGAAATATGAAACGCGTGCGCTCTCTTCCATCTACCTTTGTCTCCTTTTCTTTTATGTGTTCGCCGAGGTGGTCGCCGCTGTGGTTCTGGCGATCAACCCCGCGCGCACCCATAGCTGTAGCTTCCTGTTGGCGTGTGCTCGTCGGGCAGCGTTCACTGTACAAGACCACGTAAAGCATTGAAGAAAACGAGTCGTGCACTGCGTTTCACTGCGTACTTGAGGAAATCGTCCAAGTTGCAAGAAATGAAGGGATGACGTCGCACCGGCCAGCCTCTCCTGACATCCGTTTCGGTTAGTAAATTTCGGTGTGGCTAAACTAGAGCCGTTTCGTTCGAAGCGAGGCTAATTAAATTAAAAGAATCCCGCTAGTCTGCTACCGTAATGGTCAAATTTAACGCGCCATAACACTGCCACCTGTCGAATCTCCCAACCCCCTGCCCAGGCACGTACCCAGGGTTTTCTTTCGGGAGAGGGGTGGGGGGGGGGGGGCAACCCAAGGTAACATTTCTATGCAAATGAGGGGTGGGGGTACCTTTGCTAGTAGAAATATGAATAACACCCACCATTCGCCATAAAGACGCGTAAACCCGCAAAAGAGAAATGAAATAAGGTGTATCTCACAGGTAGGCCTGTGAGATACATCTCTCCTTTACTTGGCAAACAAGGAACTACATGAAATGGCCTCGCGCAGGAAAGGAGCGCAGGAAGAACACTGCCAAGAACAAGTAAACAAGCGGAAGTGTAAAATAAAGATTTCTATAGTAGAATACAACTTTAAAAAAGAAACAGTCATTAGCAACCAAGGCACACGGACCGCGCGGGGTTGTGTTACTCCGCCAGCCAATCACAGAAGCAAAAAGAAAAAAGAAAAAACATCGTCATGCGGCCTTTTCAAAATGGCGTCGAACTTGATAGCTCCGGAGAGTCCGCTCTTCTTGAAGAGTATTTTCATCGGCGGAAGCAATGAGGTGTGCTACAGACATGGACAAAGTGTATGGAGACTGAACACTTCACTCTTCAAAAGTCTGTGGTACAGTTCATTTCACATCTGAGCCCATTTTAATCATGAAACTTCACTGCCAACTGAAGTGAAACTTGACAATAAATGTTTGCAGCGAAGCAAGCATCTTATTTCAGTTCAATAAAGAATTAGGCTTTCACCATTTCACTATAATAGGCGAGAAAAAGACATATAAGAAGGCACTAATAATTTTATTTTTGTGGTTTGCGCCTTATTTGGGTAACAGGAAAAGTTTGAAGTACGAATTATTTGCAGCCTCGCGGAGGAACAGTGACTAGCGGTTTTGAGGGATTGGCCGGGGCTTCACTGCAGACTTAAGTTGTATCCGACTATAGTAGCGTTCTTTATATTAGCTCTGAAAGAATTATAGAGAAATATATATTTGCGGAACAATCACAGTTCTTTTGGATCCTTCGTTTACTGCTCTACAAAGTGCCAAAACCGACTCGTATTGTTATTCGGGAAGTTGCGCAGCGATGCGTGGCCGCCAGTCCCGTAAACCGCTCAGAGCGCGGACGCTGCGGTTCTAGAGGTACTGCGCCCACCGCAAAAGTTTAGTAAAACACCCACATAAGCACAGCAGAGAAGTGGCTTTGTCAGGCGGTTTGACTGGTAACTGCCGAAGCGTCATTCAGAACACACGGAATTGTTCTCCACTTCCGGCGGCGTTTTCTCGACTTTGTTCTCAAATAGAAATATGTTGATCCATACATATTTTCATAAACAACGGTAAAATTTGTTAATTTTTGCTTTTCCTTCCTCTTTGGCTGTTGCGTTGGCTCTCTCCCTTAGTACATCGCTTAATTTCTCAGCTCTTTGTGACTCTTGCTTCCAGTTGACAGTTTTCCACGAAAAGTGCTGTACAATCAGGGAAAAAAACAGACGAGGTAACAGGTGACAGTCATGTTGCTTATGGCTTTGAAGGTTATTGCAGGGTTTGATGATCGACGCTGTTTCGCATTATTTTATTTACCACCTTATCTGACCCATATCGTTGGTTTATGGTTCAGGGGATCTGCCAGCGTCGCCGCGAGCCGTCACTCGAGGAAATAATGAAGCAAAAGGAAAAGTTAAACGCAACTGGCGTTTTCTTCGGCCGCAACTCGTTACACGAGCATACAGACCAGCTGACTAAAACTGAATCCCTTTCCTGGTCCCTGAATCAGTCTGAACAAAGAAGATTGAACTAACGAAGCAACAGCGATGTGCGTGACCGTTGCAATAGATGGTGATCAACTAACGCATTTCGAGTTAATCGCGCGGGCACCGAATCTATGAGAAAACTGGCCTTCACACTGCAAGAAATGCCGATAACTACCGCCTTCCAAAAGTAGTGAAAAAGGCAACAAAATATTGACCACTGACTAGCTGTCAAGTCTTAACACTGACTTGGTGACGCTTTAGGAATGTGTGGGAAGTGGTGGCGTGGTCGGGTGGGGGGGGGGGGGGGATATGCCGCTCGATACCGGGGTGGGGGCGCGTCCCCCCCCCCCCTGGGTACGTGCCTGCCCCTGTTCCTTCCCGTCGTCACATATGCTCCCGCAAGTACATTCGAACGCCTTTTAGTTACTTGTAATTTCTCATGCATGGAGGTAGTGATAGAGCAGTTGTTGATGGTTACGTCAGTCAGTACACTGGCTGACGCGCATCATTGAAGGAACTTTATATTACTCTGAAAAAAAATTTTACTCGCCGCGATGGCTTCCTCAGTTGTTTGTCTGTGACAAAAGCTGCATTCTAACGCAGGCGGAACAGAAAAGAAAAGAAAACGATCGTGTGCTTACATGTCAAAATTAATCCAAATGACTCCTGCTTACTCCCCCCTTCCTTTGCTATTATGGCATGTCTCATAGCCAACCGTGCTGCTTTATAAGACGTAAAGCTCGATAATGTATACCAGGTGTTTCTGGAAAGATATTAAGTAATCTTTGAAAATCGCCTATGGCAGATATCACAATTCTAGTCCTTGAGCTGGTCTACTCGAAGAGGTGTACATTACTTCCACGAGAACTCAAAATGCATACTCTACTAATTAATAAAAATTAAGTGATTGCGTTATATCCCATGTTGCAATTTATAAATTGTAGCTCGTGAGACTGCAAGGTATATCCACTTGAAAAGAATTCTGTGGATTACATCACTTGCGCGATATGCACCATCAAACTTGCTGTAAAAATGCACTGTCGATCCACTTACTTTCTCAACATAACGACGCTTTATGCACTGAAGGACAAAAGTAACTGGACCGCCAATGTATTTCTTCGCAAAGTTTGGGAATAAATATCTTGAAGGGGGTGTTATCCTGATAATTCGTTCTAAATGGATCTACCTTGCGAACTCCTAGGCTACAACGTGTAAATGGCATTACGTGCTGTAAAGTAATCAGTTCAAACGTAATTCATGAATTTTTGGTGATTTGTTGATTATGCATTTTGATTTCTCGTCCAAATAATTTCCCACTGTTTGGCCGATCCAGCTCAAGGATTATAATTGGCCTATCTGCCACAGATGATTCTTTAAAATTAGTCTTCGCAGAAACACCCGGTCTGTTTATAGCAGTACCTTTTTTCCACAATACGTGGTGTTCTCGTTACGCATAGGAGGTCTGTCACAAAAGTTCATGCAGTGAATCGGCAAAAAAGTGGCAGAGGATGTAGAAGTACCGCTTTCTCTACTCGAAAGGACCCTGTTGACCTCTACTACGCTCCGGACTGCTGTATGACAAGGCCGAATTTTATGCATGCACCTTTTGTGCAGCCAATTTTTAGCCTTCGTCGAAATGGAGATCGACGAACAGACTAAACAAATGATCAATATCAAACTTCTTGTGAAATTGGGCAAGAATTGCGCATGCATCGCATGCCGCAAAAGGCCTGTGGAAAGGATGCATGCCCCACATGAAAGAACTATGTTTAAGTGGGTCCAGCGTTTCTGAGAACGCCATGAATACCCCAGAACAACGCAAGGTCAGAGCGCTTTTCTACTTCTTTCGAAGATGGAAACATCGATGTGTGTGTTCTCTTGTTCGCAGCGACCACTGAATGACTGTTAGAATGATATCTGTCGCACTTGGTACGGAAAAGTTGTCCGACCGAATCATGGCCGGAAATTTGGGGAGGCAAATGGTTTGCGCCAAGATGGTGCCGGAACAACTGATTCGGGAGCGAAAGTCGCGACGAAAAAAATGTAGCATTGATTGGAAAACTTAAGACGACAGTGAGGAATTCTCGAAACGGGTCGTTACCGGCGACGAAACAATGATTTACGAACACGACATCGAGTTGAAGACACAGAGCGAGCAGTGGAAAAAGATGAACCAAGGCCAAAGAAAGCGCAGAAGAACAGAGCAAGAATCTGTCACGTTGATGTTGTTTTTTGACTGCCGGGGAACTATGCTCCTCGAATTGGTAGCCGAAGGTGAAACTGTCGATGCGGATTTCTATGTGGAGAGCCTGAAGCGACTCAAAGATCGTGTGCGCTTCGTGCGACCAAATTTGTCGAAAGAGGTGCGTGCTGGATTATGCACCACAATAATGCCCCTGCGCACTCTGCCTGAATAGAGCGTGAGTTTTTGGCACGCTCTTCCGTCACTGTGCATCAACACCCTCCCTACTCGCTGGATTTAGCCCCCGGATATATATATATATATATATTGTATCCCCAAATGCAAACTGGTGCTCCGGTTGTGGAACTTCGGGCATGTGACGACAACTAAACGACATCGCTGCTGAAGTGCTTAACAGAAGAGGACTTGGCAAGGGTGCTTCTAGTGACGGAAGAAGGGGTGGGGAGGAGTGTGTATATATATTGTGTCGAATGGGGAGTATTTTGAAGGTGACGACATTGATGTACTAGACAGGTTCGCGAAATATCTATTTTAAACGTATTGCGTGAGCTTTTGGGACAGGCCTTGCATATGTGATGAGAAGGTAATGTATTAGCCAATTATGATGTCCAGCTACCGACTGGAACATGATTGGCTACGCGTCCCGAGATCCCCAAGTTCCGAAACAAACTAAGAAATATATATTCTTGGGTTTTACGTTCTAAAACCGCGATATGATTATGAGGCACGACGTATAGTGGGCGACTCTGGATTAATTTTGACCAACTGGGGTTCTTTAATTAGCGCGCACCCAATGCACGGTACGCGGGCGTTCTTGCATTTTGCCCCCATCGACGTGTGACCGCTCGCTCAGCGATGCAAAAACTATGCTACTCTTCCATAATTCATCGAAGGCTGCTAGTATTTCTGCTTATCGCTCAAGATTTGCGACATTGCTCAAAGCGAGCCACCCACTCCCTATAGTACAAAAACGTTTCTTCTTCTTTCTTTACAGCTATATCAACGTCTCAGAAACTTGGCTTATTCCACGAAAAGTCTATGGTGTATAGATATGGGCGATGAAAAAGACATTCTTTATATTATTCGTTCTAATTTGACCTCATTATTTCCGTGTCGCAGAGCGAAGCAATACTTTTGATCTCGCGAAGCCACCGGCGCACTACTTTACTTGCGCATAAGGAAGTGCTGGCGCAGCAGAGGGGACAAAGCAAGGGGCCCGACAGCGCGAGCCAAGGAAGGCGCTGCCTATAGAAAAGAGTTTCTCGGCGAGATTCTTCCTCTCCGGCGCGGATCGTTGGGCTCCGCTCCAGATGTCGCCGCCGAATTGGGCGCGCGCCGGAGTGGCGCGCACAAAGGGCCCCTCCATGCGGACACACACGGGGCGCCGGTAGACGCCAACAAAGGCCGCCATCGAGCGCGCGCCGTACCCCGCCGATCAGCCCTGCGCCAGGCAGTGTAGCGGTGCAGCGACGAAAGATCGTTAGCCGATTTCGGCGCCCTTCTGCCGGTGGGCGAATCGCCGACGACGGCCCGGTATAACGAAGGCCGCCCGCGGTGCGAGCAAAAGTGGGCGGCGCGGAGCCCAAAGTTTCGACAAAGCGCGTCTTGAATCACTGGCGCGGGCGGCTGCTTTTGCGGAAGAATAGTCTTCCACTTGGCCGACGAGACGCTCGGCGTCGGCGGCAGATGCGGCCGACGCTTCCCCGCGATGGCGGCTCATTTTAATGCGGACGCAATTAAAGTTCCTGGCGCGCCGCCCCCTCCCTCCTTTCTGAGAGCTTCGTTGATACTGGCACGCCAGTCACTCGTCAGAGGCCACCTCCACAGGTGGCACCGCTCTTCGCAGGAGGCTGTCAAAAGAGGGCTACGCTGTTGGCTGGAATGACGGGGAACGTACAGGCATGCACAGCTGTTGCACGTGTTGAAACGATGTTCACTGAACAAGCCTTTGGTTTTCTGCATTTTTAGTTCGTTCGCCCTTCTTATTCTTATGCTTCTTCATGTTATTTTTTTTTTCCTTCAGCTGCGCAATCTGAAGGCTGACATTTTAGCTGTTTTGCGATCGACTGACTTTTAAACAGCATTGTACGAGCAGCACCGAGAGGGAAAGATTCCTTTAGTACTTTCATATAACCCGTAGGGCGTCCACAGGTGTTCTTTTGGTGTATACCACGTCGTCGCGGAAAAACAAAAATTTGTGAGTTTCTTCAACACTTACCTACGCTGGACGGAATGTTTATTTAATTTTTCTTGTGTGTGTGTGTGTGTGTGTGTGTGTGTGTGTGTGTGTGTGTGCGTGCGTGCGTGCGTGCGTCCGTGCGTGCGTCCGTGCTTACGCATCTCCGCCCCCCAGCAGAGGAAGCACGAAACACACAAAGCAAGCGCGTTTCTGCTCGCCGAGCGCGCAAATGAGTCTGTGCACGGCGTTGCAGGCGCTGGCTACACGTCGCCGCTGCCGGCCTGCCGAGCGCAGGACGACAGGCGCGCCCAATTTGGGGCCCACGTTGTCGCCGCGTCGTTTCATTGACTGCCCATCGAGGAGGGACCGTTAATTACGCGGCCAAGCGAGCGTCATGTGCGCCGCCGACGGAAGGCTGGCGTTCGCTTTTCTTTTGCTGACGCGCGTTTCGCGAAAGGAGGCCCGCTGTTTCGATCGCGGCGCGGCTCTTCGCGGGCGCCTTTAATTACGGTAAACGCCACTCGTTGAAGCGCGCCCTGAAGAACAGCGCTGGAGGCCTCATGCTGACAGACCCCGACGGGTGCCTCGCCGCTGTAGACACACCGCGCGTACACTTCCACCCACCCCCTCAGCGCTGGAGTGGCGACGTGCCAGTATATATATATACGGTCGATAATTACGCAAGAGCTCTGGTGCTGAACAGCCAGCGTGCCGCTTACACAGCCTAACTAACGCTCGCAAATCCGTGCTTGCTGGTTGGTCTTTCTCTCTTTCTTCACTTCGTTTGCCTCTGCGACGTATCTACGTTTTAACTTCCCTTAAGAACGTCTGCGCGGTTATTTTACAAAATATACATCGTTTCGTCATAAGTGAAACTGAGTAGCTTGAAACATGCTACTCCGTTGCCTTTACTAGAGAGAGAGAGAGAGAGAGATGAAGGAAAGGCAGGGAGGTCAACCAGACTGAGCCGAGCTTGCTTCCCTAAACGTGGGCAGGGGGGAGTGAAAGAGACTTCCCTGTAAGGAGTATACATTGTCACACAGCTGCAGGAGGAATAGAAGGGGCATTCCAGGCGCACAAAACGCACTAACGTGCCTATGTTCATGTCAATTACCTGAAGTATAGGATGAATGAATGCTATTCGCTGAACCATCTGTGACAAGGTAGGCACGCGCCTTGTCGAAAATTGGAAGGCGGTGCAGCTTGTGGTCTTATACACGAAGAACGGCCTTCTTTGCAGTTGATTTAGCCTCAGAAAGAGACCGTAAAATCTCGGGTGGCGGAAATTGGAGGGACAGAACATATATTCCACTCTAATCCTTCTCATTGCGGAACCTCCGTCTTCACGTCAACAGTACGAAGTGTTACGGTTGGCGTGTAGCACCCCGGGCAAAAAGCATGCTCGACCACCATGCCTCATCGAAGCGCAGGGTGAATTCCCAATATGTTTGGTTGTCTCGACGGGTTGCCGGTCTTGCTGGCGCCCCGCAGTGCTTACAGGCCCCTTTGTGTGTGTGCGACTTTAGAAGAACCCTTTCCACGAACTGTCAAGCTCTACAGGAGAACTTCCACGAACCAACGTCGCCTAGAAGAATGTATCAGTCGCCTATCCACAGTGTTGCGTGCTCCAGGGTAGCGTACCGTACTGCTGCCGAGAAGTAGCGGCGCCTGCCTATCGAAGCTCGACCGACATTACTTATTGGGTAGCGTGGCTTTGTCGGCGGGCTGCAGGCATCCGGTAGATCATGGCGACCAAGCAGGGGCGAGACGATTTGCTAGTGCGAAACTTGCACTGTTTATTCAAAGGTAGTTGAAATAAAATAAGAAGAGCATGAAGTATGAAGTCTCTCAAAGTACATTTCGGAGCCCCTTAAACAGTCTCTCTACAAGTGTGGGCGGGATCTTGCTTCCGTCGATGACACGTGACAGGCACGGAGAGAGGGCCCCTCCTCCTGCAATACCGAGCACGGGCAGGAGAAGTCGATCCTCTTTTCGACGAATCCGGGGAGAAGGTCAGGTGAATGACCTCTCCGGCGCCGTGGGGTCCGGCCAGTAGAGGGTAAGGGCATGACGTATCACCCACGGTGCCACGACCATGAGAGGTAAAGGGGATGAGGTAGCACCCACGGTGCCACGACCATGTAGAGGGTAAGGGGGGACGATCTGTCGCCCGTGGGCTCCGGCCCAGAGGGTAGGGTGAATGACCTGTCGCCACGTGGTGTCAGACGCCAACCCTAACAGCAGTCAGTCGCCTATCCACAACCAGACGCCCTTTCCGCGAACCAACGTCGCCTAGAAGAAAGGATAAGCGCCTACGATCCCGGACCTGCGGGTTGATACCTGCGGAGGCAGGCCCGTCCGGGCTCACGTGAGAATGAGGGAGCAGCCGCAAAGCAACAACGGGGACGTGCAACCTCGCCCAGGAGAGAAGGAGCAGCCGCAAAGCGCCGATGGGGACTCAGTGCCTGTCACGGGATGTTGTCATGAGCAAGATCCCGCGTACGACTTTAGTGGGCCGATTTAAAGGGCCCCGCAATGTACTTTTTCATTTCATTTTCTACTTCTAATCTTTCACTAACCATTGAATAAACCGTGAAAGTTTCGCATTAGAAATCGTCTCGTCCTTGCCTGGTCGCCATGGTCTACCGGATGCCTGCAGCCCGCCGACAACGTCACGCTACCCTATAGTAACGCCGGTCGGGCTTCGAGAAACAGGTGTCGCAACAACTGGTCGGCAGCGGTGAGGTACGCTACCGTGGAGAACGCAACAGAAGTCAGTCATTCATAAATTACTCTTGTGTGTACACAAGAACTCCGTCGTTACGTCTTATACTGGAGGAATACCAACAGCAGCGCTCATTTTGTCGGCAGTTCCTTCGATACTTGTAAGCCTTTTGGCACACTGAATTTCAAGTTTTACTGTTTAGGAGTTTTTTTTTTCACTTAGTTTTATACATTTCTTTTATACCACAATTTGTCATCGGCCACTTTTGCTTCATGCGCAGCTAAATTTGTGAAATTCGGTTAGATCGCATGTAGTTAACATTGTCGTTTGACAATAGTAGGAAGATGTTAAATGTCTGTGAGGTACCGAACATTCACGTGACCAGCACTTTTTCGACTCACTATAAGTGGAGTACATTTTTTGTGAACGAGCCGTTTGAGTGAAAATATCTTGATTCAACTATACTACGGTCCACAATGCGGCATTCTAAGCTATATGACCTGACGCCGAAAGTGGAAAGTGTTGTGTTTAGTAAACGAGGCACATCCATGAGCACAAATATTAAAGAAATCCTTTACCGTAAAAGTGCGACGATAGTTCTAGATTTGCTACGTATAAACGGAATAACTTCGTTCCTCACCTCGCGCCCTTATATTCCGCTGCATTGTGTCGTGCAGACACATCAAGTCACTTTTGTGTGTTTTAACACCTTCGATTAAGCATTTTCTTTAAGAAAGCGGGAAGCTTAAGCCTACTTAATTACTACCGACATAACATTTTAAGTGCGTAAATACTCTTTTGTGTATGAAGATCACACTGAGGCTGGCTTTGCAATTGAAGTTTCTTCTTTAAATGGCAAGTCAAATCAAATGACTATTTTAATTTGCCTACTTGCTACAATGTGTACGGAGAGCAAAATAATAAATTCCACAGAACTCATGTTTAGAACGGATTACCTCTGAAAATAAGGATAGCGAGAAATTTTACGTTAGAACTAGGACCTGCAATAAATTTTGTTTTCTGTTCGTCACGCACCGTTACTCATGGTTAGTCTCCTACTTGTTTTGTGTGATTCACACGCAGTTATAGACAAGCCTTTGTAAAAAAAAAATTGTTTTTCAGCTGACCTGTTTTGTCGCATTATTCAGTTGACCAGCCAATACATTATAAACTAACGGTCGAAGTAGTTTTGCATCTGTTTCCCTGTAATTTATCAATCTAACTGATTGATTGATAACAGAAACACACCTATCTTGTGGATCAACTTGTTTGTTCCATCATCCTGCGTTGTACTATCCGCCTTGTTAGTATGCGTCACTGTTCCGGTTGATTTTATAACTTTCAAGATCTCGTCGGCTGATAGCGGCTCTTTCGGAAGCTCGCTGTCGCGTCCCGTTCAAGAAGACCTCACGCACGACTTCGAATTCGGGTCACCTGCTACAGCTACAGTGCTACCAACTTGCATAAGGTTATTTGCAGGCCTACAGCATGTATAGCACCGGGAATAGAATGGACCGGCCAGCACGTATTCCCGCGCGAGCATGCATTACCTAAAAGTGCGCGCTGTGGAAGCCTTCGCGCATAGTTTTCCCAGGCGTAGTCGAACCTTTTGTTCGTTTCTTAGGTGGATCTTGTTGTTGATCTTTCTTTCTTTCTTTCTTTCTTTCTTTCTTTCTTTCTTTCTTTCTTTCTTTCTTTCTTGCTGCGCGTCGGCCCTGCCGAGTCCACGGCGTAGCGGCTCTTTCCTTTTTGCCGACCTCTGTTTACCAATTTGTTTTGAATAAGCGCGTTGGCAGCGCGTTTGAAATTGAAATGAAGGGTTTCGAGCGTGAATCAATTTTCGCGGTGGCACGGACGTTGATGTTTCGGTTCGAGGAGGATTTACGACTCTGAAATGTAAATTCCGCCGCTCTGCCGAGCAACGTTCCTGTCTCTCCGACGCGATTTTTGCTGTCTTCGTCTCCTCCTGCTTCTTCTTTTTTTATGACGAAGTGTGCAGCGCGATCCGCGCGCTCGTTTGTCTTATACGCTGCTCCTCTCGCAGCGCTGTCTCCCGAATAGGAGGAAGGAAGCGCCCGCCAAGAACTGGGCTCGACGTGCAAAACGCCAAAGTTAACCAAAACGACGCTTAGAAAATGCGCGCTTTAATTTCCATACATCGTGCCATTGCAGTACTGCGCGCGTGGTAGAAACAACAACGAAAAACAAAAGTTTTTTTTCATCTTTTTCGCGCCCCTTTAGTGCAGTAATAGCGAGTGGAAAGTACAAAGCCGCGATTTTTTCTGCGTTCAACCAGGATTCTTTAGCAGCGCTTCGAGCTCGTCTTTGCGTGCGTTGCGAAAAGCGCGGTAGCCGAGGAATCTCTGCATGGCCCGCTGCCTAGCGGGTTCTTTTCGTAATCGTTCCCCACCTTTCTTTTTTTTTTTCTTCTTCTTTCTGCAGTGCCTGGCGGCGCTCTTGCTGCTGCTGCTGCTGCGGCTGCTGCTGCTGCTGAGCTTTCGTTGAAACGCTGAATGGATGATGAATTAAGGCGAAAACTGCGTCGGGATTCGTGTTGGCACGCCTTCGACCATGGCGGGGCTCGCGCGTGCTATAGGACAACTTTCTTTTTGCGTCTCCAGCCCAGCAGTCGACTTGCGGCTGTGTTTCTGACTGTTTCCCTCGGGAATTTCGGATGCGCTCTGAGCTTGCGGATGCCGTGGACGCGGCCAAAAGCGGAGGGCGAAGGGGGGGGGGGGGGAGAGGTGACTGAAACGAAAATCACCCCTGTTTGCGACCGTGTTCCTTCGCTCGGTTGCTTATGTAAGGCGAGAAACGGTGCGATGTTGGCGCTATTCCTCAGGAGTCGTGACCATATCATGATCGTGTCAATTCTCGAAACTTGGTTTGGGGTGCTGCGGCACAAACGGTTTGGCGCACCGTTTCTCATCGCGCTCATTGGCAGATACTTCCTCTCGCAAGGATTCAGCGTTCATGAGACAGCGCGAGATAGACGGAGTAGCAACCACTCTCCTGGACGCTGCCGCCGCGATCGTACGGCCAGCCTCCGGCGGGTGTATCGCGTTCGCTTCCTCACCGCGCGCCGGAATCGGCTCTCGAAACTGCCCTCTCAATTATTCAACCGGAGGCGGAAGCAGGCCTCTACCTCGGTGCGCGTGGGGCGCGCGAACTAAGCTTTCTTCTTCCCTTTGTCTTGTGCGCCCCGGCGCGCTTTGTGCCTCTCGGTTCGTTAGAGATTCTTCTGGCCCGGCGGGGGAAGGAGCGCTGTCACTGGCAGGATGGATTACTGCCGCGCGCGCTTCTTCCTCCCTCTTCTGCGCCCTGCAGTCTTCCTTCCCGGGCAAAAAAGAAAGCGACGAGATTTGAGCCCACGGAAGGCGGACGACGTGCGGCGCCGCAGCCGGCTGAATGGCCACGATAAGGGAGAGCGCGGCTTCCTTTCGCGCTCTTTTGTTTTGCGCCGCGCGGGTGCCCGATCGCTGCAGTGCGCGTGATGTATTGGAGGCCGCAGACACACGAGCAAGTCGCCCGCGTTGTGTCAACAGCCGCCGCCGGCGGCACGCTGACTGACGGCGGCCACGTCGCGGCAAGTTGCGCGCCCGGAGCCGCGATCCGCGCTGTCAAGAGTCGTGGCGCCGCGCCGCTCCCCTGAAGACGGCGACGCTCCAACTCGGTCGCGATGCGCGCGTCATCGAGCACGACGTCGTCGCGCGGCGGGGCGGCTGACAAGCGCGCTGCCGGCCTCGTACTCCTCTTGTTCCTAACCCCCACACGCACGCCTCTCGCTCGCTAGCGTTCCCGCTGCCGCGCAGCGTCCATTGACGGAAGAGATCGAACCTCACTGCGGGCCAGCATAAACACGGCTTGATTTACAGTCGCCTGCCGGCCTCTCTTCGCGCATTCTTCTTTTTTTTTCACGGCGTTCTGCTGATGAGGCGTCAAGGATGGCGCCCAGTGTCAACACTGGCCAAGTGTTGATGTAAGCCGACGCCGTGTTGATCTAAGTGAGGTCCCGTCGAGGCTGCTCCGAGTTCGCCGGCATCTGCGACCACGCGACGATCGTGGCCGATCGTGACGGGAAACGGACCACTCTGGCGTGTTTTCGTTGTTTTCTCTCCCCCCCTCCCCACCCCCCTCCCAGAGTGTTTACTTTTTTTGCGGATGCGCTGAAGATTGATTTCGCCACGTTGCCGATCCCGTGAGCTGTATCGGCGTGACTCAAGCGACAGTGCGGGCGCGGCCTTCGAGTCGAGTGTGCTCTGCCAGCGAGCATCCGCTACTCTCTTGAACCGCTTCCCGAGAAGCGCCCTGACGGAAGCGCTGTCTCAGCAGAGTTAGCTTGTGTTTGTTTCTTGTTAGAACCAGGCGCGTAAGCTGCCAACGTGGGACTAGTAACTTGCGGCAAGTATTGTGGTTCAGGAACTTAATTGACGAGGTCTGATTCCAAGTAAAAGAGCAGACGAGTCTTAAGACTGACGGTCAGGTAGGAAGTATAACGAAGAGGCCGACAAAGAAAAATGCCTCCAGACTGCAATGGCTCTTTGCGGCTGAAATTTTTTATTTGCTTGATATTTGTATTTCTCATTTCCTGCTGCCTACAGAATACACAAAAGCGTACTTATTTTCCCTCATAAAAAATTGGCAGATTTTACATAATTTGTACACCACCAAAAGGTGAAACGTTACATTTATATGAGCCGCATTTGCCCGATCGAATGCATAGGTTGAAATAGCTTTCGTGGTATGTTTGCGATTTTGTTAAGGCTCCATTGCGACTGCCGGTTGTTGTTCTAATAAGAAATTTAAAGCACGCATCACAGGAGGACTTTCTTCTAACTTCACACTTTCGTGCCTTCCGACAGATGAAATATATGAACGTTAAACTTGCCTGGATATATGTTCTGCGTATTGATTCCCTTAAACCAGCTACAGCGAAGAGCCGAAATTATATGACTCCGGCTCTTTGATACGTTCGGAGACTCCCGCGTGATGAAAGCACGACACACTGTTCCTGGAAGACACTTAGAGAACTGCAGTGCCTCTGGCACAATTTCTTCGAACCCCATGGACATCGCTAAAAGGCTCACCTGCACTCTGAAGAAGCCTGCAACTTACATGCAACAGCAGACGTGCACTGTGCGTGGAGGCATTTATTGGGAGATCGGCGCGTTGCCAAAGCACGACATACAAGACAGGCCCTACGAGGTGGCCTTTGGGGCTGGCGCTTCTTGCTCTGCATGTATGTGTTTCTCTTTTTTTTTCGCATTTGTTTGAGAATTCAGGAATCACGTGCAGCGCAGCGCAAACACCAATGGAGCGAAGGGAAAGCGTTAAGCAATGCACTTTCCCTAGCATTATACACGCATCGCGTCCCGATTGACGCTACGCGTGGTATCGGTGCGCGAGACCAGCCCCACGGGAAACCGTCGGTATTTCTATAGGCGTCCAATACAGGTATTAGGCTGTTGTAGAACAGGGGCCCCCAAAGATAGTGGGCCCCTAACGATTAGCGTCTCGCCACAGCGCATGCACCGAACCCAAACGGCATCTTTGGGTTTGATTCTTCGCACGCCCCTATAACGTTAAATTTCGAAAATATCGTGGGCGCCACAAACGCGCCAAACCTGTTTTGCGTCTTCTCAGAGTGGCCACAAACATCTCAAAAACGCGTCATCGCCCCCTCGTTGGAGATAAGAAACTCTCAGGTATACTTTTCATCCTGCAAAACATTACGGATTGCGTTATTTCATTTCCTTTTTTTTTTCTTTTTTTTTCTCTAGCATTATCGTTTCATTTTCCTTCCTCGTGCAGGAAGGACGCGGCAGTCGCGGGACGCTGACGAAAGCCGGGAACGCTATTCTAAAGCACTTTCCCGCCGGGGCGGACCGCGATCGCAAAGCGATCGCTTGTTGGGGCACCCTAACCTCTTGATCCCTATTCTAAACCTCCATATCTGTTCACTTTCGGAAAGCAACGGTGGAGTATAGTGGTTATAGTGATATGCTTAAAACACGCGGACCTTAGTTCAAACCGAAGGGCTCTATTGTGTAAGAATTAGTTTCCTTCTCTTCTATTAATTTCTTATCACCCCTCGCAGCAAGTTACCGATGCTTGCGATATCGAAGACCTGACGTTATACCAGCCAATGACGAAGGGCAAAAAGAATGAAAAAAAAAAAAACTTTACAAAAACAGCCCCTGCTACTACTGGTCGGGTGTCTTTCATTAATTTACATCGTGCCGTGTCTGAACTAAAGGGGACGAATTAACATGATCGGCACCCATTTTCTAGATAACATAACTGCTGTTGGCAGTAAAACATGGTGAAGTGAGAGCGAATACAATTTTATTTTAGCGACTGAAGTACGGGTCGTGCTATATACCCAAAGTCGTTTTCTGAGTATGATGTGAGTAACGCTGGAGTCTGCCGAAACTGGTGCTGCTGGTGACGGTAGTATATGTACGGATCGAAAACGTTTCTACTATTCCATTCGTAAACTTTCCATTCGTCGCTTTCGAATATTCGTTCTTGGCCAAATCTTTCGGCGTGTTAGAATTGCTGAAGCCTCCGCGGCGCACAGAACCATGCAACTTTTGCCTTTGCTTCGAGTTGTTGATGGGTTCGACTTCGCCCCGCCATATGCCAGCCGCCTGGTTAGCTCAGATGGTGGAGAGGCTGACCCGTGAGGCGATGGTCCCAGGTTCGAGTACCGGAACAGGACGAATTTTTCTTCCACTACGAGGCTTTTCTTTTGAGGAACCCTTATGTGTTTCCTTTGTAGCAATTGCTACAATTGGGTGGATATCTGATTTTCCCTTTATTAATTACTCCTCTCCACCTTGCGGGTTTCCGCCGAACTATTATGTCAAGTGCTAGCTGCCTGGTAGGCACTTATCCGATGCTATAACCGACGGTTAAGCGAGGAATGCTCACCTCTTTCTCCAGCCCTCGTTGAGTGGAGCCGAATTTCCCGGGGCGGGAGACATAGCTGATCTACAGAAGGATCAGTTAAGACAGTTTCACGCTTGCTACTTTTTCAAAAGCGCAGCTTTGCGAAACTCGCCGAGTTTCGTGACCGTGTGTGCTGCGGCTTGCCTGTTCTCTTCCCGAATAGCCCAACCAATCACAGCGGATTGCACGCGCCGAGCGCGCCGCTGGGCTCCTTGCACCATCACCATATGGCTCTCACCTGCGCGCATCCGCTGCTGTACGGTAATGAGGAAATAAAAGCTTCTTGCAGATAGAGCGGATTCGAATTGCGCTACATACGTATGCGTACGCTGCCTCTGAAACCACGATGCGTTCAAGCGTCCGTCGTACTCGTTAGTAGTCAACAATTCCACTTAACAAAAGGCCCGGTAAAATGTGTGTGCGTGCGTGCGTGTGTGCGTGCGTGCGTGCGTGTGCGTGCGTGTGCGTGTGTGTGTGTGTGCGTGTGCGTGCATGTGTGTGCGTGTGTGTGTGCGTGTGCGTGTGCGTGCGTGCGTGCGTGTGTGTGTGTGTGTGTGTGTGTGTGTGTGTGTGTGTGTGTGTGTGTGTGTGTGTGTGTGTGTGTGTGTGTGTGTGTGTGTGTGTGTGTGTAAGAGAGAGAACGTTCATGCGCGCATGCGTGTACTCCTGTTTCGACTCTTTATGCATTCACACAAAGCTTCACTGTATATAAATTCCAGTGATACAGAGAAGTCTAATGCCGCGGGTGACTGGCCTGCGCTTGCCAACCTGCCAAGGAGCATCCCCGCCTGATGTCTACTTCTACGCATACTTCGGTTGCTGAATTACGAAGTGTTTACCGACAGATCATACGGATGCAGCGGTCCCTAGTGAATTGCATTAAAGAGTTGCTGACAAGTATCGCAACTCCAACCGCTCGAAGTGGCCTGCAAGTGCTGGACGCGCTGAGCTATAGTCCTCGCAGCCCTCGAGTAGAACCATGGCTGACAATCATCAGTCGTACCGCAAAGAGGTCAGAGAAGCACCGGTTATCCAGTGAAATGCGAGAGGTCTCCCTATTACAAAAACCAGCGTCTTCCAGTGTGAAACCAGCGCGGTTTTTGGCACTGGGTCCCACTGGGTACGCTGGCGCTCGCTTGGACTCACTGGGACACCAGTGAGAACGCTGGATAAAGGCTGGGTCACACTGGAAGACGCTGGTTCCACTGCCATGACGCTGGGGCGCACTGGTTTGTGCTGTACAGGCGCTGGTTCTCGCTGCAGTTCGCTGGTTCGCACTGGAAACTGCGCTTTGTGTTTGTACCGCGCTGGTTCCAGTACGCAAGGACGAGCGCTGCTGAATACTAAATGCTTTATGCAATTTCATCGCTTGATACCAGTCTCTTGTCCTAAATAACGCTATATCTTGGGGTTCATAAAACCTTATTTCGTGTCGCAGCTTGGAATAAAGGTGCGTGAGCTGCCCTGTTTATTCATGGACATTTGACGCTGAAGATCACTTTCGCTTTTTTTTTTCATTTTCCCTTTTGACTGGGCGGATAGCTAAATTCTTTAACGAAACCACACAAACGCAGAGGAAGCCGCATTTTTTAGTAGTTCGCACATAACATATGACTGGGAGTTGTCGCCGTTGTCGCAGTGTTGCGTAGTGGACATGAAATGCAGAAGTCGTTCGGATGCGCGTGAACGGACCCCGAATTCGAAGCCTATCGCTGACTGATATTGTCGCACCGACAACAAAGCTGAGGGGATTCGTGCGCTTCCACTTTCCCTATTGTGCTAAAAAAGAGTTATGAGGCTCAAATACACACATTTTAGCTTTCGCCAGCTACCCGCCCCGAGATCGGTCCCCACCGAAGCTTAGGCCTAGCGTATCCGCCGAGTCCGTCTTCACGCTATCGGCGCGTCTAGGCTCAGGAATCAAGAAGTCTAACAAGGTTAAATCCCTCTATGTTTCAGCTTTCCCATCGGTGTTCTTAAATAACCAATTTTTTCATGCCTACAGTGCCAGCACAAGAAGCGATGACCGCCGATGTGACGCGTTATAAACACAGGTATATGTGCTATCGGCAAAGGCTCCCAGCACTAGCCTGCGCTCCCCTGACGAAGATATATGACGAAACAGACGTGTTGGCTGAAAGGCATCACTGAACTAAGAAAACGTTGCATATCCATCGCGTGAAGAATTAAGAAACGGCTATCGAAATCGGCAGTAACAGCACATGCAGCGTCCCGGGTTGGCGGTTCATTAAGGACTTTTTTCGAAGTTAAAATACCAATCGCAAGTGAAAATCGATGTTGTGGCAGTTCCGAGCATGCTACTGAATACGGACAGCAAATTTTTATTTGTATTACAGGCGTGATATTTAGTTGCTGGGCGATAGCGCATCTACCATGTCTGTGCGAGACGTAGCTCTGCGAAACTAAACCTGCTTCTCGATTTTGACATGGCAAATTATCCGTTGATGTTCGTCTGCTGGCGTGGCGTAGCGGTAAAGTTTGAAGTGTATTGAATACTTAATGCAGATACAAAAATATTGATATTTAGTACAGAAAAAGGTCCTATAGTGTAAACACTATGGGACACTATGTAAACTATGGACACTATTGTTTGGATCGCACCGATGGCGCGAGTTGTTGTGGTCGCACCGCTGGTGCGATCGGTTGGGAACTCGGCGCTGACGCCCGTGGTTGTACCTGGGTCGCAAGCCCCAAGGGTAGCGTTGGCCTGGCGGCCTGGGGTACAACTGGAAGCATCCGAAGGTCCCGGCAAAGCATGAGTCGACTGGTAACAACAAAACAACTTGTTTATTTTAACATCGCAAAGAGTTGGTGGTCAGGTTGACCGAAGTAGAGAGACGGGAGAGCACTTTACTCAACAGAAGAAATCGGAGCCCTCCTTTTGGCGTCCGGGGGCAGCTGTTTTTATACTCTCGCAGTTGAGGGCAAGAAGGAACCCCTCAATAGACGAGCACGTGATTGTACAATGGGCTAAGGTGACGCACACTGTCGTAGCGCCGCCGGTCGGGCACAAAGACTGGGAGGAGAAGGTAACTTCGGCTCTCGTAGCGCCTCTGGTCGGGCACAATGACTGGAAGGAGAAGGTGACCCCCTGCTGTCGCATCGCCGCCGGTCGGGCACAATGGCACATACACTCACACACGCACATGAAGACACGTGGCATCGGAACATGCCTGGAAACGCCTGGAAACGCCTGGAAACGCCTGGCGGGGAGCGTAGCGGCGACGCCGAACGGGCCAAAATGTCTGCCGCTTTGTTGCAATCGCGCCGGCTAAACCGCGCGTCGTAGGCGAAACGTAACAGACCGCCCCGCCGGGGGAAGGAGATCCCGATGGACAGGGGACTGCATCCGCTGTCCGGAGGGATGTCGCTCGATGATGCTCACAACCGAAGTCGGGCGTCCCTCGACGCCCCTTGAGCGCAGCGCACAGAGAAGGCCTCGTTCTCTCGTTCAGGTTCGCACGGGACACTGCAAAGTGACCTCGGGAGAGTTCACATTCCTGTTCTCGTTCCCGGCAAGCGTTAGAATTACGCTGAAACTCAAGCGCTCAGTCAGCAAGCACGGCACAACCCTCACTAAGCCCTGCCAGGCTCTTTACCCTCTTATACCACTGCCTAGTTCCTTACAGTAGTCTAGCATCACTCAGAACGCGTCCACAAATTGGAAAATTGCACTAGAAAGCATATCATCACTTTGAAACACTAAACAAAAGTAATATGTTAAAAAAAATCCTGCCTCAGGAAGAAAAACATCAGTAACAAACAATTTTGAGGCTGATTCCTACGTTAGGGGCTTCGACTTAAGCCATCGGCGTTACCGTTGAGACTCCCCTTTTTGTAACGCACCTCAAAGGAATATTGTTGCAAAGCGAGGCTCCAGCGCAGGAGGCGGCCATTTTTGGGAGAGATGGTCTGCAGCCATTGGAGAGGGCAGTGATCCGTCTCAATGATAAACCTCGAGCCGGCTAGATAGCATAACAATTTCTGAACGGCCCACACGAGACACGCACACTCCTTCTCGGTGGCGCTATACGCCTGCTCACGACTGGACAGCTTACGACTAGCATACAGGACGGGGTGTTCTACTTCTCCATTTTCCCGTTGGCACAGTACAACGCCCATGCCTCGCTCACTAGCATCGCACTGAACAACGAACCCTTTTGTATAGTCTGGCGATCGTAGCACAGGCTGGCTTGTTAGGGCACTCTTTAGGGCGCTAAAAGCTCTTTCCTTTGTCTCGTCCCAGACGACTGTTTGAGGCTCTGTTTTTCTTAGAGCATCCGTCAGGGGAGCCGCGATATCAGAGTACCTGGGAATGTACCTCTGATAGTAGCCGGCGATACCTAAGAACGACCGAATATCGGTCTTCGTGCGCGGTTGCGGAAAGTCTCGCACAGCGGCCACTTTTATCTCAGAGGGGCGGCGACGACCCTGACCAATCACGTGACCGAGGTAGACAACCTCGGCCTGTGCTAACTGGCACTTAGGAGCCTTGACTGTCAAGCCCGCTTCGCGCAGGCGGGTTAGCACTGCCCGCAAGTGTGCCATATGCTCAGACCAGGATGCGGAGAATATCGCTACGTCGTCTAGATACGGTAAAGCGAAGTCTTGCTGTCCCCGCAACACTTTATCCATGAGGCTTGAAAAACAGTATGGCGCGTTCTTCAAACCAAAACTCAACACTTTAGGACGGAATGTTCCCATTGGTGAAATGAACGCCGCATACCTACTAGCCTCTTCTGTGAGTGGAACCTGCCAATAACCCCTGACAAGATCTAGGGTGGAAATAAACTGAGCGCTACTAACTTTCTCAAGGCGCTCCTCGATGTTAGGGATCGGATAAATTTGATCCTTAGTGATGGAATTAAGCCTGCGGTAGTCGACGCAAGGACGAGGTTCCTTGCCCGGTACCTCAACTAAAATCAAAGGGGAGGTATAATCACTCTCACCTGCCTCAATAACACCGAGCTGTAGCATTTTCTTTACCTCAGCCTCCATAATATCGCTCTGGCGGGGTGACACCCGATACGCCTTGGATCGTACTGGCTCTGGGGAGGTAAGTTCTATATCATGAGTAAGTACAGAAGTCCTACCAGGCCTCTCAGAGAACAGACCTTGAAACTCTTGTAAGAGCTGGTGTAGTTCGGTTTTCTGCTCAGGCGACAGCGGTGCTTTACTGATAAGGTCACTAATGACTTGACCGGTGTCTTCCCTGTTCGTCACTGAGCCTAGTCCCGGAAGCTCGACCGGAAGCTCTTCAGGAACGTTTACCATCATGCACACCACTGCTTCCCTTTGTCTATAAGGTTTGAGCAGATTACAGTGGTAAACTTGCTGTGCTTTCCGCTTTCCTGGCAGACTTACCACGTAGTTAACGTCCGACAGTTTCTGAACAATTCGTGCTGGGCCCTCCCACTGCACGTCTAGTTTGTTGTTTAGCGATGTGCGCAATATCATGACCTCATCGCCCACCTCAAAACGACGGGCCCTGGCGGTCCGATCATAATAAACCTTGGCCCTCTGCTGGGCCTTTGTCATTGCTTCACCTGACAACTCCTGTGCCCTTCTTAAGCGTTCGAGGAGCTTAAGCACGTACTCCACCACGACTGGGTCGTCGCCCCTGCCTTCCCACGATTCTCGAAGCATGCGAAGCGGAGACCGAAGCGAGCGACCGTACACCAGTTCAGCTGGCGAAAACCCCGTAGCTGCATGCGGCGCGGTCCGTAATGCAAACATCACCCCAGGCAGACACAGCTCCCAGTCAGATTGATGTTCAAAACACAAGGCTCTCAACACGCGCTTCATGACGGAGTGGAGCTTCTCAACGGAATTCGACTGTGGGTGGTACACTGAGCTGTGTAACAGCTTTACCCCACACCTTTCGAGAAAAGTTGTCGTCAAAGCGCTAGTAAACACTGTGCCCTGATCTGATTGGATTTCTGCAGGAAAACCAACTCGCGCAAATATGGACCGTAGTGCATTGACTATCTCAACTGAGCTGAGTTCTTTAAGCGGCACTGCTTCAGGGAACTTTGTCGCTGGGCAGATCACAGTCAAAATGTGTCTGTACCCCGTGGCTGTTACCGGCAGAGGTCCCACTGTATCAATAACGAGCCGTCTAAAAGGCTCCGTAATGATAGGTACCAATTTCAACGGCGCCCTCGATTTGTCCCCTGGTTTGCCCACCCGCTGACAGGTGTCACATGACCTCACGAAGTGGTCTGCGTCCCGAAAACACCCTGGCCAATAGTACTCTTGCAAGAGACGGTCCTTAGTTTTCTTAACTCCTAGGTGTCCGGACCACGAACCCCCATGCGTCAAGCGCAACAGATCCTGACGATAGCATTGAGGCACGATCAGCTGATCGAACTCCACTCCTCTGCGGTCTAGATACTTCCGGTACAGGACTCCACCTCTTTCCACAAAACGCGCATTTTTCCTGGCGATACCTTCCTTGACATTGCAGCGTATGTTTTCTAGGCTACCATCCTTCTTTTGCTCGGCTATCAAAGCCGACCGGCTGACTTTTAGCAACCTATCAAGTCCGTCTGACGTAGGCGCGATGAGCAAATCAGTAGATAGCTCTTCTAACTTTCCCGTGTCGGGCGTTTCCTCTCCAGTATCTGGCGCCTTCAACGCTACAGACTCAATTTTATTCAGTTCGGGCGTGCTCTGAATATCAGCTTGCTGCGCCTCTGACCCTTTTTCGTTGTTTGATAACATCGGCCCCGCAACTACCGCCTTTGCAGCGAGCTCCCGAACCTTCGATCTGGTTAAGGCCTGAACGCTAGCCTCACCAAACAAAAGCCCCTTCTCGCGCAGGAGGTGATCGGACCTGTTTGAAAATAGGTACGGGTACTGGGGGGGCAGCATAGATGACACTGCCGCCTCCGTCTCAAGCGCTCCGAAAGGTCCTTCAATAAGCACCTTTGCTACTGGCAGACACACGCTATGAGCTTCCACGGCTTGCTTGATCCATGCGCACTCGCCCGTGAACATATGGGGTTCTACGTAAGAGGGGTGAACTACATCCATCGTAGCTGCGGAATCGCGAAGCACTCGGCACTCTTTCCCGTTCACGAGGAGGTCTCGCATGTAAGGCTCGAGAAGCTTCATGTTCTCGTCAGTGCTGCCTATTGAAAAAAACACAACTTTTGGTGTTGTTTCCGGACACTGCGCCGAAAAGTGACCCGGCTTCTGGCACGTATAACAAACGCGCGCTTGCCTCATCTCGAACCGCTTTCTGCGTTCGGCTTCGGCTGCCGCCGTCTCCTTAGGTTCGGTCGCACTGCTTCCACTCGCATCCGCACTACGCGTGTTCCCCTTTGCTCTCATGGGTGTGAACTTCGGCCTCTCAAACTTCGAGCCAAATTCACCCTTTTGACCGTCCTTAGCTCCGCGAGCCCGACGCGTCACAAACTCCTCGGCTAGCTCAGCGGCTTTAGCCACCGTACAAACGTCTGGCCTATCCAAGACCCAGTATCGCACGTTCTCAGGTAACCGACTATAAAACTGTTCTAGCCCGAAACACTGCAGAACTTTATCGTGGTCACCAAACGCTTTCTCTTCTTTGAGCCACTCCTGCATGTTTGACATAAGCCTGTACGCAAACTCCGTATATGACTCACTTCTGCCTTTCTCATTTTCCCGAAACTTCCGACGGAACGCCTCCGCAGACAGCCGGTACTTTTTTAGCAGACTCGATTTCACTTTGTCGAAATCCTCTGCCTCCTCTCTATCCAAGCGAGCGACTACGTCGGCCGCCTCGCCGGGTAACAAAGTGAGCAAGCGCTGTGGCCACGTTTCCCGAGAGAACCCCTGCTTCTCGCACGTTCGCTCAAAGTTAACCAGGAACAAACCAATGTCCTCTCCAAGCTTAAACGGCCGCATCAGGTCAGTCATTTTGAACAATACGCGTTCTCCTGCACCGTGTGCCTGACTTCCATTACGAGCGCGTTCTATCTCTATCTCGAGACGCTTCATTTCCAAAGCGTGTTGACGGTCGCGCTCTTCTTTTTCTTCCTCTTTTTGTTCTTTAAGTTCGCGCTCCTGTCTTTTTGCAGTCTCCCTTTCCTCAATGGTCTCAAGGCATTCCGACAGCTCGTCATCCTCAGCTTCTAACTCAAGAATAGCCCTTAGCAGTTCTGGTTTTCTGAGTTTGTCCGAGACATTCAACTCTCTTGCAAGCTCCAGCAATTTCGGTTTGCGCAACGACTTCAAATCCATGGCTGCTCTGAATGCTGCTTTCTCTACTGCTTACTATTGTCTTGCCGCAAACTAACCCGGCAGCAACGACAACCACAATTACCAGCTCTGTTTCTAACACTAACAAAAGCCTGGCAAAGCTCAGAAGAAGAAAGTCCCGCACTCACCAAACCTCGCAGCCAAGAGTTCAGCGCAGTCGTTCCGCTGCAGGCAACCAGTCATCACACAGGGCTCGTTGCACTGCTCCCGGATCGTCGTTGAGCTGCTCAGCATACAGTCAACTGCATCTCTTCGCTGCTGGCCTCCGTTGTCGCGATCTCACCGCTGGCAGACAGTTGTTTGGATCGCACCGATGGCGCGAGTTGTTGTGGTCGCACCGCTGGTGCGATCGGTTGGGAACTCGGCGCTGACGCCCGTGGTTGTACCTGGGTCGCAAGCCCCAAGGGTAGCGTTGGCCTGGCGGCCTGGGGTACAACTGGAAGCATCCGAAGGTCCCGGCAAAGCATGAGTCGACTGGTAACAACAAAACAACTTGTTTATTTTAACATCGCAAAGAGTTGGTGGTCAGGTTGACCGAAGTAGAGAGACGAGAGAGCACTTTACTCAACAGAAGAAATCGGAGCCCTCCTTTTGGCGTCCGGGGGCAGCTGTTTTTATACTCTCGCAGTTGAGGGCAAGAAGGAACCCCTCAATAGACGAGCACGTGATTGTACAATGGGCTAAGGTGACGCACACTGTCGTAGCGCCGCCGGTCGGGCACAAAGACTGGGAGGAGAAGGTAACTTCGGCTCTCGTAGCGCCTCTGGTCGGGCACAATGACTGGAAGGAGAAGGTGACCCCCTGCTGTCGCATCGCCGCCGGTCGGGCACAATGGCACATACACTCACACACGCACATGAAGACACGTGGCATCGGAACATGCCTGGAAACGCCTGGAAACGCCTGGAAACGCCTGGCGGGGAGCGTAGCGGCGACGCCGAACGGGCCAAAATGTCTGCCGCTTTGTTGCAATCGCGCCGGCTAAACCGCGCGTCGTAGGCGAAACGTAACACTATGTAAACACTAGTGTAAACACAAGTGCCGGGCTTGGGATCGGTAGGTCGGACGATCGAATCCTGGTAGGAGCAGTTTTATTATTACGGTTTTCTTTTTTTATTGCACTAAAATGCTCTTTGTTCCTTTCTGTATTAAAAAAATATATAAGGTGTCCAGGCACCGCATGTTTAACGCGCTAGAGCTATTTTTCGCACTAGTAGCCAGCGCCTCCCAGTACGCTGCGCCTGCCCAGCGCCCCAGCATCCAGCGCGCGGCACTGGGCCCATAATCCGGCGCGCTGGGTCCCAGTGGCACTGGGTTTTGCAATAGGGCTTAGATGCCGGATGCCTGATTTTCGTCAGTATGTATATTCGAACCGCTTCCCAATCATCGTAATCTGTGAACCGAAATTATCAAACATCATCCGACTATCCGGCTACGAATCAATCATGTCCTCAACCTACAGCGAAAGCAGCAAGGTCGTTGTGCTTATTCGTCGGGGGCTTAGCTACGTCGTTCAGCATGTGCCGCCTCATGATGAAAACCAGTATGTTTGCTTGACTTAAAAAGAAAAAGCTAGCCTTCAAACTAGTTGGTACCCACTTATCCCCATCAACCCGGTTTGATAGCAAGAGACTAGAAGAGATCTTGACAGCAACTCCTGGTCCATGGATTATGACAGGAGATTTTAACGCCTACCACCCTATTTGGGGAGGCTCCAAGGAGGAGGGAAAGAGATAAGTAGAAGGCAGGGAGGTTAACCAGAATAACGTCGTGGGATCCGGTTGGCTACCCTACACCGGGGGAATGGGGAAGGAGGAAACAAAGATAACAGGGAGAGAGAGAGAGGAGGGAAGGAAAGAAGGAAATTGCGGTGAGTTCGCTGACGTGTGTGGTCTTACAGAAATTGCATTAATAGTCACAGGTGGTCGCACAAGCCCGTCGTCCTTAAGAAGCGCAAAAGCGCCTTCACCGCTTTATGGGCCGACGGGCGATGGGGGCGGTGTTCCAGCAGCACCTGCACAAAAAGCGGCCGATTGTCCAGTTTTTGGAAAGCTTTGGCAAGTTCTTGTCTCTCTGGGGTGTATCGTGGGCAGTGGCAGAGCAGGTGGTCGATGTTTTCTTCGGTGCCACCGACCTCGCATGCTGCACTGTCAGTCACCCCAATTAATGTAGAGTATGGCTTTGTGAAGGCAACTCCTAACCAAAGGCGACAGAGAAGCGTAGCTTCACGTCGAGGAAGTCTGAGTGGAGGTCGGAGTTGCAGGGAGGGGCTTAGTCGATGCAGTCGCGTAAGTCGTAAGTTTGGCGAGTTCCACGCGGTCACTGTGCGACTGCGTGCCAGGTGTCGAAGCTGCCTTGCAGCGTCAGTCCTCGAAAGCGGAATTGGAACGCTGTGCTCTTCTTGATGTGCTGTGCGAGCAGCGTTATCGGCGGAATCATTGCTACTGATTCCACAGTGGCCAGGTACCCATTGAAAAACAACCTCGTGGCCTTTTTGTTGGACATCATGGTAAAGTTTCACGACTTCGTATGTCAATTGGTCATGACATCCGTGTCGGAGAACTGACTGCGTGCACTGTAATGCCGGTTTTGAATCGCAGAACACAGCCCATTTTCTAGGTCTTTCAGAATCAATGAATTCCAGTGCTCGACGCAGGGCCGTTAGTTCTGCCGCCGTTGAGGTCGTGACATGCGATGTCTTGAACCGCAGTGTCATTCCTCACGTTGGTATAACCACGGCACCACCAGAACTGCACGACGTAGTCGATCCATCGGTATAGATGTGCACGTGGTTGCTGTACTTTTCATGCAAAAGAAGTAAGCTCAGCTGTTTTAGAGCAGGGGCTGGTAGATCTGTCTTCTTCTGTAGTCCTGGAATCATTGTATGTACTTGTGGACGGCTCAAACACCACGGAGGAAACGCTGGTACGGCCACAGGTGCGTACCCTGAAGTAAACGACGCACGATGTGCACTGACAATACCGCTAAATGTCGAGCAGGGCCTTGCAGCAGTGAGGCTCGCCAAGTGGTGGGAAGGGGTCCTAGCATAATGCCTGAGATGCATACGCATTGTCTCAACGGTAATGTGCGTCGTGATTGGGTAATCCTGCGCAAGGGCAATGGTTTCAGCCGTTGATGCACTGCGTGGTAAGCAAAGACATATCTTAAGGGCTTGGGTTTGAATACTCTGAATCGTACGCAGGTTAGCCTTGCAGGTGTTAGATATTGCAGGCAAGCTGTATCGCAGGAATCCAACGAACAACGCCATGTACAACTGTAACATAGCGTGTATAGATACTCCCCAATTTTTTCCTGCAAGGAACCTGAACAGGTGACAGATAGCAGTCAGCCGCTTTTTCACGTAACTGACGTGCGGAGTCCAAGACAGGTCTCTCTCAATTACGACTCCCAAGAACCTGTGACTTCTGCTGTACGGTATAAGTTGTCCGTTAATAGATACGCCGTAACCAGACATTGGCTTCCTCGTGGATGCCACCATTGCGCACTTTCCGCATGAAATTTCAAGTCCTTGTTCACGAAGGTAGCAAGATGTCATTGTGGCTGCCTTCTGAAGCCGAGCGCGAAGCTGAAGTCGTGTCACACCTGATGCCCAAATGCAGATGCCGTCCGCATAGATGGAAACTTGTACGGTGCTTGGCAGGTTGTAAACTAATGCACTGAGGGTGAGATTGAAAAGAGTCGGGCTAAGCACTCCGCCTTGAGGGACTCCTCGGCTACCGTAATGCTCGGATGTCGGGCCATTTTCTGTGTGCACGTAGAATGGTCTCCTCTGTAAGTAGTTGCACACCCACATATACATCTTACCACCAAGTCCGACGGCTTCTAACGTGCGAAGGATGGCTTCATGGGTGACATTATCATAAGCTCCTTTAACGTCTAGAAACAGAACAGCAGGTAGTCGCTTACAGGCCTTTTGGTGATGCACAAATGTTATGAAGTCAACAACGTTGTCTGTTGGCGAACGGCCACGTCTGAATCCGGCCATAGCATCTGGGTAAATTTCATAGTACTGTAAGTACCATTCCAGACGTGTTAAAATCATTCTTTCATAGTTTTCCCGACACAGCTGGCAAGTGCGATCGGACGGTATGAGGAAATGTCCAAAGGCGACTTGCCAGCTTTGAGAAGTGGAATAAGGCGAGTTGACTTCCACTCTTGCGGAACCGTACCCGTCTGCCAGGAGTCGTTGTACAAGAGCAAGAGTGCCTTCCGAGCTTGGTCTCCTAGGTTACACAGGGCACGGTATGTAATACCGTCAGGTCCTGGCGCTGAAGAACGCCTGCACAAAGCCAGCGCAGCTTCTAGTTCTTCCATAGAAAAAGGGCATTCCATGCGGGGATCGCGTGAGAACAGTGGGTGGTCGAGCGTTCCCGTACCCGTTCCATCGGAATTTGCCTCACCAGCAATCTTTCTGCAGAAAGATTCAGCGACGTCAATATCTCTACATTGCAGATGGAGTGCCAGAGATTTAAACGGGTGGCGCTGACTAGAGGTTGTGCGAAGGCCACGAACAGTCCTCCATATAAGCGACAAAGGTTTTCGCGGATCCAGGGACTCGCAAAAGGATGTCCATTGTCGCGAAGCCAGCTTGTTCATGTGACGCTGTATTTTCTTTTGTGTACGTCTAGCCAATCTCAAATCATGAATGGATTTCGTGCGTCTATATCTTCGCTCCGCACGACGGCGAATTGCTCGAAGTTTTCCTAGTTCGATGTCGAAATCGGTGCGGCAAGAACTCCTCGAAAGCAAATGCGTGGTTGTTTGTATGGCATCCTTTATCGCGCCCTGTAGGTTATAAGAGGTGCCGTCACGACAACAGTCTTCCATTATTATTTTGTATTTGGGCCAATCGGTGCACTGGACGGTTCTGGAGAACTTGGAGCTAGTCAAACCTTCGATCTTCAAATAGGTTGGGATGTGATCGCTACCACATGTTTCTAAATCCGAAAACCAGTGCACTCTTCTCGAAAGCGAACGTGAAACGAAGGTAAGGTCCAAGCAGCTACTATACGTTGATCCACGCAGATAAGTAGGGCTTCCATCGATTGACAGGCAAAATTCGTGTTCAGAGGCAAAGGACACCAATGTTCTGCCTCTAGAGTTAACTTTCGAGCTTCCCCATAGGTAATGGTGGGCGTTAAAGTCACCAGTAAGCACCCACGGCTGTGGAGTCGACGTCAAAAGTCCCCGTAGGCGCTCAAAATCTGGACGGCTTGCTGGAGATAAATAGGCTCCAAGAATTGTAAACGTGAGCTTTTTCTTCTTCACTGTTAAGCAAACGTATTGATTTGCTTCGTCATGAGGCACTCGGTGATGTACATAAGTCAAGTCACGGCGTATAAACACAACAACCTTGCTGCACTCTCCGTGGGTAGAGGACATAAAGCACTCATACCCGGACAGTCTGATGGGAGCTGACAGGTTGGGCTCGCAAATCACGATAATGTGGAACTGGTGCGTGAAGACAAACTGTCTAAAGTCGGACATGCGCGACCTAAGCCCTCTGGCGTTCCACTGAAAGACAGATGCATTCTTGACCTCCTCTTGAAACGACGGCAGTTCTCGGGCCGTATTTTACCCTAGAGCCGCAAGCACCGGACTCAAAGTGTCCAGCACCTGCAGTGCGCTCTGTGCCGACAGGGTTTTCATGCTGTTCAGTAGAATGCGAATGGCGTCCATAAGTGACTTCAGCATCACTATGACTTGGCGATCCTCAGTCGTCGTCGCATCCGCGGCTCGTGAGGTCATTGAGGGCGGCGCGATTTGATGTGACTCCGAGGCAGGTTGTGCTCGTGGAAGTGTAGGCCACTCTTCAGGAGGTGCGAGTCTTGTCCCGTTCTTCGTTTTCGCAGTGTACGTCTTTGTGGAAGTCGGCGTTGATACGGTAACCGCTTTGCCGGAAGATGGTGTATATCTGTCAGTAGATGTAACTCGTCGTGATGCTCTTCGGTGGCGATGTCGTCGTCGCCTGAGAGTAGCGGCAGCCTCTCTGTGTGTTGAATGGTCTCGTACCATGCGTTTGAGTACTGCTCGCTCGTTCCTCACCCGCGGGCAATCATTGGATGAGGCCTCATGAGTACCAGGGCAGTTAGGGCACTTTAACACAGTTGCGCGGCACGCATCTGCTGAATGAGATTCAGGGCACCGTGGGCACACGAGGTTATTCCTACAGACACCTTTTACGTGTCCCATCTTGCAGCATTTGTAGCACTGCCGGGGCTTGGGTACGTGTGGGCGGACTGGATGGCGGACATGGCCAACTTTGACCTGTGAGGGAAGGCTGTCTCCCTCAAACCACAGCTTCAGGCAACGTGTGTTGCCAAATCTTGTGCGTGATAAGAGAGCCTTCTGTAGTTGGCTTTATTAATATCGGTAAGTCGTCGGTTGGTATAGAAATATCGACATCATGAACGACGTCGACAGTGCCATTGCAGCCTGTAGGTATCATGGATCGCACTTGTACTTTGTCGATTTCCGTTACGTGCTGCAGGCTTTGCAGTGCACTACGGTGTAGAACATCTACTGCAAGGACATTCTTCCGTGCGTTTATTCTCACGTCCTTTATCTCGTTTAGCGCGGTTCCCTTAAGAAACGCAGAAAGGACTTGCCTGTTTAGGAGTCGCAGATTGGTCACTGGGTCCACAGGCATGAAGAGCATAGTGTACGGCCAGCGCTGTGGTTTTGTCTTCACGGTGGAGACACTTGGCGACGAAGACCTCCGTAGCAGTCTTCTTTTTGTGGTTCGGCTCATGACAAGTGTGAGACGACGAGTCGACGCTGTCCGAGTACAACTCGGTCGCCTCACTGTCCGTGTCACTTGACGCATTTCCACGTTTCCTGGACGCGACCCCACGTGATGGCCTGGCTACAGGAAGGTCTTAGAGGGCTTCTTCATCCATTGCCGCAACAAGGGAGCGGCAGCTCCCAGAGTTTGGAAAGAAACAAAGCGAGACAAAGGTACAAGTGTTCTATGATAGGGAAGCTCCAAAATTAACGCAACGGGCTGGCGGCTGGCTTCATTTGTATCTGATCATGGATTGTCCCTGCCTAATGATGGGAGCCCCTATGCCTTTCTACGGGACTCATCATACAGCAGCTGCTTATACTTGGCCGTTTGTGTCATGTCGCTTCGCTACTCGTGTGAATTGGTTTTTAGACACTGAGACGCATGGGAGTGATCATATTCCCAGGTACCTTAAGATCAAAGGGTTGGCCAGCTGTCATTCGCCAAACATAATCCGGCGAATTGATTGGCCTACATTCAAAACCAGCAAGGAAGAAGCTTGTCGCAAAGGCCTCCGTTCTGGACTTCAACAAGCGATCAAGGAAGCAACGCAGAATCCGATGTGCGCGCTGACATGTGCTCCAATGTTTTCAGAATCCTACGTGTAGTTGGATCGACTCCGTGCGATTTACCGGCGTGCGGAGCGTATTAGCGACGCACAAAGTCAATCCGTGATCTAAGAATGGTCAAACACTCGCAAAAGAAGATCCAGCGCTGAATGGACAAACTGGAATCTCAACGGTGGGCAAAATTTTTTGAATCATTAGACCCCCGAAAACCTCTCTCTCACATATGGAGAATCGTGCGAGGCCTGCGTGTACTTCCTGAACAACGTGTGCCGTTCAGAGCCTTGGCGCTTTTCCAATGCCGAGAGGACATCGAGGTAGCGGAAGGTTTCTGCAGGGAGATTGCTGCTCAATCAATGTACACAGGGTCCCTTAATATGGATAGCATTATCCCACATTCACGAGATTCACGCATGGACCTGCCTTTCACCACCGAGGAGCTCGATGCGGTTCTTGCATTGTGAAATCGGTCGTCGTCGCCTGGACCAGATGGCATATCGTACCGCATCTTGTGCTATCTGGGTGAGCGAGCACGAAATGCGTTGCTGGATATATTCAATGAATCCTGGCGGGATGTAAACGTTCCTCAAGAATGGAAGACAAGCAGTCCGGTACCACTCCTTAAACCTGGCAAGTCACCACTAGAGCTCACATCATACCGGTCCATCGCGCTGGCTAGTTGCATATAGGGCAGGTGATGGAACGCATGATCCTTGCCGGATTGGAGGGGTACCTGAAACGCTACAAAGTTTATCCAAACACTATGGCCGGTTTTCGACGTCTCCGCTGCGCCATTGATAATGTCATCGATATGGTCACTTGCGCCCAACATCAAAAGAGATCTAAACGGTTATCTGTCGCCATTTTTCTGGACGTAAAAGGAGCTAATGACAATGTTGCTCATGGCGCTATAGTCGATGCTCTTGAATAGGTTGGTCTTGGTGGCCGTGTGTACCGGTGGACCCGCAACTGCTTACACATGAGGTCTTTTTATGCGCAGACCGATGACGGTCCGACCTCTCAATACTACACACACCATAGTGTTCCCCAAGGTGGCGTCTTGAGCCCTACACTATTCAGTCTTGTCCTTATTGGTCTCGTGGAACGCATACCAAGTGTTGTCCAGATATCAAGGTACGCCAATGACATATGCGCGTGGACATCAGGTGTAACACGTCCTCAGGTGCGCGCAAGGCTTCAAAAAGCCGCGACATCAATATCGGCGTATCTTGACGAACAAGGTCTCCAGATTTCACCTGAGAAATGTGCTCTGGTCGCGTTTACGTGGAAGCCAATGACGTCCTACGCCATATTTATCAATGGGAAAAATCTATGTTACGCGAGAGCGCACATATCCTTAGGGGTGATGATTGATCGAGACCTCAGCTGGAGCCCCGTGTGACCTACCTGAAGGAACGCCTAACGGCCATTTCACACCATATCAAATTTGTTGGAGGGAAAACGTGGGGTACGTCAGTACACTTGATGTTACAACTCTACAGGACACTGTTTCTCGGGTATCTGAGTTACAGCTTACCTGTACTGAGCAATACCTGCAGAAGTAACATCCGCACAATCGAGATTGCACAGGCGCATGCACTCAGGGCTTGTGTTGAATTGCCGCTCTGCACATCAACAGCGTAGACAATTACGTTAGCTCAAGATTACCCAGTAACAACTCATATGACATTGGAAGTGCCCAGAGCACACATCAGGCACGTTGCCCGCACCCCTTTCCACCAACTCGCCGCGATACCGAAAGACTGCCCAGTGCCTCTTTTTGCCAGGAGATATCTGCGTACCGTGACCCTTTTGTAGGTTTTCAAAGCACTACGATTTTCTTTCGTTTTTATTTATACATCTCCCAGTACACGCGTGTGACCTGCGGCAGCTGAACTCTTACCGTACTTGCGAACTTCATCATCCGTTCAGTTCATCTAGTATTCTGCTGCCCTACATTGCGTTTCTCTTCCAATGCCAAAGCCCGTCATCTTACCCTAATAGACATTCGGTTGTCTATTTACGCCTTAGATGACCTGCCCAACAACATATCCTAGTAATCTCTACTGCATAGAATATCATCGTTTGTTCGCTGCCTGATGCATGCTGTTCAGTTTTTATTTCTCTCAACGTTGCATTGATGAGTTCCAGTTCCGTCACTCGTTCTGTAGTCCTTGTCTTCCTTGTCAAGTTTCTCTATAATCTCTCCATCGGAATACTATAAGCAGTATAGCGACGAAAAGGACGACGACTAGGGAGTGAGGTGCGACTGTTTATTAAGTTAAGTGAGAAGGACGGTGATCATGGTAGTAAACTATGGGACCGAAACTCCGTAGTTTACTACCATGATCACCGCCCTTCTGCACCGCCATTCAGGTCACCGCCGTGCAGAACATGGCTACGCGCATAGAAGAAAACTAAAATGGCCCGCATGTAGTACAAGGTCAACCGCTCTTAGGTAAACATTACTATTAAAACAAGAACAAGGTAACGTTTCTGCTACTGTATAGAAAGAAATGGCCGATATGATGCCTGACGCAAAAATATGTTAATTAAAAGTTATTCTGCATGCTTTCATCTTAACATTAGGGTGCTCTCAGGGCTGGAATACTGATGAAGCGTGTTCTGTAAGGAGAAATCACCCTATACGTGTCCACGCGCCGCTTTTAAAATCGCGCCTTAATTCTCCTTGTCTAGCCTCTTTGGCGGATCCGAGGATGCTCTATAAGACTCGGGGATGCTGTGGGCTTCATGCTGGATGTGCTCTGTGGAAGGATAAGTCTCGTAACTCGGTGTAAGAGTGTGTGTTTCGATGTTTCTCGGACTGTCGCCTCTGGTAACCTGCGAAATGGTCACTCCGCCTCTTACAATACATTTTTTTTTTTAAATTTTGTCTGTTATGTACCACCTCAAATTAGGAAAGTAGCGAGCGCCTAGCTCTCCAGTCTTAACAGAGTTATTGCCGCACCTTGCACAAGAACGTAAACCGCGCACAGTACAGTATAGGACGGCGGGAAACAGAGCCGCATGCACGCAGAAGCGTCGTTCCATCCCTCTTTCTCCTAACCCCGCATCCCTCTCTTCCCTGCCTCGTGCTGGAAAAGTTTGGCTTGCGCGCGGTCTCGGGGAAATCCTCCCTCGCTCTCGCATGCAGAGGAGCAAGCTGAGGTGGTCCCGACGACTCTGTCGCGTCTCCTGGAGCGCGCTTTGTCGCCTGAAAAATTAAGCGAGTCGGGGACTGCGGCGCGCGGCCGTGCGCCTCCTGTGCTCTCGCTCTGCCGGGCAATCTCAGCGCGGTGTGCGCAGCCCTGCACGCCGCCTGGCTGCTCGCGCGCGCCTCTGGCTGTGTCGGCGTGCGTGCGCTGCACCTGGCCTGGCGCGCCCGCCCACGCAAGTCCACCCCCCTCACGACCACCACTGTGGTGCCGGCGCGTGCTCGGGCCCGGGGCGCTTTCTTATTACTATTTGATGCGCGATTTCTCGGCCGGTCGGTCTTGCGGGGCTATCGGGGAGCGGTCATTATCGTGCCGAAACACACATTAGGAAAACCCGGGGAAAAACCTCGGAGGCCCAGCGTCCCTCGGGAATGCCTCCTCGGCGTTTCCCGGCTGCCGGTCTCCTCCGGCCCTGTTGTGCGGCTCACGGCTTCCACGCCACCTTCCGCTCTTCGCCGACGCTCTTGGCAGCCACCGCCGTTTTCCACCGGCTGAGCTCTCTTTCTCGCTCTCCTTGTTCCGTTTTCTTTTTGCTTGCACTACAGCGTGCCGTGCCAGGGTGCCCGCTCGGGAAAAGAAAAAGGCGCAAAAGTTTGCACTGCGCCGTCTGTTCACTTTGTTTCGTCTCCACTTGCGGCGCGCATTGTCCGAGACAGAATCTTTGCCCGGAGAATAATTGCTTTCCTCGGGTTGGAGAGGCAAGCCGCCAGGGAAGCAAGCGGATCCAGTGCGTTGAGGTCCGGCTGCAATGTCAGGAAAAAAAGAAAAGGAGAACGAGCCTCGAGTAGACGGAATGAAACATCACCAAGGGTGCGAACAATTATGGACGCAAGTCCCCTATATAGCACGCAAGTGTCGGCTATTCCTCCTTTTCTTGCTCGTTTCCAAGCGATGTCGTCACCATATGGCATCTCTTCATCGAACCTAATTCGCATTGCAAGCAGTACTGCCGTTTTCTTTCTGTTTTTTTTTTTTGTTCATTGGAAATTTTTACCTAAGGTTACCCAATGGGCCACTTGTGTGGAACCTCCTATACAGAGTGACCCAGCTAACTTTAGCCAGAGCTTAAATATATGCAAATGCCACGTAACTGGACAGAACCTTCTCAAATATTATAATTAGATGAAAAGTGTCAACGAGAAAATTGTAGAGTTACATGAAAAACTCCCGATACAGCTTTCTGTTGCTCAATACGGGCTACATAAAAGTGTTTTTTAGAGCGTGAAATGCACGCAAAATTGCCGCGCGACTGGTCGCTCGAGGCACTTTGGAAGTATTCGCGGATTTCTTTCGCGCTCAGAAAAACACTTTTATGTAGCACGTATTGCACAGAAAGCTGCATAGGCAGTCATTTATGTTGCTTTATAATGTTCTTATTGACACTTTTCATCTAACTATAACATGTTAGAAGTTGATTAATTAATTAAAACTAATTATACAATTAGGCGGAATGCAAGAAATTATCTGAGTATCTCCAAGCGTCGGCAAGCAACATTATCTTGGTTCTGTCCAGCTACGTGGCATTTGAATATTTTTGAACTCTGGCTAAAATTAGCTGGGACGCCCTGTATATCCGCAGGATCTTGTTTGTTTGTTCGCGGACTTACTTGTTTTGTTACACCTACAACCGGAATTTTGTATAGACGGAGGGCTAGGAAGCCGTCATGGGTGTGCGCCCTACATGACTTGCCCTGTTGTCTCTGGAGGCCGTCTGTGCTAAAGAGAACATTTGAGGCATGCGAATAAAAGCTGTCCTCAGTGACAAGAACTGTAGCAGCACATCCCTTGGGCTTGCCCAGATACCACGTCTCCGGACCATGCACTGCTGTTGTTCCTCCAGGACCCGGCGGCACCACCGGTCGGCGATCGGCTCCGCGACAGCCACAGGCTTCATGCGGCCCCCACTTAGCTGCCTCCAGGACGTTCGTTAATAAAACGGAGGCAGCCTCACCCTTCCCGTTTTGCAGTAATACCCCTCCCTTTCCACCGCAGCGTCTTCGGCGCATTTTAATGTGGAATAAACGTGGTTTCATTCATTCATTCTTAAGTTCGAAACTATAAAGGAAGCTTCCTCGCCCGCATCGCTCAGCGCAGAAGTTCGGTTGCGTGTAACGTTCGACTGGCGAGCCAATGTTGATCGAAGCCCGCATGCTGTCCGCTAAGAAGCGACCGGCCACGACATTCATCTTCGCCCAGGCAGCCCACATCAGCAATTACCTTCGGAAAGTGGACGGCACTCACCGCTGCGACTGATAAGCCATAGGCTGACGAGGAAAGACGAATATATGTGTTCTGCTGTTTTCTTTGTGACCTGCATGTGGGCTTCGCTCGTTGAAAACAAACTTGAGTCTGTCTGTCTGTCTGTCTGTCTGTCTGTCTGTCTGTCTGTCTGTCTGTCTGTCTGTCTGTCTGTCTGTCTGTCTGTCTGTCTGTCTGTCTGTCTGTGAGCACTTGCAGCTTGCTGTTATTGTGTCAATATCTATAAAGCTATTTTGATTATATGGAATTCTTGACGGCGCAAATCAAGATTCTCAGGTCGTGTAGTCACTAACTTGCAGCAGCTATGCATGTGTTCTCTGCGTAATAACATTTATGCGTCTGAATTTGAAGTCGAAAATTTTCAGAACACTTTATGCTATGAAGCATAAATCAACGTTTAGGTCTGCGGTCCAGCAGCTTGTACGAAATCATTGCGCCATCCATCCGTCCGTCCACACTACGCGACCGCGCCTGTAACGTTGATTTCTTCTCAAGATGGGTCATTGTGTGGCGAAGCAGCTTTAACGAACGAAGAAAGCAATGTGTTTCACCGTCCTTCCGTGTACTTTCGCAGCCTTTATGAGTTTGCTGCTTCTGCTTTCTTATCTCTCGCTAACTTTTCTCCACCAAATCAACTCCTTCTTTAGCCACGTTCTGGTTGCGTCGGAGGAAAACAAGACGAAAGCGTTGAACGCCTTTCGCTGATAACGAGAAAGTCAAGAGAATGGCTGAGAGGCGGAAGTGAGAGAGAGCGTATGGAAGTGTTTAGCAGTTATTCGTTCCAGTAATTTATTTCCCTGTCGGTAGCATCATTCAACGGCAGCAATGTTCTCCTCCTGAACGCACGGATGAAAAAAAAGTAATAATAATAAGGCGCCCGCACTGCACTAATGGGGTTCCCAGAATGACGACACATGTCGCGCGGTGAGGACATGTTGTTGAAATCCGCAGTGTTTGCGCACACCGGTCTCGCGGTCATTGCCGCTGCGTCGCACAGCCAAAGCAATCGTGCAGTTCGTGTCGCACACGTCGCCGGCACGGTTCAACGCAATGTCGTTCGGATATTCCGGGTGCCCCGGAACCGCCACAGTGATGCGGTGGAAACAAGGCCCCAAGAACAGGCCGCTCTAAATTGCAGGCTGTGGCCATTAGCGCCCAGGGCCCATGAGGTTCCCTCTAGCAAGGCTCGAATTTGTCGCCTGCCGCTCGCGTGTGGCTTCTCTCTTTCTTTTATTTTTGCCGCGCTGGGCTGCGGAGTCGGGTGCGGAGCGCGCTCCTGGGGATCGATCAGGGCGGCCTATTGGGGGGCGGCGAACAGGGCTAATGACCCGCCGGAAAGCCTTTAATAATCAACGAGCCTGTAGGCGCAGACGCGGAAACGCACTTGAGCATTGATTTAGACGAGTGCCCTGCGTGGCTACCGCTCGTTTCGGCTCGCCTCAGACGGAATGGTCTCCCGCGAGCTCTATTCGCCGTCTTCGACCCCACCTCTCTCCTTCCTTCCTTTCCCACACCATTCCGTGGTCCGCGCCTTACTGTGCGCTGGCGGCTTTTTCTCATTTACTCCGAGTTTGGAGAACAAGAACGTTACCCTGGATTAAGGTTTGTTCGTTGTCGTACCACTGTAACTTGCAGGGGCCTCTATTTAAATTTAGAAAGAAAGAAGTTCAGCTCTGTTTAGTAACAACTTATCACTTGAAACGGAAAATAAAGAAAGCCAGAAAGAAGTCGCGGTTTCGCCCGAAAGGTGAAGCATCCATTGCGATAGCAAATTAGTAGACAGCTATACGAAGTAAGGATGCTAGTTTTATCGGCCGCATGAACTTGAAAACTTTCGCTTACTAACTGAATTAACAAGCATGGTGTCAGCGCGCACAAGCAAGCATGAACACATCACACTCGATGAGCTCGGACACGCGCTGTCAAAACGCTGGAGTGAGCAAGCGTGGCAGCAGCAACTAGTGAAGTGAACTTCGTGTGGTTTATCGCTTCAACGCAAGAGCGGCGAGAACACAGCGCGCACAAAGGTATGAGCCGTCTGCAGACGCCTTTCAAAATACGGCGCGCACAACCGCGCGCGGCCGTGCAAAGTACGAACTTGGCGAAGTCGAAGCCGCCCCCCCCCCCCCGTCTTCCTTCCACACTGCCTACTCGCTTTCCTCCATATATGGCGCGCGAGATTGAGCCACGATTAGAGTGTACTATACTGCGCTCTAGCCGCGATCGTCAGTTACCCTTGCGCCCGGTCGCGAAATGCGTAATTGCTGCTGAAGCACAACGCCGCCCCCTTCCTCTCTCCCATCCCCCCACGTCTTTTCACGCGACGGAAGACGGCCGCGTTTGCTTTCCGCTTCCCTCCTTCGCGCGCGCCAGATTGAGCCGCGTTCGTCGGCTTCCCTCGCGTGCTTTCACTCGCGCACGCAGCATACGACGCTCGGCGACGGAGTTATCGCCCTTGGACTTTATGCGGAACCTCACGGCGACGGCGACGGCAGAAATTCGCCTGGAGTGTTCATAGCACTGCTATCGCAATCAAAAGGACGAGGAGAAGCCCAATCGACATATCGAATAACCGTTGGCGAGGGCACTGGCCGCCGAAAATTTTGAAAGAAAGTGCTAACGTTGCGGCGTCAGGAGCGTTAGTTTACGGGTGGCCCCGCGTTTCGTGTTCACCGTGCGTACGCAGGCATTGTCTCTTAGGGCACTGCACGCGTCGTTTTCTCTGGACCGGCCTGAGCCAGAATGTGCCATGTGCTGGCCCGCACGAGCCCGGTCGGGTGGTTTCAAACCTGGCCTGTATCCTGCCCGGGTCCGAAAGATTCAGGCCTCGCCCTGTTCGGCCCGTTAGCCATTGAGCCTAAAGGAATCATGATCCAGTTCTTGGTTATTGTGAAGTTGCTAGCCCGCACAAATATTCCTTGAGAAAGACAGATTTGACTGTGTCAGGTTTACTACTAGAGTTGTTGCTAACAAATGAACAAGTACAATAAAAATAAAAAATACATTCCATGTTTATGATGCTCGTGTGTGATAAGAACTGTGTGATATGAACGCCCGCGGTACATTTGGCATATAATTGTGCAGCAATATAGGGAAGGCATAGGTGACTTGCCCTCCGCTCCGCTTTAAGCCAGCCAGATGGAAGGCCTGTCTGATTGAACGAGGTCTTGTGATCATGGTCTCGCATATGACTACTGCAGAAGGTGGTAAAAACAGCGCGAAGCACAGGACGAAAGTGTACGTCGTTTCGATTTTCATCCTGCCCTTCGCGCTGTTTTCACCCCCTTCGTCATGAACCAACCAGCCCAATTAAGCACACTCCCACAACTGCAGAAGGCCGCAAAAGTGCTGCAGCGATTCCTGAAAGCAACCGGACTGAACGATTGTATGTGATAAAGAGCTGGAAATTTTCACTACGTCAGCAACATCAACATTGGACTCACTCTCTCCTTCTCTTAATATTTTCCTTCCCTTCCTCCAGGGCAGGATAGCCAACCGGGCTCAGTCCTCGTTAAGCTCCCTGCCTTTCATTTATTATTCTCTACACCACTAGTCATTTCACCTCACTTTTTAACCTCGAAGAACCATTGCAACGTACAGTGCTAAAATTCGAGCGAATAACATTGGCGGGAATGTAAATTTAAATACGCTGGTCTGTTGGCTTTCAGAATTCCTTAACACACCGGCGCTTGAAGCGTTCTACTCTATTATACATAAATACACGACACGAGAGGGCAGACCCGCCGTGGTTGCTCAGTGGCTATGGTGTTGGGCTGCTGAGCACGAGGTCGCGGGATCGAATCCCGGCCACGGCGGCCGCATTTCGATGGGGGCGAAATGCGAAAACACCCGTGTGCTTAGATTTAGGCGCACGTTAAAGAACCCCAGGTGGTCAAAATTCCCGAAGTCCTCCACTACGGCATGCCTCATAATCAGAAAGTGGTTTTGGCACGTAAAACCCCAAATATTATTATTACGAGAGGGCATGTGCGACCACATTGTCACATGGAAGAAGAAAATTTGATTGCTTTATTCGGCTTCATTTTTATGTCGTAAATTTTTCACTTAGCAATTAAAATAATCATGTTCACTACTATAAGGAAATTTCGGATGTGTCTGCTTTTTCTTTTAACATTCGGGGTGTACAAGCACAATGCATGTACAGCTTATGATGCATAGTTTCCTTCTTTCCATCAAGTTGACATGCCATTCTTCATCGCCCCGTTAATTCCGAGCGAATCCGCGTAGTGCTAGAAAAAACAAATGCAAGACAATCAACACGAAGTTCTTGCCATTTACCATGTCAAGTTTGTGTTAAAAAGAAATAAAATGCATTGAGAGCTTATACTTTTCTGCGTTCTGTTTTATTTTCTACATCCCCTTCACTAACGCTGCAATATTTTGAAGTATCCGCGCTGGTTTGAAATGTTTATGTAAGAATACTTAAAACTCTGAATTTAGTTATGTTGGACTACCTATGTGATCAACTATGACACATTATTCAACTTGCTTGATCAAACAATAAAGAAATTGAATGAAAACCAGTAGCGATGTTGGACTATGCCGTAGCACGCACCATAAGTAATTATGGAAATTATGTTCCTCTAAGAGAAAGCGTCGGCAAGTTGTTAAATTTTTGTAGTTGCAATAAGATGACCACAGGTAAGGCAAAGTAAGTCGGTCTATTATTCATTACTACCCGAAGTCAAAATATGTTTATGCAGAAGCAAAAGATTGTCTTCTGCTTTTGAAAAATATAACCAGTTGCACCTAAATTTTCTTTCATTGATTCCGCTTGTGGCTGCTATACGAAGGACACTCTGTCAAGTGAAGGCGATCTAGAAATTTTGTTTAATTCAAAGCATTCTTGTCGACTGTAGCCCGGTTTTCCTGCCATCCGTATAGCCGTTTTCATGGAGCAGCGCGCGCGCGCGCGCGCGCGCACACACACACACACACACACACACACACACACACACACACACACACACACACACACACACACACACACACACACACACACACACACACACACACACACACACACACACACACACACACACACACACACACACACACACACACACACACACACACACACGCACGCACACACGCGCGCACACACGCACGCACACACACAAACACGCGCGCGCGCTCCAGGTGATTCCTGACTCAAATATGACCCGACTGCCTCTGCATGGCGTAGAGCGAAGGTGACCCCATTTTGCCGACCGTCAGTGCACATTTTGCTGTCAGTCGGCTTTGCTTCGCTAAACTTATCGTGATGTACCCTGTTGCAGGTGCAGCAACTTCCAGAACGTGAAGCGAGGCGAGGTCTGCAAAGTACCGGGCTCCACAGTTACTCCAGCTCCTCCGGGCAGCCCTACGCCCATCCGCCTGCCGCACGCCAAGCCTGACGTGTTCCAAAATGTCCTTCTTTACGTCTACATGGGCAAGGTGGGAGGCTTTCGATCTCGGTTCGCCGAATTTGCGGTAACCTTGGGGTCCACGGGTGAACGGAAGTACTCGCGAAAAATTGCTGTTGAAATACAATCACTGTCTAGCAAGCACGATTAATGCGGTGCGCTGCTCTACAAACCAATACCCACCAGGAAAACGATGTGTATGTAGCACTTAAGCTGATAGAGCCTTCATTCTCGTATATGGCTGATGGAATTCCTCCAGCCTCACTAAAAAAGTGCCGCACTTTCGCCCGCAAGCTAGGTGCAGCATTGGTAGCGATAGCAAAGCATTACATAACTGCACAAAGTAAGGTTCGTAGTTTTATCGGCCGTATAAGCTGCTGTAGACATTCGCTTACTAAGTAAATGAACAAGCAGCGTACCACGCATGCAGAGGCAAAAATGAACAGATCTCGCTCGATGAACGCAAACACTCGCTGTCACAGGACTGACGGGATGAAGAGCGCAGGTCTAGGGAACTGAATGGTTCAGGCTGCCTCTTGCTTGAACACGTATCTGACACTTGAGATTACTCTACCTATAACCCTAGGCGCACGGTAAGACGTTGCACGTGAAGCGACCAACCATCTCGGCTCGCCAAACATTTGCACCCGCCGCAGATTACCTCAAAGATACGGCGCGTGGCCCGCGTATGCGCTTAGCCGCGCGGACAGCCATGCGCACCCACGGGCGTGGTAGAGAAGACGCGCGCCACTTAACCCCCCCCCCTCCTTTTTTTTCTGCACTAACGCGCGTTTGATCACGTGACCTCCAGCATTGGGCACGCTGGAGAACGGCGTGCATCAAGTCGCCATTCTTCTCGGCTCATCCTCGCACGCTTCCCTCGCACCCACAGAAAACAGCACACGATCTTATCGCACTTGGACTTTATGCGAAACCTCACGCCGACGGCAACGGCGAAAATTCGTGCGGAGTGACCTCCATTGACCTCTTCCTGTTTGCAAACAGCGTGAAGTCACTGCGAGTGCCCCTCCCATCTGCCGCACCTTCGAAGTGGACGCTGGTTGGCAAAAAACGTTCATGCGAGCTGTTCTTTCTTCCTAAGAGCGCTGCTTGTATTTCGACTGCCGCGATCGTAATTACGGCATATTGGTATTTTTTGAAGCGACAGCATCTGCGACCTGTGCTTAGAAAGTATAATCGTTTCCGCTTTACTGGCACAACAACGTAGCCTTGTTGCCGACTGCATGGTTCCCTTAAGTCAGCTTGTAGGGATTTCGTAAGAGTGTGCTTCTTCCGTAGATCAAACAGCCACAAAAATTTATTACACTTCGAAAGCGAACATTTTTCACAGATGGTGCACATTTTCACAGTGCCGAAATGATATTTCGCTTAAATGAGTGGTCTTCGCACAAAAACTTATATTGCATTGTCGTTAAAGTACTCATTTGCACCCCATTTACACTGTAGCTTTAAACGATGTACAAGATGAATTTCGTCTACAACTCTCAGCCATACCCATCACAGCAGTTCAGTGGAGTCGTACCAAGTGGCGGCGTCTAATTCAGATCAAGGAGGAGTGCAGAAACCACTGTTACCGTGCTTTAGGAGCACGGTAAGATCCCCAGCGGGTCAAAATTATACCGGACCCCTTTTTTTTACAGTGTTCCCCATAAGGCGCTGTGGAGCTTAGGGAGGCTAAACACCATAATTTAATTTTAATTATTAGCCATGATCATGTGAATGTACAAAGCAAAAGCGTACATAAGTACTCAATCCGTTGCGCGTTAACTTCGCTGTGTCTGCTGCCTCCTTTTGCTGCTCTCAACTTTATAAGACCCAACTTCGGCATACTTATGTCCATAATCATAGCATGAAATCCGTGCTTTAAAGGTGAGCATAACGGTAAAGAAAAAAAAAAGTTCAATTTTACGTGATACCCGTGAAATACGCGTTAAAACGCGATAACTTCAGTGGTTTGCCTTTTGGGTATTCCCCGTGGTATACAAGCGGCTTCGGCAGTGTCAAAGCATGCTAGGAGCTCAGTTATAGTCATAGCTATCAGTCGATATATTATGCTCAAACAATGGTTGTTGTTTTTTTCTGCACACAGCGCAGATGGTACCGAGATACGTGCGCTCACTAATCATCGCATCTCATTCATCCTCAGCTGTTCAAGAATTACGGGTCCTGAATTTCTATTGGCGCTTGATCACTACGGCTGGCCTTATTTCACGCAACACGCGTCCACAGTCTCGCAAGCGAGATGTATTGCTCATCGCGTAGTACGCCACACGCAGACGCACACACACACGCACACATACACGCACACATAATGTGGCCCGTTTCCCTGCGCAAAGATGAGCCGATATCATCGCTGTGTTTCGCCGCACACTTTACCACACCACAACAAAAGTGGCGCGTCAATTCTCCGAACTGTACGACATGCGACGAGAAAGTAGACATTGAAAACTTTCTGTAGCCATGCCCAATATTCCGAGGTGAAAGGGACGCTCTCCTGAAAAATCTGCAACAAAAGGACCTTCCACATACGTGCCTGCAGCACCTTGTGTTCCCTGAAGGGCCAGTTATAGCCCGCAAAGAAACTTCACGTCTCCTTATCGGATTCTTAAAAGAGATTTTGGGAAGTTTACCGCAAGCAAAACACGAGACTTGAAGAAAGGGACAACACGAAGTGGTTCATGTTGTCCCTTCCTTCAAGTCACGTGTTTTGCTTGCGGTATAAACTTCCCAAAATCATGAATCACCAACTGGCCTAACCCACACTCTGCTATCTTAAGAGTGACTGATCCGATGGACATGTGGTGAAACACCACAGTGATTTTATAAGACACGCTCGGGCGGAGCAATTGCCGGCCTTGATCGCCAGGCTAAACCCGCCTGTTGCTACAAACCACCACCACCGCCAGGTCCCATGGAAAAGCCGATATTCTTGATCGCATAGCCCATCCAAGACCACCACGTGGTTCACGTTCGCAAGTAATAAAGGCCAGCGTCGCCAGACTTTATCACGCAGAATTGTGGAGGCTCACGCAAAAAAAAAAAATTAAAATCACGTGTCCACGTGGCACCCACGTATACACCAAGCACTACGCGAATGCACCACGCAGAAAGCCGGCGGCGGCTGTGTTTTTCACTGCACGCGCGCCGGTGACGTACGTGTGTGCGTGTGTGTGTTAATGCCATCACATTAGCACTCCGCTCTTTTAGTGATTCCGTGTCCCATGCACTAAGGCGAGGAAAGTATAGATGGGCGAGGTAAAGCGCATGTACAGGAAGTAAATTGCAAGCTCGAAGCTCGATCTGAAATCATTTTTAACCATTTCTTTTTTCCCTTTCCATGTTATCGTGAACTAAAGTAATATGTTCAGAGCAGCACGAAATTTCAGCGCATACACTGAAGTGTGGACGCCTGAAAGGGAGAGAGCGAAAATGCAGAGCTCTTGCGCATCTGCGCATAATATAAGAGAGGAAAAGATGGCGAATTAAAAGGTATATAAAAAGTGACAAAGTATCAGCGACTTTTAATGTAGAGGTTACAGGAGACGCTCCAAAACTAAAAGGTTGTGCCATTATGACGGCGCAGCTTAGCGGCCATGAATAGAATACACGGTTCTTAGTCGTCCAAAAATGATAAAAGGCCTTCATTAGCAAGTTGCGGGATAATATTTTAAAGATTTGCATGCATGGTTGTATACATATTGTACCAATGCACTGTACACATATATATATATATATATATATATATATATATATATATATATATATATATATATATATATATATATATATATATATATATATATATATATATATATATATATATATATATATATATGCCACTTGTTTTGGACGTGTATATAGCGCTTACTGGCCTCTATTTCACGATTGCAACAGGCTCCTACGGTAATTATTTGAGAGCTAATTACTAAACGTTACATAATATGTTAGCTAATCCGTTGTTATCCAGCACTTTTCTTATTCCCTACACCTTATAATATTGCATTCCCGAAGAATAGACATTGTCTTCAGGTTTCTGTCATTCTCTCTTAATAGAAAACTGGAACAGCTTCGTTCAAGCAGGTTGCGCAAACACCGCACAGTTAAAACACATTTTGTGGACGGGTGCGTTGCGATTATATACATTGAGAATGCTGCTTAGCATCAAACATACGCACTGCGATATTCTGTGCATGGTCAGGCACTCTAGTGATATGTTGTTTATTTTGTAGCGGTTTCATAAGTATGTCGTAAATAAAACGTGCAGGAGGCATTAACGTACGCACGTAAAGCTGCCAACAGCTAAGGATGAGCTATGGCTTCATTCTCTTTATTGCGGTAGCAATTTATACGGACACTCGAGACGCGTTCGCGCCGCCGCCCTTCTGCGCCAGGTGCAATGGCTCATACGCTGCCCACGGGCCCAACGTTGGAGGTCACGTGATCTCTCGGGTATCGCATGCAGGCGCCACACAGTGAAACAGTGCGTGGAGCGGCCGCACGCAACGTTCCCTTTGGGACAAGCACGCGCGTTCCCCCGCGACGTTCCTTCCTCACCACGCCAGCGTTGGGACTGCGAGTGCTCACGATCGTCAAGCGAATTCGCTTAATGCCTCCGTATATACAGGCGCGTGAAACCGCGCATGTTTACTGCAATGTATACTGCCCATGAAAATGCATGCATCGTCGTCAGCCTATGAACTTCGGGTAAAGTTGAAATAATTTGCTAACGCTGAAAATTTTTCCGCCCTTCTGACGGAACTGCAACTTTCTTTTTATGGTAAAATGTGCATGGGCGGTTGGGCCCTGTCAGGTTAATATGTCGCCCCATTGCCAGCCGGCGATGTATGCAGTTACACGAATCGCGAAGAAAACGCGTCGAGGGACATATACAACGTTGTGAAATGCTTGTTCTTTGTGTGAAAAAGGGACATCAGTGAGATTTGTAGGAACAAGTTGGATTGAACGTGTAATAAAAATTAAAAGTTTTTTAATACACCGCTCTATTATTATACAGCCAATGTCGCAACTTGGCCATAAAACACTGAAATGAACATAGTGAACGAAGTGCGAGAAAGAATAGCATTGGAACAGAGTCGTTGCATTATTCTGGCCTTGGTTGTAAGCCCAGCGCGTGTCTAAAAAAAAATTGGTGGTGCTGGATGAGCGTTACACATGAGCACAGTTGTATCACGTCACAATTTTCTTTTGTGCTACCGGCACCATAGAGTTTCATACAACTCTATGACCGGCACAGCCCCCAGCACACTCGTCAATAAAGCGCGGAGATGACGTGCGGCAACGTACGTTTGCGCGGTCTAGTGGAAGTGGCGCTGGGTCGAGAAAATTTCCTTCTCGGTAAGCGGTGCCTCAGTGGCATGCCACAGCTAGTGGCACTTATTTCCGTGCAGCGAAGACAGCCGCTATTGCCTACGCTGACCTATCGCATACAAGACAGCCCCGATCGCGTGACCTATCGGTCAGTCGCGACGCCGATAAGATAGGCCTTTGATTTGCATGGTGAAGACTGACGAGGCTCGCCTGGGGCACGGAATGGTATCGTCGATAAAAGGAAGCAGTGAATGCCACTGACATAGCGACAAGTCCGAGTATAGGAGACCAGTCCATCTGCGAGGTGATGTCCATAGGCACGTTGTCTCGAACCAGCAGCCTATACGTTAGTCGGCGCTAACACACTTACGTTACGTGGATGCACGTCCTCCTCTCTCCACTTCCTTCCACGCTCTAGACCAGTGTGCCGGTCGTTTTACGCGTCATTAGACTGGCCAAGGGGTTAAGGCCTTCCACAATATTTTGAGAAGTCCTTGGACCTATTTTGCCATTGGCGGCAGCAGTACGACCACGTGGTAAAACTAAGAACCTCACATCAGTACGTTAATGACTTGGTTGTGATAATTTCTGCCAACAGTATATAATAAAGCACGTAATAAAACGTCACTTCGGCTACCCTATCCATTCTGTCAAACGTTTCTATTTCAACCGGCTTTAAAAAAAAAAACATTTTACTTTGCACAGGCGCAACGCATGGGTAGTCCGCAGTCACAACCATACATCTACGAACCGCAGATTAACTGACGACAATTGCAGGACTAACTCAACAGTCAAAGCACTCCACGTTCGCCATTCAAGTTCATCAATGAGCTGTACGATACCATTTTTCTTTTATTACCGAGCACCCCGTGGTGCTGCAGGAGGAAGTACGGGCAGTATATAGACTGCGCTTACAGCAGCTAGGTCGCCAGAGTTTGACGTGGAAGGTTCTCAACAAACGTCTGGGCCTCCGAATTACTACAAGATGCTTCCAGACAAGCGTAGAACAGCTGCCACCGAAGAAACTTGAAGACCACTTCCAGCCATGCGTTGTTTCCCGAGTTGGTAGCGCGAAACGGAACGTTCGGCTTATGCGTCTGCATCGAGGAATATGTCAAGCCACATTCCCGTCGCTCTTCTGAGCCCCGCTGCATCTTCTTCGAAAGAGCCAGTAAGCTGAGTGCTCGCTCTATTTACTTTCGATGTCGTTTCATAAACTGGTAGCAAGGTCCTTCCTGAGTGTGGCTGCTTCAGTTTATTTTTTTTTTCGAGGACAGGCTTTCGAACAGCACTAAAAATACACGTCTTTGTCGGACAACAATGGCCTGGGTTGTACTTGGACGAGAAAAAAAAAATTCCTCAAGCGGCCACACGTTCTCGTAGAGAGGTTCCTGCAAGCACGACAACGTTCGTGCAGTCTGCAGAACAGCACGGGTGGAGCTCGTCCGCAACGCTTCTCCAGACTTTTGAGAATAAGCCTTCTTATCCACCTGGGACGTCGAGACCTCGCAGGCAAACTTCCGGCAATTCCTCATGGTATGGGTTGGCTTCTCGGGAGATTCTTGCTCTCTTAGCACGAGAACATTTTTGCTGCTCTGCTGAATAACAGTACAATCAAATTGTGTATAGTAAGTCACGGCACTATTCCAGAGACAGAAAAATAAAACTTATTATGACTTAGTATGACTTAATAAGGCGTTAGGAAGTGACAGTAAGCGGTTGGGTTGGGACGTATTATGACAATATCGCAAACGCTGACGCTCTCACCGTGCTGTACTGTACTGACTATTACTCTTTCTCGGTTTGCCGAGCATTAATGAGGTGCTGGATGATTATTGGCACGATGAGTTGAAATCTACTCGACTGTTTTTTATCTTAACCGACCGCGTAACCTCACCGCTAACGCCGGTGGGTACCACGAGATTGTGTGGCGGAACGTAAATCACGCACTCGCACGTTTACATAGTATATACGAGCTTTGGAACCTGTGTAACCAAGCAGTGTCCTATACAGCTTTTCATTCATCTGTCATGCTTTGTCATGATCACTTTCTTCTAATCATCATATAAAACGAATAGTTGCGACGTACTCTCTAAACACACCGGGTAATTAATGCACAGGCACCGCAGTGATGCAACTGGTATGCGCCTGCGAAATGCATGACGTCACCAGAAATAATGTCTGACGTGCGAAAGGTAAGTCGGTGCATTGCATGTCTGGTCGGAGAGAAGGATGCTGTCTTTAATGGAAGTTGGAGATCTTTGCTTGGCTGACGGCCTAGCATGCTACAAACAACCAAACGGCCAATACATCCACACACACACAAACTCCAGCCTGCTCATCAAATTTCATCAGGGCCTGTAGTTTTCGCGCAATGCGCAAGCAGTGTTTCTCCACGGGCCAAGAATGTCTCGTTGTTTTAAGCTAGAGTCGCAGTGCGCAGTGCCTTCTAAGATTGTCTGTCTGATTGTCGTGTTGGTGTCATAAGCCGGTGCGTTCTGGTAGCCTGTGATTCAATAGCTGTGATTACAAAACGGCAGCCAATTCACGCAGAAGAGGTTCAACAGTCTGCGTGGCAAGTTCCTTCTCCGTGGCTCCATTGTCTTTGTCAACGCAGTCTCCATGGCTGCGCTCCCCAGAACATGCGCAGATGTTGTTGTTGTTGTTGTTGTTGTTGTTGTCGCAACAGTGGGACCGCTTTCGATAGACAACGTTTGCGTTGCATTTTTTGTTCCTCTTGGGCCCGTGTCTTCTACGCCTAATCTTTCGAATCATGGCGAGTTACAAACACGTCATGCCTTGAGCACGACTATATTCGTGCTTTTTTTTTAATTATGGCTCGTTACTGCTCCCCAAGATTTTACTCGCTACAAAATTTGTTTTAAGAGACCAAAGTATAATGGAATTTCGGTCCTCTCACCGTCCTTGGCGTCATTTATCTACATCTTCCCTGCATTGCAACGCGCGATGCGGCAAAGACGTGTAGTGAAGCAACCTTTGGAACACCTACCTAAACAGGAAAAGAGAGGGGAGAGAGAGAGAAAGAAAGAGAGAGAGAGAGAGAGAAAAAACCTTATTTGAATCAAAAACGTAATCCAATCAAATTTTCGAAAATAATTTTAAATGTGCACCGCTAAGAAATTTTCATATGCTAGTCACATCAGCATAAACATCAGCATAAACAAGTCACATCAGCATAAACCTACTGAATACGACAGCGGGTTCACACAACTGGTAATTACCTACGAGTACATGGTACAAAACAAATTTTGGATATCTTCACAAGCTTCAACGTTGTCGCTCTTAAAACAAAAATTATATCGATTAAACTTTCAGAAACAAATACTGTCATGTTTTGCTTTCAAATGTGCCATATTTTTACATTAAACACTTTAATGCGCAATACGCGGCCGGCTAAATGCACTTCACATAAAAATTTTCTTTTCCTTTTTAACTTCACAAAACGCTAAAGCTTTTTGTTTCTTTTTCACCAATGCTCTCATGTTTAGTGCGGTCAAAGGCTGTTGCTGCAGAGTCGAGTAGCGTCAGCAAAGGAAATAACCTACTTTCTGGCCCTTTATTGTCACTTTGCCGTATACATGTATTGTTTTGTGTTGATCACTAACATACGTTTTCAACTATCATGAAAAGCTGCCGAAGAGCTCTTAAGCGGAGTGTCTCAACAGCTAAGCGCTCGTCGAAAGTCCCACCGAAAACGCCAGAGGTGTGCGCCATCTACAAAAATAGACACGAACTAGCGAGGACTGCGCTGCGTTGGCGCTAATTTCGGACCACACAGTTACTTGTTGGCTATACATGAGTGCGCGTGCGTGCGTGTGCGTGCGTGTGTGTATTCTTTTTTTGGCTGGTCCCCTTTTTCAGTCTTTGGAACATTCAAGATTTCAGTTGTTTTTTCCCCGATAGCTTAGCCGGTGACCAGTTTCTGCCAGTGCGAAAACATGCTTCGTTACATATGAGCGAAAGAAAATTATTTCCGGGGTTTTGGGTGCCAAAACCACGATTTGATTATGAGGCACGCCGTAGTGGGGGGACTCACGATTAGTTTTGACGACCTGTGTTTCTTTAACATGTATCTAAAGCTGAGTAGATGGGCGTTTTAGCATCGCGCCCCCATCGCAATTCGGCAGCCGCGGAACCAGAGAAACCACAAGGAAAAATGATTTGGTACGTTTAATTGAGATGTAGAAATATTATGAAAAAATGGAAATGAAAGTAGACGTGGTACGTTGGCCACAGCGAAAAAAAAAAGAACATCGCGTGGGTAACGCGGAAGGTGTGGATTCGGCTTCCACCTGCGGCAAGCTGTCTTTTCGTCCACTTTCATTTCCATTTTCCTCATTATTTCTGCCATTTAAATTAAACATAACGGTTAACTTCCCTTATGCTTTATTTGGCTTCATTGTCGGTTTTCCTCATTTTGGTTGTAACTTCGTTACTTAAGCGTGTAACCTATAATTTTATCTTATCGTTATTTGCGATAAGCAACCGCGGCGACTCGGTGTCTACGGCGCTCGGGTGCTGAGCATGAGGTAGCGGCTTCGATTCCCGACCACGCATCGGCCGAATGTTGATGAGCGCGGAATACAAAAAAAAAAAAAACGTCTGTGTGTGTGCACGTAAAGGAACGTCAGGGGGTCAAAATTAAGGCGTAGCATCTCATTACTGGTATAATCTCCGACGTCGCGCGTCGCTGAACCCCAACAGTAGATCAACCAGTGTTTGTAATCACATCCCGATGCACTTCGTGGGTGTTTCTAACTACATGCGATGAACCGACACAGTTCCACACGCAGAGAAATATTTAGTTTTGTATTGCCTAGTTTAATGGATTTCTTTATTCCCTCGCCGAAAAATCTCCCGATACATCACTGAATTTGTATTTCGTTTTCCTTGAAGTAGACAAACGGGTAGTTCAGTATTTAATAAGATGCTTCAAATACATTTATTTGCAATTACTGCCATGTGCACATTCAAGCTCCCAATGACGCTTACTGTTTTTTTTTTTCGTATTTCTGCAAACAGACACAGAAGCGAAATATACCCTCGATGCGTATATCTATGAATGGTCAGTTCATCAGCTGCGATTCCTAGGTTTCTCCAGCTGGATCACTTCAAAGATTTGTTTCACACCTTAATTTCGATTGCCAGCGATAGACTTGAAGTATTCAAATGTGAACATTCTTTTTTTTTAAGTTCTGAATAGTGTGATTACAGCTCATGTCGTGTTATCTACGTATCCTATTGCGGCGCTTGCAATTTTATTTTTTGTGCTTATACGCGAATCTTTCATAATAACTCTGTACTTTTGTTTTTGTCGTTGTTGTTGCTTTGTCGGGGAGGGCTTTTCGAGGCACTTTGCTGGAATGTTCTTTTCATTCTTTCCTTAATTTTTTAAAGCGAAAGCTTTACTGGCCACGAACTTGTGATTTCGCCGTGGCGGTGCTCCGAAGTGGCACATGACGTCATAACGCTCGCCTCGCCGCGGATATTTCTCTCTCTCTCTCTCTCTCTCTCTCTCTCTCTCTCTCTCGCTCGCTCGCTCGCCCCCTAGTCACTACTGCGCATGCGCCACTAGTAGCACCAAGCCACAGGTGTTCCGCCGCTGCGCAGCGCCGCGCTTGCGCTCGCCTCCGCTCGCTTCACCAGCTGCGTCGCATGCCTGATAAGATGTCGTAGGATTAAAAAGGAGAGCTCGCGTACGCCGCACCCACAGTTGACGCGGCAGTGTGGACGGCGACAATTCTGATAAGCAGGAGGAGGCCTGGAATCGACATCGGAACGACATGAAGAGGAAACGAATCGCCCAGGAAACAGACGAACAGCGCGCCGAACGACTGGCTAAGCGCTGCAACATAGCTAGACAACCAGACTAACCTGGACTTGCAATAAAGCTTAACCAAGGCTAACCATGCTGTGCCTTAGCTTTCGCTACTTATATCCTGGCATAGCCGAGCTAAGCCACTGCCAATTTTTTTCAGATACACTTGCAGGACAGCACAGTGTTCGAAGCGCTAGCCCTTGCGCATGAACTGGGCATTGAAGAGTTGCGGCAAAGTTGCGAGGACCACGTCACCAGCACCATGTCCATTCACAATGCGTGCACGTTCTTGGCTTCCGCTTTGGCTATGGAAGACAGGGTTTCTAGCTCAGGCAAGTCTCTTGCGTCGTTTGTTTGTTTGTTTGTTTGTTTGTTTGTTTGTTTCTTTGTTTCTTTCTTTCTTTGTTGCGTGAATCCGCTGACTCACTCGCTTGCAAGGTAGATGCATCACTGGAAGAAGTGGTGGAATTAATAGAGATATGTCATACTTAGGTTACCAAGTGTATTAGCTGAGATGCAAGCAAATATTATGCACTCTTACATGCTTTACTTAAAACGGTTTAAGCCCTGATTTGTAACCGAGATGTAGCCTTTATTACAAAATGTTGAACCGGCAGAGTTGCGCTGTTAAAGCACTCCACCCTTCATATTCGTGGTCAAGTACGTTTTTCACTCACTGTTTGAGCGCAGGGAACAAGATTTAACATCTTTTTTTTTTGGGGGGGGGGGGAGGGGCGAGGGGGTTGACAGACGTGGCTGAACTTTAGGGCGGCTTCGAACAGTATCTGTTCGAACGTTAGATTAAAGTTACCAGAACACGAGTACACTCCTGGATTACTAAACGCACGGTTCAGTCACATGCCATACAATCAGTACTATGCTTTACTATATGTAGTAGAGTATATGTATAGTATAGTATAGTATAGTATAGTATAGTATAGTATAGTATAGTATAGTATAGTATAGTATAGTATAGTATAGTATAGTGTATGTATAGTACAGTACTATACAAACGCCATAACGTATAGAGCGCGTGCATAGACAGGGACCAAAAGAACGACGAAGACAAGCGCTGACTTCCAACTGATTTTTATTTTTAATAACACGCATATATACTGAGACACCCAAGACAAAAGGCCCCCCGCCCCCCACAAAGCATAAAACCGACATGAGTGTGCATTCAAAATTCAAAGAAACCATGACCGCAGCCTTAAGATGAACGAGAGCGCATGTGCGACCTAAAAAAAAAAAAGTTTTTTATCTGTTAATGCAATTGGCGGCTTGCTAACCGGGTCACCTTGAGCAATCGCTGCTGCTTTAATGATAAGTCTAGTGCATTCATTAGAATGCCTAGCTAAAATAGTGGTTTCTTTCAGAAAGCGGGATACAGCCGCATTGTGCACAATGGACACCTAGAAACCCTTCCCGCCCTTTGCGCACTTTATTGCTACGTTCTTGCAACCTAACATTGAGAGATCTACCTGTCTGCCCTATATAATACCGACAGCATTTCAAGGGTATCTTGTACACGATACCTTTCGAACAAACTGTATACTTTTTTCTATGATTAATACTGCAAGCCCTACGTTCTGACACAAAGCAAGGCAGGTTTTTTTTTTTTTTTTTTGGAGCAGAGAAAACAACATCGATACCTGCTCTTTGTCGTATTTTTTTTTTAAGTTTGTGGGAGATCCCATGAACTTACGGGATAACAGTTGTCTTGTCTCTTCAATCATGTACCTGAGGCTCAATGCTGTGAGGATCGGTGCTTAACTTACTACGCAAGTTCTCCTAGACTGAGACAAGAAGGTTGCTGGGGTACTCTGCCGCCCTCAACCGAGCAATCTGCGAACTGAAACTAGGTTCTATCAAATGATAACAGGATTTCGTTAGTGCATTATACAAGCAAGCATGAACGATACCTCTCTTAACCACTTTTGAATGGGCAGATGCGTAGGATAATAGAGGCTTATTAGCTCGCTGCTCATACATCCAGCATGCATGTTGCCGGTTAAAAGATGAAATGGTGACATTCAAAGATAAAAAATTCAAATCTAAAAACCTTGAGTGACCCATTCTCCTGAAGCTCATGCGTGAGTGTGAGCGGAGATAAGCATTCTTCAAACAGATCCAACATCTGGTGAACAGAGGCCGCCAAACAGTTCTCCTCACAATTAAACAGAATTAAAAAAATCTTGGTCTTGGTGTCTCAGTATATATGCGTGTTACTCAAAATAAAAATCAGTTAAAAGTCAGCGCTTGTCTTCGTCGTTCTTTTGGTCCCTGTCCATGTACGCCCTGTAAGTGATGTTTGAAACAATTGAATTCCAACTACCCCGTACCCAAACCCTGCTTCTACACAAACGCAACTGTGGCGCTGTTGTAGATTGCACGTGGCCGCTCACGAGGATGCTGCGATAATGCTGATGCTAATTTACGCCTCATCTCTTAAATTTTCCAATCATATTTTTTTTTCTCTTTGGAAAGAAATCTAATCACGCATTTGCAAAGCTTCTCGTTTGAAAGAATTCTTTATCATTGGACACGTCGCTAATGAGATGTTCGCTCGTTGGCCGGCGCCTCTTACGAATCGCTCTGGCGTACCAACTGCTGTGTGCGTAGTGGACAGAGTTCACTCGGGGGCTGGGCCCGGAGCTCGAAATCCATGAAGGCATTTTGAAGGCAGCGCACAGGCATGCATAGTGCGTACGTCAATGTCTGGCAGCATACTTTGCGTAGAAAGCAAAATTATCTTTTTAGTGGCGACTCTTTTCTGAAAAGCTGTACAGTTAGATCAACGTTAGCACTTGAGACACGTGCCTAAGGACGTTTTAAAATTTTTTTTTTTGCTTCCTTGGTGCGAACCTTCTTATCTTATGCTTCTGAATAAATTTATTAGTCACGCAACGATGAGTGCTCTTAATGTAATTTATTTTTGTTGATGAAAGTAGCCAGAGAAAAACGTATGATACGCTATCCGAAAAAAAAAAAAAATTTCTCCATGATTACTGACTCAAAGCGGGCGTTCATGTTTATACTCTCATAAATTTTGAGTAATATGAAACCCGAAATTGAAGGGCGTTCTAAGTGTGCTGCACAGGTGCACGCTTGAAACTAAACCTTATCCCTCTCATTAGTTCGCATCCTTTGATAGGTTGGCGAGCGATGTAGGTAACCCAAACCCGAAGTATTTAATTTCATATTCGTTCCATAGTCCACGTTCCTCAAAGCCACACTTCTTTTTATATGAATTGAAAAAAGAACAGGAAGGCAGGCCTGTTTAGGACCGGCTATGCCAAAGTCCCAAACACTACTCAGTCAAAAATGAAAATAGTGAGAAAACAAGATGAATATAACAGATAACAAAATAAAGTCACTAAATTAAACTCTGGTGATTCACGTGCCAAAACAACGATCTGATTACGAAGCACGCCGTATCGAAGCACTGCGGATTAATTTTCGCCTCGTACTGCCTCTTTAAGAAGCCCCTGAATGCACGATACACGAGCGTTCCAGCATTCATCCCCCGTGGAAATGCGGCCGACGCGGCCGGAAGCGAGCCCGCGACCTCGATCTCAGCTGTGCAACGCCGTAGTCACTGAGCTAATGCGGCCGGCCCGGTTCAACAAAAATAAGTGTACTCACTAATGCACTATGTTGTTGTTGTTGTTGTAGCCTGTGACACGTGTGGCTCCTACCCACGATGGGGGATTGGCCAAGAAATGGGTGGATTATTTCAAATTAATATGGAGCATAAATGTACTAATATATATGGGAACAGCATTGAATAGTGCAGAATTACCTGTTGAAATAAAATCAGGAAGGCCATATTGAATGTGTAATAGGTAATTTAAAAGGAAAAACAAAAAAAAAGCGAATTTAGCAGGGCATTCGTTTAGATTCTGTAAGGAATGTTTGGACAGCGAAGCATGCATCCCCGTGGCTGAATCCCAAAGTGGACGCCCCGAACGAAAGAATTGCAGGTTCTGTCAAGTCCAGGCCAATTCTTCGAAAGGGTATTTCCAACAATCTTTTTCTTAACGTAAAGCAGCGACAAGATAGAAGAAAGTGCTGTATCGTCTCCTCCTCATTACAAAAATAACAGAGTGGTAAGTGAACCAAACTCGACCTGTGTAAATAGAAATTTAGGGAGGGAATGCGGCAGCGTAATTTGGTGAGGCAGACCTCAAGTATCTTTGTGTAACAGGACTCGCTATGGCAGGGAAATGCCAGGTGCTTATACTCTGGAGAAGCAGTCAAATGTGGGTTTGATAAGGCTAATCTAATTGATCGCATCCGAAATCTTGCCGCCGTGATCTGTGCTGTCACTGGTAGAATAGGAAGAACAGGGCCGGATAGTGATGCATTTGCCAGTGAATCGGCAGTTTCATTAAAAAACAAACCTTTATGACCAGGCACCCAAATCAAATGAACACATTGCACATGGGCAGGAACTAGTAAGTGGAAGATTTTTAGCATGGGTGCCTCATTAGTAGCGGTAAGGCAAGAGCATACAGAAAGGGAGTCAGTAAGAATAGCAGCCGTTGTAATTATTTGTTCTAATTTGCGTGAAGCTAGGATTATTGCTAACAACTCGGCCAGAAAAATAGGCACAAAGTCAGGCATTCATAAAGAAAAAGACCGGTCGAGTGCAAGACAAAATATTCCAATGCCAACTTTTTCCTCGCACTGTGAGGCATCTGTTGCAATGATAATGTTTGGTTCTAGGGTGCTTAGGTAATCTTGCAACATGGCGTTTAAGATGCCGTAAGGGAGTAGTTTCGCTTGGTTTGGGAAAATGTCGTCGAACCTGATCGATGGGTAATTTGAATGCCTATTATTAGGACGCACATCGCGAATTTGCACATTTAGTGGTTCAAGTTATGTTTGCACAAATATAATCTGTGGTCTATGAAAACTGGGCCAATGAACAGGAAAAAATAGTTCTGGATTGGAGATGAAAATAATTTGAGGATGGTTTAATGGTGATTCATATATCCTTAAGAAAGTCTGAATGGTCAGAAGGTGAAATCAGCATAAAATGGGTGGGATTCTTGCTTCCATGTATAATACGACATTTGCAGCGTATTTTGGGAGGCCTAAGCACAGACGTAGCGACTCTCGTTCTAACAAAACTAGCGGCCGAAGCTTGTATGATGGATCATTATCATTATCAGCAGCAGCAGCAGCAGCAGCCTGGTTACGCCCACTGCAGGGCAAAGGCCCCTCCCATACTTCTCCAACTACCCCGGTCATGTGCTAATTGCGGCCATGTTGTCCCTGCAAACTTCTTAATCTCATCCGCCCTCCTAACTTTCTGCCGCCCCCTGCTACGCTTCCCTTTCCTTGGAATCCAGTCCGTAACCCTTAATGACCATCGGTTATCTTCCCTCCTCATTACATGTCCTGCCCATGCCCCCCCCCCCCATTTCTTTTTCTTGATTTCAACTAAGATGTCATTAACTCGCGTTTGTTCCCTCACCCAATCTGCTCTTTTCTTATCCCTTAACTTTACACCCATCATTATTCTTTCCATAGCTCGTTGCATCGTCCTCAATTTAAGTAGAACCCTTTTCGTAAGCCTCCAGGTTTCTGCCCCGTAGGTGAGTACTATGATGGAACACCTGAGATTAAAACACGTCCAAATTCTAGCACCGGACGAACGTACATTTTATATACCATCAAGAGGGATTTTCTTCGCAAACCTGTTCTTCGATTGCTCAACTTGCGCAAAATGCCGATTGTACGAGGTCCTTTTGTCGCAATATATTTAATATGCGGCCGCCAGTTAAGATTTTTTTTTTTTGTAAGTAACTCCAAGGTACTTGAGTGACTCTACTTGTGGGATATCTTCGAGATGATATTTAAGCGATATGTATACTGGATCTTTAACGGGAAAAACAAGGATAGCACAATTATTAGCATTCAGGTTTAAGTGTAAGCTATCCAGCCAGCCTTCCAGTTCCCTTAGATACTTATTAGATACTTAGATAGTTATTCGTCGTCGGCGTCGTCGTCGTCATTGTTGTTGTCGTCGTCGTCGTCGTCGTCGTCGTCGTCGTCGTCGTCGTCGTTGTTGTTGTTGTTGTTGTTGTTGTTGTTGTTGTTGTTGTTGTTGTTGTTGTTGTTGTTGTTGTTGTTGGCAAGCGCCATGTTGAACAAAAAAGTGACGTTCTTTAATTATACTTTTGGCAATATTTATGTTTCTTTATGGCAAAGTTCAGTGAGCGCGTGGTTGTGATGTCTGGTTGCGTGGTTGGTGAACGCTTGGTTATGACGAGGAAATGAAAATTCAAGAACTTCAAGAACATTCGTGAGAATTGCATGAGTTGCAAGTACTTCACGTGTTGTTAAACTTTTCGCTTTTCAGGTACAAAAGGGGGAAAGTCATTCGTGGACAGGTGTACAGCGTTCGTGGGCGAAAACGCCATAGAGTGCGTCAAGACGAGCGCATTTTTTAACCTCCCCAAGGATGCCCTCATCCACCTTGTGTCTTCGGACTACGTGAGTTTCTTTTCGGTGGTGATAACTTGACGCCTGCCCGCCTGACTTGAGCCGGCCATTGACTCCGCACGGCGTGTGTTGCGGCGCCAAGCAACTTCGCCCGCTTTCGTGGCGCGTTCTGTCAATCTCGGAAGGGATATATTAACCCCGCTTCACGGGTGGTCACTTCAAAGCCACACAAATTTGAACTCGTATATTGGAGTCTCTCTCTCTCGAAAAAAAAAAGTGTATTGTTGTCGTACAACTGCGACAATGTCTAATCGCACAAAACCCGCAACCAAAAAATATGCACGAAAAATCACGAATAAAAAAATTTGACAATAGCCACGTTTGCGAAAAATCCGAATCGTGAAATTTGCGATAAAAAGGAATCTGGTTGCTTGCCTTCTCGATACGTTCTTTTTTCTTTTTTTCGTTACCTTTTTATAGACCGCTCACAGGTGATATGCTGTATTGCAAAAGAGAGAAACCGCCGCGTTTGTGTGCGCGCATGTCTAACCACTAGGCGCACGTGTAGATATAAAGCTGAAGCAAGTTTACTTAAGGAAAAGTTATTTTAGTGAGCAAATCGTAGGAAGGAAGGAAGAAGGCGACAGGACTGACCGCACTGTCGCTCAGTGCTTATACAGGCTGCTTATACTCTTCCACAACAATTTACGTTGGCACAATAGACTCAGTTAGACTTCGGAGACATAATGTGAGAAAAATGTGGTGACCGTGCGCGGCGCCTCTTGTTTTCTTCACGCATAAATTTACGCCATAGATCCTTGCCCAGGTTGCTTTGGTCATGGGTTTTTTTTTTCCTTCCTGTGATTTCTTTGATTTTCCTTGGTCAAGTTGGCAATGGAAGAAGAGGACGTTTGGCGAGCAGTGTTGTCATGGGCGAAACACCATGCTGGAGTCACTCAGCCGACTGCGCACTGGACAGAAGAGGAGAGGGCCAGGATTTGCCAGGTATCGTAGCTCCGGCTTTCGACATGACCAATAGCAGGTCAATCATGTTTTAGCCATTCATTTCTGTCGCGAGATATACAAAAGATTAACGACATGCCTCGTCATCATTGATATTCTCTCCTTTCTTTCGTAAAAAAAAGCTTTCCCTGAAATGCAGTATGTTAATCAATCAAGAAGATCCAGTAAAGGCTGCAGGAACTTGCGTAAACGTCAACAACGTTTCTGTGAGAAATCGCAGGGGACGCCGTTATATTTCTTCAAGACAACTTCTTGCAGCAAGTTTAGTTCTCAAACTTGTATAATCCACTGTGACAGTCAGTGTACGACTCTTGGGAGGGTCGCTTCTAAGACGCGGGCAGAAGAAGTTAAAAAAAAAACGAGCTAGAGGAAGACTTTTCTTTGCCTCTCTAGCAGTGCAGTTCGCTGCGACAACACTGTAAAATAAAAGGCAAAAAAAGGAACTGACAAAGAAAGTGCAACAGAGTGATCTGGATTGGTGAGGCTTTTACCAAATAATATATACGGAAACGTTTTTCACTCCCATGGGACGTTGTAACACCCGCTAGAAGCAAAGGCACTCTCACGTAGTGTACTGTTGCATCATGGGCGACAAATTCTAAGCATATTTCATTCTTATGACGCACGAGAAAGTTTGTTGCTTGAATACCCTGGAACAACCCCGAAACACCAGGCGGTTTTTATAGTTATGCTGTACAGGCTGTATTACATTTGATGGCAATACATCATCACTATCTGCTTCCATTCATTTCTGAGGCCTGAAAAGTGACGGCAGCCAATGTATGCGAACGCCGACGCTGTTTCAAAAGCGCTTATACTTACATAATTGCTTCAAGTGACGCTAAAAAGGAATACAAGGTTAATATTTACTATTAACTAACGCCTCGGCAATTGGAAAACTCTTACCGTGGGAGCAGCAGGGTAAGCTCCAAAAGTAAGAAAAATGGAAAGGAGGATGGCAACGCCGCCCTGAAGTTCCCGCGCCAGATCACTGTGACATCACGAATATTGTGAGTGACCAATTAGATCCTCTAAGTTATATATCGCTAAAGAAGGACAACGTTGCATTCTAAAGGAACCGAAAGGGCCGGCGCGGCGAGCTTCAAAAACTTTCCCAGCGGCAAAATGGCTCAAATACGCGAGCATGCTCGAAAATCCGCGCCACCATACTAACGCAGCGCGCTGAGAATTGGGAAGTAAATTGAAAATTGTGGAGATTGGCTTTCATTTTCCACGGTAAAATACAGACTTTAAAGTACTATTTTAAAGATAGTATCCAAAATAGTATTTTGAAAGAATGCTTTACCAACCTAAATTGATTATCATTGTCCTTTAACACCCCTTAAAGGGACACTAAATGCAAATGGTAAGTCGACGTGTACTGTTTAAATACCATTCCAGAAACCTCGCAACGCTTGTTTCGCGCCAAGAAAAGACAATTTACGAGAAAATTGCATCTGAAGGGTCCGAATGCCTTTTTCGAAATTCAATTGCTTACCTGCTGTACGGGGGGTGGGAACTTAGTCAAGCGTCAATCGCTTTTATTCCCATCACCTCCATCAATGTAATGGTGATGGAAATAAATCATTATATTATTATATTATTATTATTATTAAATCACCCGCCACCCAAACGGGGGAGGGGGGGGGAGTGGTGACGTTGCATACACCATCACCACCCTTTGCTGCCGTCGGTGAGTAAAACGGCGCCCGTCAGACGGCGGTACCGAGCCAAGACAGAGCGATGGATTCGCCGCTGCAGCTGCTTTTTATTGCGAAAGCAATACTGCTCGCACTTTCAGCCCATCGGTGGTCGTGGCGCCTCCTTACACAGCTGCGTGTCACGTGACCGTGTGACGTCACGCCAGACCGAGAGACGGGGCCCCAGCTCGCGGCATCGATGGTGGAGGCGAAGCCTTGCGCGCCGCTGCTGCGGCGCTACCGAGAGAGGACGCTCGCTGGTGTGACGTCATGCTAGACCGAGAGAAGGGGCCCCAGCTCGCGGCATCGATGGTGGAGGCGAAGCCTTGCGCGCCGCTACTGCGGCGCTACCGAGGAGGGCGCTCGCTGGTGTGACGTCACGCCAGACCGAGAGACGGGGCCCCAGCTCGCGGCATCGATGGTGGAGGCGAAGCCTTGCGCGCCGCTGCTGCGGCGCTACCGAGAGAGGGCGCTCGCTGGTGTGACGTCACGCTAGGAGGATAAATGGGGCTACAGCTCGATTCCTCGCAGTGGTCGGCGCGCTGCCTTGCGCTATGTCGGATGATGTATAGCCATAAGTTTAACAAAGGGCAACCATGTCCACACCATCAGCCGAACCAAGGCGCAGCCAAGGGTATTGCTTTCGCAATCTTCCAGGCTTAACCAAGCTAAGCCTTCAGCCAATTTTGGTCAAGTGACGTAGACCGTTAGGGCATCCCGCGACATCGCATGGAAGTTGAATTCTCCGCTCCTCGCAGTTTGTGCGAGTTTCGCGAGCCAGCAAAACCAGCGCAGCACTACGCGACAACGGAGCTACCTAAACGCTAAAGCGTGGGCGGCGCGGAGTCGAGCGAAAACGAAACGTGTCTACCGCCCGCGTCGTTGTCAAGGGTAATTTCAATGAGTTCTTTTTTTCTAAAAATGAAACAGAACTAGACAAGTAGCATTTTATTTCGTCCTATAATACAATACAAGGATGTCTTCTGCAACGAGTGGTTGAGTAGTAGTATGGTATGTTATGGTAAAACTTTATTCTGGTCCTTCGGAACGCCCGTCAGTGGTAGCGGGCCGCTCCCACGTCGGTACAGAAAGGTCGAGCCTCTCTGCTGCGTCGCGGGCCCGGTGGACTGCCCATAGCTGTGCTTCACAATCGAGGCTGCTTAGGGCAGCCTCTCATCTGGACGACGCGACGCCGTCGCGTAACGCGGGGCACCGCCAGAGCATGTGTTTTAAGTTAGCTAGTGACCGAATTTAACTGAGGAGTGCTTTCGTCATCGGGCAAGTACTTGAATGTCCCGGGGAGGTCTCCAATCATGTCCTGCATTGATCTCAATTTCTCAATTATTAAGGCTCTGTTAGCGATGCCTTAGAGGTTCTCGAGCACTAATATATCACCTTAGCTTGACTTAATGTTTGCCTTTAATGTCCCTTTAAGTAAGCGTCTGTAAAGCTGGCTTCTTTATTGAAAGGGTCCTTGTGGGGAGAAGCCCACTTCTGTAATTCCCTTCAGTTTTCGATTTTCTTAAGCAGCTGCACGGCAATCCCTTTCAATGGACGCCGTCTTATACATACATACATACATACATACATACATACATACATACATACATACATACATACATACATACATACATACATACATACATACATACATACATACATACATACATACATACATACATACATACATACGTACGTACATAAACGAGTGTGTGCCTTTCCTGGTGCTTGCGTACGTACTTGAACACAACCTCCTCCTACCCTCCTTCATCGCAGTTATTTAGCTTACCTGACCTCCTCGTCATGTCAGCTGAAAAATGCCGGTTACTGACTGAGCATTGCATTAACAAGCGGGAGCCATTACAGGAGTATAAAAGTTATTATGTCTCTCATGATCAAACCATTTTGTAATCGTGTAGACAGAGTTGTTCTACCGTATTATACTGGTCTTTTTTCGGATGTTCATGCGCTAAAGCTACTAGTTATAACGCGCATTCCAAAGTGCTCGTTTTCTTTCTTTTTTTTCCAGCAACTTCTGGGAGTCATCAATCACGTGCGATTGCTACTTATCGACAGTCAAGTGTTTGCCGAAGAGGTTGAACCGACGGGTGCTGTTCCAATGGAATTGACGTTGGAAAGGTAGGAAGTCACCTATTAAGCAAAATAAAAACGCTACGTTTCCCGTTTGTTGCTTATCCGCTGTGCCGCATGGCAAAGGAGATTTTTCCTCAAGAGACGTCTTGCGCAGGTACCGGTACGCGGCGCTGCCGAGCAAATTCACGCACCTGGAGGAGCGGCATCTTCAGCCGCGCACCTCACTGCGACTCTTCCAGGGCTCGCAATTGCTCACTGGGCCCAAGCTACGACTGCAACAAGTGCTGAACGCCTGGTACGGTGCACCGAAGCAGCTTTGGCGGCTGCTTTACCGGGCCTCCAACCATGGCTACTCGGCCGAGTCATTTCACCACCTGTGCGACGGGCACAGCCCCACTTTTGTCATCGCCCTGGTAAGCATGCGTTCAGGCTAACTGTCGTAGACGCTCCAGTTGTACGGTAACTGAAGATAGCTGTCCCAATTCTCTAAAGGTTTAGAGAACTTGCCGTGTTGGAGAAGACACAGCACACAATCTAACATCAGTGGCACTCGTGCGCTAAGTGGACCTTAAACTTGTGGCGAAGACAACATACTAGTGATGATTGAGGGCACGCTGTACCGTAAGAATTCTTAAATCCACAGTTATCCGCGGCGGCAATGGTGAGAGCCGAGTGGCGAGTGTGAATGGGCCTGCACACGACGTCTTATGTGCCTCTTGTTCTGAGTGTGCGGCGGTGACATGCAGGGTTCTCAGGGACAGCTATGCGGCGGCTTCAGCGACGTACCTTGGGGCAAGACGGGAGGCCGCGGCCGGTACATTGCCTCGGAGAAAGCCTTCCTCTTCACGCTTATCAACAACGCGGACCTACCGCCCACAAAGTTCGACATCGTCAAGAAGATGTTCGCCATCTCCCACCACCCCGAGTAAGTACCCGCGCACGCCTTGATAGAGAGATATAGAGAGGTTCATTTTGAATGCAGGGCTTGAAAATCGTCCTAAAGAATCAGATTCTGGACAGCTAGTTGAAATAGAGGGATGAGAAGGAAGCTGAGAAAGTCAAAAGAGTGACGTCCAATAACGCTAATGAAGACTAAGAAAAAATGTAGATTCCACGCACTTGTGAACATTTATGTTACGCGAAGAATTTTGCAAGTAGTTGGCTATCCAGCATCGTCTGGGGTCTTGCAAGGCGTTACCAAATGGAACAATATGTTTGTGTAAGGCTCACAATTGTGTGTGTGTGTGACGCGAGCGTTTCTGTATGCGTGTGTGTGACAGCAGCAAGGTGGCGGCGGTAGTATGACGCCGTTGGCATGATCAGGGATTTAGTGTACACCGGCGAAGAACATATCAGTAATGGGAAAAAATATACCACATCGTTTTATCCCTCGGGCAAAGTTTCGAGAGGTACAACCGTGTGGGGGAAACTGGCGTGCCTTCGATTTCATAAGCAACTTGTTGCTATGCGACTTGGCGCGTGCGAAGGACCGTGGTGAGGTTGACAGTTGTTCCGGACTTTCATTCCTGCGTCTGTGACGCACCCTGCTCGTGCTCGCGCTTACTTAAAGAAATAGTATATGTGACGTGTTGCGCGCGCCATTCTTTTGCAAGCACTAGTTGGCGCTGGCACAAAAGAAGTGCTCATGCAGTGATGAAACAAACAAACGGCACGTCACCATATAAACGAAGAGTGTTACGTTCGTTAAAGGATCTATAGGTGTAATACTGTAGCACCATATATTGTTTTAAATCTATACGAACGTGGTGAGGCTGGCCAAGGAAACTGCCTTGCATCTATCGCGACTACAAATTCGTAGGCTGTCTAAAGACGACACATCTTTTTGAATGACTGAAAATTGTCGACCAGTATCTGACTCCTCCGTGCGTTCGCTCAAGAAATGGCTCCACTTCGCAACAACCGCTGGTCTCCAGCAGCAGAATCATTCGGAACAGTCACCACTACCATCGATCTTTCTCCCTGTAGACTCCAGTAAGTGTTGCTATCCCTTATTCGAGCGGAAAGAAATATTCGACATTCTCGAATAGGGGATTCTCGAATCGACTACGAATCGTATAGTCGTTGCTATTCGATTCGTGTTCTAAATTTCCAATATTCGCGCACCAGTACTTTTGTTTGTTACGTTTGTTTTGTTTCTTACGTTTGTTACGTTCAGTTTGCTTTTTTTCTAAATATTCCATGACGTGACATACGGATGAAAGAAATCTTTTACGTTAACATTGTCAAGCAACAAAGATAAATCGCATTAAGATGCACCAAATCGCATTTATGGTTTCAAAGCGGCGGGCTTGTTGCGACAATTAAATCAATGTAGTCAGTTCCTCTGCCGGCCGTGCTTCTTGTCTGTTTATGGCGTACGGAAAAACAGCCGTGCAAAGCACAGACGCAAGAAGAACGAGAATGACAACACGAGCGCCGGCGTTTGTGTTGTCCTTCTCGTTCTTAGTGTGTCCGTCTTATTGCACGCCGCCCCCCTTCTGCGTACCACGAATTCCTGCAAACTTCCTCAGCTCTCTGTCGTTCTCTTATCTGTTCATCGCAGATACGGGCCGATTTTCGGGGCTGGCGCAGACCTGAGCATCTCTAATCACTGCAACTCCAACATGGAGAGCTACTCGAACCTACCGCACTCTTACGACGGAGAGGGCGCTTCGTGCACTCTGCTCATGGGCGACTACAACTTTACAGTGCTGGACTACGAGGTCTTCACGACCGTTGGAAAGTGATATACGCTGCGATTGATAGTTCCTTAGGCCTTTTCTTTTTTTTTATCTCTCTCTCTCTCTCTCTCTTGTACATTGTGCTGAACTGAACCTGTATATGCTCATTTTACACAAGTTGCGACAACCCTTTTTTTTTTCTTTTTTTTTCTTCTTTTTTTTTTTGCATGCGACGCGCCCTTTCTTAAGGCTCATTTACAAGCCTTACCGAGACTGGACGAATAAACATGTACGGTTTTGACGTCTTGCTGTTCAAAGTGCTTTCTCATTTTTTTTGGGGGGGGGGAGAGGGGGGCGGGAAGGGGTTGTATTCGTGCCTTTGTACTCTTGTACTTTGTGCCTTATTCATAAAAAGAGTATTCCTGACCAACTATCGGAGAGGATGGCGTTTGACTGAACAGCACTAGGCCTCTTCCGGACGTAAATTATTTCGCGAGTCTCTCTACCGGGACAGCAATCGGAAGCCCGAAACTGGGTTCGCTCTGCACGGACATCCTTATCGCTGCGCCGTCGTTGCCAACCTCAAGACGTCGTCAGGTCACCTCCTCCTTCTCAGCTTCATAGCCTCCATATGGCGACGAAAAGAAGGAAAGGAGAAAAATATTCAGAGCCATTCCACTCTGTGAAGGTGGATGACCTGCGGATCTGTGTATAAATATAAAGAAAATGAAATAAACAACAAAACAATATTGCGCAAGTATGCACTTTTTATGTTTATTGTATTAACGTTTATCTCGTGACCACAGTAATTATTGCTATGTAGTCGCTATGATAGACGGCCACGGGCTCTGGGATGACACTGGAGATCTTAGTGAACGTTAGGTCCATGCACTACCGATGGCGCGTCGTGGAGACGTTGGTCTTGGTGCGACATTGAAGGCCAAACCTTCCCAAGAGAAACGCCAAGAACCACTTTCCGTCGGAAACGAGACACATCGGCGTTAAAGTCACCTAGATTGACGGCGGGATGGGGTCCACCAGGAGCATCCACCTAAATGTGTCGTTGTTAAATTCTTCAAGGTCCCTCTTTGACGTTCCGGGATGACCGCATGCGGTGGCGACAACGATTCCGTCCCCAGCCTGTACAGTGACCGCGCTACCTTAAACCACCGGAAACTGCGTTCGTCGGCAATTCAGTCCTGTCTTTCTGTCCAAGATGATTGTGAAGGTACGAAACTAGACAGGCACTATATCAGCCATGATCTTGATCGCCCGTGTCCGAGCAGCATACGCGAGGGGCTTGGCTTTGATGTTAGCCAGGCGGCCAGTATGTGGCACATCAAATTTTACAGAAGTGTGTATCGCATCGCGCGCGTCGCCTTCCCTGTACTCGATCTCTCGAAGTACACTGACGGCACCGTTCACGAGTCCGTCCTTCACATCGATGTCGCAGATCGCCGCACATTATGATTTCCAGACCGCCGAAGGGCTCGTCTTCTGGCTCGCCGAGGGGCTCGTCTACTTCTCAATGGAAACATATGAACTGCTTGCTTCCTGTTAACTTTTTGATCTGCACTATCCATATTTATTTAATAGTGAATATAAATTATTTTTCTGTTTCCGTTGTAAATAGTGGCTATGCCAATTTTGACGAAGGTGCTGTATTACGAAAATAATGCGATTTAGTGTTAATAATGAGGAAAATGTGCTTAACATGAGAGTTTCCCAGTCGCAATGACGTACTCACGTACAATCTGACACACTTCCTTTCGAGCTCGGCTAAGGAAGGCCCATACGCAATAGGTGCTGCTCTGAGTAGGTCTTTCTCTCGGAATTATATTTTCGGCAAAAGAGGAGGAAACTTCCGAGTTACCGAGAGGGACAAGACCGATCATTCCAGGGGAAGCCTAAATTTTCGTAATCCGGTGCAGCAAAGAGGGGCTCATTTTTTCTACCTAGGACTTGTTGTCGCCTTCTTAATCTTGTTGCCGCTAGCAGAGTAAGGTTGGGTATAAAGAAACTCACTGGCCCAGCAAGCGCTGCCTTTGCCGAGTTGTCTGCAATCTCATTAGGTGCTAGTCCACAATGTCCAAGTGTCCACAAAAACCGAATTCCTTTAACATTATGTGGAATAAAAAGCGTAGCGTTCGGTGCAATAGTGAATTATTGTGCTTTCTCGCGACATAAGAACTGACAGGCAGTCTGCAACAATATTATGTGTGACACATTCTTCGGAATTTTGTATACGGCCAAGCATATGGCCATGAATTCGGCCACATAAATTGGAGTGTAATCGGGAAGACGGATAGCAAAGCTCCCTAATAGTGTTTGAGAGCACATGCCTAACGCGGATTTCTCATCTTTTTGTGAGGCATCCGTGGACACTACACTGTAAAAGGAAAAATATTCCGGATGCTCATTCAAGAGTCTGACTAGTGTCTGTTTGGCTATGAATTTAGCATTCTTTGGAAAGACGTTATCAAACTTAGAAGTACTATATGTTTTTATTGGAGTGACACATTGAACTGATCATAGGTTAACGTCTATATTTGCTAAAAGACTCTGCACAAACACGACTTGGGGGAGCTTGTATCTTGGCCACACAGAATAAAAAAAGTGCCGCTTGTGCGACAAGCACCAGGTGACTTGTCCCGTGAACATGTCCGTATGCTCTAAGAAAAGTTTTTGCTGTTAGCAGCTGAAATCTCGACGCTAAATCTGGCATGTTTGCTTCTAAATACAGCACAGAGTTTGCAACATACTTAAGAACGCCAAGACACTGACGTCAGGCCCGTCTCTTTATCATAAATAAAGTCTACAACTTATAATTTGGAGAGCCAGACATCAGCACACAACCAAATTCAAGAACCGGTCTTACATAAGCGCGATAGATGTAGATTATCCCTACGCGTACCAAACTTCCTGGTGCATTTTCTCGTCGACTGGACAAGAGCGATTTCACCTTTTCTCACAGGGTTTTTTTTTATATGAGGACGCCAATCTTGGTCAGGATCGTAAATGACTCCCAGGTACCTTATAGTGTCTACCTGCGGAAGCATTTGATTCTGATACAGAAGGGATAAGGAAACCGATTGATGCGTAAGGAATACAAGAATGACACTTTTGTTAATGTTAAGGAGCTTGCGCAAATTATCCAGCCAGACCACAAGATTTAAATACGCTTGCACTTTTGGTAAAGCATGTGAATATCTTTAGCGCAAGCAAAGAACGCAATGTCATCCGCATACACAAACATCGTTACATCCTGTATAATTGAAATATTATTTAATTGTATATTGAACTATAGTAGGAAAAGCACTGAACCCTGAGGTACACCTCTGGTCTGGGAGAACCACTCAGAAGGATGCTTTCCGTCTGTGCAGAAAAATGTCCTTCCGTGCAAGAAGTGCTTTATCCAAACGATGACATACGATGGAGGGTTTAAGGCAGCAAGTTTATTCAGTAGAATGCTATACGCTACGCTGTCATAAGCTTTTGCAACATCTAGTTTTACGAGGGCCGAAACTTCCATGATCCTTTTAGCTAACCGTATCTTGCTTTCTAAATCGAGATGCGCGGGCTCAATAGAACCACTGTGAAATTCAATCAGAGCGGTGCTTAATGAATTAATTTTAGAAAATTGTTCTAATAGACGATTATAGACAACTCTTTCAATTAATTTTACCATATTAGAAGTTACAGCGATTGGCCGAATGTTGTCCAAATCAAGCCGTTTTGCGGCGTTCTTTAGAAGCAAGATAATTCTAGCTATATTCCACTCGTCGGGTAGCCATGTTTTCTCAAGGGAAAGGTTCACAGTATTTAGCAACTCTCCCGTAAGGTTATGTGCCAAGAATTTGAGCATGCTGACAGATATACCATCATAACCCGGAGCTGCCGATCTCATAGAGGCTACGACAGATACAAGTTCAGACGAGTTGACTTCTTCAAAGTCATTGCACTGTGACGGCATTCTGAACACAACTGAGCACTGTGCCTGGAATCGCAATGCAAGGCCATGTGCTTTGCAATCAAGATTAGTCTTAGCTTCCACTGGGGTCAGTACAACGGAGTTCAAAACATGGCTGACAGTAGGTTTCTTATTGTGCTTCATGAATCTGTGTACGGCTTTCCTGTTTTTTGAGCCATAAGTAAGTGTTTGCATTAGCGTTATAATCATCTTTAGCTTTCGCAGTTGTCCACTTAAAGCAGGCCGCATAAAATTTGTAGTTAATAAAATTTAGGGCGCTCTGGTTATGAAGAAGGCTCTTTCACGCAGCTTTCCTACGACGATATGCCCCTTCACACTCTTCAGTCCACCACGGGGAAATTTTTTTGTTTGTTTCTAGTAGAAACTCCTATGTAAATGTGGGCTGTCCTGTTGCGTCACCCAGGCATTTTATAACCTGCTCGTCGCGCTTAGCCTTATCAGGCGAAGTTAATGAGTTAATAGGAGATTTCGCAACCTTCTTATATCTACCAATGTTGACAAATTTCATCGTTTTATCACTGACTCTCCGGGGAACACATGATAGAGAAAAGAATAGGAAAATGATCACTGGAAGTCCCACTATCTTGAGATGTCTATGAAGTCACGCTAACTCCAGCAGCCGCCAGAGTTAGGTCAATCACGGATCTTGAATATGAGCGCATAAATGTTGCAGCCCGTATATTGCAGCACCGAAAATTTTTTTATGATAACCGTGACCACAGGAGTTCACCACTCGTATCTCAGCGAAAACCCCACGCAATATGAAGTGAATTAAGGTCCTCTGCAATGACAGCTCTGTCCAATTTACTCATTACCCCATCAAAGTAGTCTGTTCTACGAACAACCGTAGTACACTAAATGTTTAATATGGTAATGGGAGCACATCTGGGAAGGGCTCTTCGTACTTGTACGTGATCTTCACGCCGTTCCCCTGTAGAGTCATGCCCCCTACAGGCTCATACCCCCTTAAGCAATGGCTCATACCCCCGTCAACGCGGCCGAGTGATAATAGTTTTTGCACATGCACGTCACGAAACGCGGAAACGAGCCTAAGACAGCTCCGCTGTGAAAACATAAACACGCTAAGCTTGTTTGTGTTAGCGAGGTAGCAACAGCATAGCGGAGGACTCCTAGCTTGTCGCTTGTAGCTGTCTGTGTCACCAGTGCGACGGCAATGTATGGATGGTTGTCCAGGGAAGAATCTTAATGAGAGGTGCATGAACCGAGGAGCACGACACACGTCCAAATACATTTAAGGTTTCTATAACCCCTTGTCTCACAGTGCAACATACCGATTGCGGGGGATTGACCAGGGATGGCCACAGGCCCAGTGGCATGATACCTAGTGCCGAAAATGCAGTTGTCTGTTCGGGTTCAAACCCAGTGAGCCAAGTTGTACACTAGGCCAGACAACAGCAAGTTGTTCGGGCACACACACACAGTGGTCCTATAGTTGTCTACTGGGCAAGACAGAAACCACCGCATAACCAGTGACACAAGCTGTCTACATACCTATATCCGCAAATGAATCCGGCGAGGAAACGACGACGAACGCGAAACCCCTGTGAAGAGGCAAAGAAAGCTTCGATTTCAGGCAAAGCTTACCCCACCACTTTGGATCGAATTTATGCCCGACGCTCCACTGGCAATGTACAGGTAAAACGCGGGGTGAGCGCCCTGTCGCGCAGCTTTAGTGTTTGGAATTTCGTGCGGGGCTTTGTTCGCCACGCAGACTCTGAGATTGGCGGCGTCTGTGCATGTACTTTGGAGGCTACAGCCGGCCATACGTAGCGTACGAAGACAACGGGCATCTTCGATTATCCATCCCTAAGAGTCCCAGAGCCAATGAATGTTGCGCATGCAAGGTCTCGGGTAGTCCTGGACAGTCCGGGACGACAAATCAAAAAAGCCCATTGTGTGCATCGCAAAGAAATTTTTTTTTTGATACGACGGCGGTTTTCGCTGTGAGATCCTGCTGCTGTAAGTCTGCTGATCTCTGCGATGCTGATCTCCCTCTCTATCTCTCTCTCTTTCCCTCTTGTACGAATGTTGTTTGCATTGAATCACTGGTAGCCTTCCTATAGTCGGCCGAAAAAGACCACGGCGAGTCCAAGAGCAAGTGCGTCTGAAAATGTGCCGCGTATGCTCCGTCTGTGACGACAGAAACCGTCAACGGAACCACATTAAGAAGACATTCGAAATACACTAGAGCGCCTCCTCTGCAACGAATGCTTCTACAACAAAATGACCTGTATAACGAAGAAATAATTCTGTCCCGGTTCTATTGTGAGCTGTGCGGGACGCGACATTTACAACGAATGATCTCGAAAGTCCCAAGCACTTCGTTGTAAAGGCGTTCGACTGTACCACCAAAACGCTTCCACACAAACGATTCCATTTTTCGTTAAGAAAAAGGCAAAGTTCCCTTGTTGTGATCTGTTGAGACTTAAACGCATAAAAACTAGCAGGAAACTAAGCTTCGGAATATTGAAGATCAGCAAAGATATGCAGGACAAGTGGTTTAAGTTGACGAGACAGCAATAATACGACACAGGCGAGACAGCGTCATTCTAGACATGAAAAAAGAAAACGATCACATAACCAGGTTACTAACCGACCGCAACTCCACAACATTAAATAAATGTCACATATAATACGTAAAGTAATGGATCGCTATGAACTCCAGGAAAACTTTATGGCTGACCGGGCCAATCCACACTATCCGGAATATCGGACAATGAAACCAGACGATCTCATTTTAACGAGGGAAATAAGGATTTCATAAAGACACTGGCAACTAAATCAGCCGAGCTTGCATTACTGGATATAAAGAAAAATAGATTATCATTTTGAGAAAAAGCTATACGCACATAAAGTGTTTGTCGATTTGCGTGAAGCATTCGATACGATGCGCCGTGGTGTTTTAACCTAACTGAATAAGTATGGCGTCTGCGGAGTCGCATATTAGTTATTGCAAAATCACTTAACAGACCGATACCAATATGTCGTCCTTAATCACGAGGCATCTTCGCGCGCTCAGGCGAGAGACGGTGTCCCACAAGGATCAATACCTTGACCACTGCTATTTATAATTGATGTAACTTACCTGTGTTGTGTTCCAGGTTGTAGAAAATTTATTATGTAGGCTGACAATACTAATATTTTTTGTTGATGATGCTTTCATATCTGGCCTTGAAAGCATTGTGAATACATATTTAAGCCAGCTGCTTGGTTGGCTTAAGATCAACAAGTTAGGACTTAACGCGAACGAAACTAAACATAAGTAAGCCGCGGAATTAAAACTTGTACGCTTCCAATGAAGGCCAGGCGTTTGAGCAAGTTAAGGTTCAGAAATTCCTGGGGTTGGTGTTCCAGAAAGCCCTGTCCTGGAACGAAAGCATAGATAAGTTAGCGATAGAATGAAGTAAAAGCGTTGGATTCATGTATAAATTACGTCAATTATGACCAATTTTGCTCACGAAAGCGTTATGCTATACACTTTTTTACTTACGGTTTAGTGCTGTGTGTTGACCTGAGACACAACGACAGCTCAAAATTATGCTAGAATAATCACATTACAGTGAATGTACAACGAATATTTGAGGGATATCGTGGTCACCCGCAACATCTCCAGCGCGCGCCTGCCTTTCCTAAAAACTTTCCTGTTAAGAGCTAGCCAAATTTGTTACCTTAAGCTGATTTTACATATATGAAATAATTGACTACACGTACAGGTCTTCTCGATGCGTTGAATACTGTCTCCGAATACAGAGTATAAGAACACTACAGATGAACTTCCTGGACGGCAGCATATTCAATACCAAGTACCCATTCTTCTCAATACAATTGAAAATATTTTCGACTTACATAAACAATTCCCAAAAATTTGTTTAGACAAATTCTTCTTGAAGAAAGAATTGAATGTGTTTAAATACTGTTGTACTGTTGATTAAAAGTGGCATGGGGTTCAATTTTCTCCATTTTTCCCCCTCAGTGTTCGTCAGTGTACTGCTCGTTTTCTTTTCATGCGTATATTTTTTTCTTGCTGCCTGTGATTGTACATGCTTGTAGATTTGTCTTTTGCGTTTGTTTTCTGTGTAAATATTGCAGTATTGTTTCATATTCTTTATAACTATGATGACAACATATTGTATATACAATTAACGTGTCTTAAGTTTTCTATAAGGGATACTTGATATTTGTATTAGGCCTGCGTGCCGAACTGTATTCGAAGCAAAAGCCTCCGTCAGGCCGTTGAGCGTTCTGCTTTTGCTTCGATTTCTGTATATGCGCAGAAAAAATCAATAAAGAATGAATGAAAAGGAATGAATTAATGTAAAAACTAAAACGGACCACCTTGAAAACAAAAAGCCTAATAAAGCGCCAGGACCACACGGAAGAACAGTAGCACAGCTCTTAAAGGGTCCCTGATACGGTTTGGACAAATTTTGCGGACGCGTATAGGTACAGCTGCAGTAAATCTCCCTAAATCTTCATTCCCAGATGAGGGAACGATTCCTCACCCAGCAACTTACGTCCTTACCTCCATAACTTCCGGTATAGGCAGTGTGATGGAACATATCCTAATTTAACCTACACTTCTAAAAGATGGAGTATACTTTTCATTCAATATAATCTGATAGAGACGTCATCTCCCAGCACAAGACACGCTGAGGAAAAATCACATAAATAACTATTTCTCATATCCTCTATGTCTCCTGGTGTTTGAATTGCCGAGTCATGACTGAACCACAAAGTTGCAACACAATTGGCGAACCTTCGTCGACCATGGAAAAACGTTTCCATCGTGGTGTTCAGCTGGCATGGCTTAATTTGAAACTCCAAGTCTATCGACCTAGGTTGTTACATTTTTTTATATACGTAAATTCTGTCCCGAAAGCTGTTTTGTTTAGCGTAATTCATTTCTTGAGCACCATGCCTGCCAACAAGCTTCAAAAGTTTTGTGGCGAACCACTAGATAATTGTTATTATATTCGGTTCAGGTTCAGTTCGGACTCAGACTCATCCCAAAAATATCGGTTCGGGTTCGAGTTTAATTCGTACCAAGACTACGGTTCGGGTACGGTTTTCGGTTATGATTCTGCGCAAAATCTTGGTTATAGAGAACTACGGGAAGCGGTCATGTTGCAGCTGCTTAACGCGCTACTCTTGTCTAGACTTATATACCATACATACCCCACACTAATAAAACAAGAGAGAAGCCCAACTAGGCGCAATAATTATAAAAGCAGATAAACTATCGATGGAAGTATCCATCAATGCTACCACCTGGAGTGTCTGGAAATGACCTGAAGCCACAACATGATGGTAGAACTAAGCAGTGTACACACGGGAAAGCAGGAAACGAGGACGTAGAAAGAAACAGATACACAGAGACGGCGCTAACTTTTAACTATAGATTTTATTTTCGCACGCATCGATAAATATATACCGTACGAGCGGAAACAAACGAGGCAGCCCAAAAGAACATTCAATGGTGCATGTCCATGAGCAGTACACGTGTCCAAGGCATGGTCAAAACATACAATGCAATAGTTGCAACGATAAATCGAGGAATCGTATCTCTTTTTCAGATAGTAACACTGATGGCTTGCTCACCCACCTTTCCTCTAATTTTGCAATTGCATAAGCCTCCAGAATCTTCCTTGTGATCCTACTATGAGCCCTAAACAAAATATAAGTACTTCCAAACATTGGTTTGCTGGGAGAATCTCGGCAATGAATGCCCAAATGACCCGAGATTACCCTAGTGACGTTATATTGATGCTCCCTTAGTCTCTCATTGATGCATCTGCTAGTTTGAGCAACATGCGTTCTTCCGCACGAAAGCGGAATGGCATAGACAATACCCGCCGTGGTTGCTCAGTGGCTATGCATGGTGTTGGGCTGCTGAGCACGATGTCGCGGGATCGAATCCCGGTCACGGCGGCCGCATTTAGTTAGGGGCGAGAACACCCGTGTACTTAGGTTTAAGTGCACGTTAAAGGACCCCAGGGGGTCGAAATTTCCGGAGTCCTCCACTACGGAGTGCCTCATAATCAGAAATTGGTTTTGGCACGTAAAACCCCGTAATTTCATTTTTAATGGCATAGACAACGTTGTGAGTGCAGGTTACAAATTGTTTGCGATGTTGAGTAGAACGTGCGTTCATTTTGTTATTCTCTGAATTAACCCGTTCGCATGGTCTCTGTAGACGCTCAGGGGCAGAGAAAGCCACGTCCACCCCCGACTTTGCCGCTATTCTTCTGAGATTATGTGAAATACAATGAATATATTGTACCCCAGCAACTTTCTTTGCTCTAGCAGTGAAACTGCTTCCCTTCAATGCATTTTTACACTTCCTGCTCAAGCCTTCCGCGACAGAGGTGAGCATACACATCGGGTAACCAGAATCTGCCAAGCGCTTGGCTTGATCTCTGAAACCGGTTTCCACTTTGCGGTCACATGACTTCATCAGAGAATTATTGAAACACGATGTTACTACTGCGAGTTTTACGAGTTTTGAATAAGCGGAACGAAATGGTAGGACTGGCTTAGTGCCTCTCGGCTGATAACTCCAGTAGACCTTTTGTGTTGAAAAGTACAATCCCAAGTCTAAAAACCTTATTAAATTGCATACGGGGACTTCATGCGTCAACGACAAAAGGGACAACGCTACAGTGAACGAGGTTACGGTTTTACAGTGGAGCTGTATACCTTTACCTTCCAAGAAAATTTTCGTGCCGTTGTGGCAAGCAAAAAACTCCCCATACGTGGGCCGATCCCGCAGATAGTGCAACGCCGGGCCGTCCCGCAGCGAAGGTGCAGCCGGCGTTAAGCACTCCCCATACCTGGGCCGATCCCGAAGATAGTGCAATGCCGGGACGACCCGCGGCGGTGTTGAAGCAGGCGTTAAGCACTCCCCCTGCGTGAGCCGATCCCGAAGATAGTGCAATGCCGGGACGACCCGCGGCGGTGGTGAAGCAGGCGTTAAGCACTCCCCCTACGTGGGCCGATCCCGAAGATAGGGCGATGCCGGGACGACCCACGGCGGAGGTGCAGTTCGCCATTAAGGGGCCCACATACACAGCTTCGCTGGGCATCCTTCTCCACAGAGTGGAAGGGCACTCAGATTTTTTGAAACCACCGAGTCAGAATCATTTATTTCATTATTCAAAAGAATTAAAAAATCGTCAACAAATCTGAACAATTCATCAAGAACCTGGTCACGGTTCGCTAGATATAAGTCACTTAAGCAGGGAGCAGTACATAACCCAATGCATATGCCATCTTTTTGTTTGACAACATTTTCCTCCCAAGTCGCGTAAGTCGAGTTAACATAAAAACTAAGCAGTTCTAAAAATCTGCCGCAAGTCAAACCGGAAACGTTTTGAAATCGAACCGCTCCAAACTTGTCAATGCAGTCAGTTACACATTTAATCACGCCATTCGGCGGGAGACAGACAGACAGACAGACAGACAGACGGACGGACGGACGGACAAGAAACATTATTTGGTCCTAAGGGACTACGTTGGCGGGAGAGAATAGTAAATGTCTTTTAAGTCAATAGAGAAAGCGAAAGGTTCCTGTCTTGCCAGTCTTTAAAGAATTCCACCACTTGTTCAGACTTAGTTACCAACAATGGGTCGTCGATTGGCAAGAGCTTTAAGTACTTTTGTAAAAACGTCGCTACAGGTTTCTGCAAGGTTGCATTCTGTGTCACTATCACTTGGATGGGACATTCCGGCTTGTGCGTTTTTGCGGAGAAGAACAAATCAAGGTCCCCCTTTGTGCTTTCTTCAATAGACCGGGATAATTAAGCCATCTAGTTTGAAACGTTTACATATAGCCTCTTTGCTTCGATTTTGTACTTTCTTAAGTGCTATGTCCTTGTAGACCCTGAAAGTTGACGAAATGGCTTCACGTGTCTTTGAATTATACATCGTCCTAGTCAAGGCTAAAACGGACGCAAACCAAGAACATTAAAAGAAAGGAAACCAAGACGTTTCGGCTCCCATACGGGGGCCTTGTTCACCATGAATGTAAACGAAAGGGCGGAAATGATTATGTAGGTGTGAATAGATGGCGCAAACAGCGGGCATAAACGGAAGGAAGGCTGCCGTCATTTCGGTTAAGCGTGGTATCAGTAGTTTGGATTAGTAATGAGTCAAGATACAAACGCGAGGTGAGATTACTTTCAGTGGCCAGCACATGCGCCCTTCCTTAGTCGATATCATCTCCTTCTGTTACAGAACGCTCTGCAAGAGTGTTAGAAGAAAATCTATGTTTTTTGACATGATGACAGTGTTCCTTGATGCGCCCTTGAAAATTGCCTGTCTCGTCGATGTAGACGTAACTGCAGTCTGCACAAGGAATGTTATACGCAACATCTGGGTACCTTTCTTTTGGAAGCTTGTCTTTGACATTTACAAGCGCGTTTTTCAGCTTTCTCGCTGGCACATGTGCGACGTGCACATCAAAAGAACGAAGTATGGTGGCTAAGGCCGCGCTAGTACCGGGAGCTGTCGCGTTCTCCAGGGTAGTGTACCCCACCGCGGCCGAGTTGTTGCGACGCCTGTTCATCGAAGCTCGACCGACGTTACTATTGGGTAGCATGGCGTTGTCGGAGGGATGCAGGCATCCGGTAGACTATGGCGACCAGGCAAGGACGAGATGTACGATAGTGCGAAACTTGCACGGTTTATTCGATGGTTGGTGAAAGATTAGGAGAAGAGAATGAATTGAAAAAGTACGTTGCGGGGCCCTTTACATAGGCCCACTAATGTCGTAGGCAGTATCTTGCGCACGTCAACGTCACGTGCTATGCACTGAGTTCCACGGTGCTTGGCGACGGCACCCACTCATCCGGCGACCTTTCACGCGCCCGCCTCCGCAGGGGCAACCCGCACGTCCGAGATAGTAGACGCTTTTCCTTTCTTCTAGGCGACATTGGTTCGCGGAAAGGGCGTCTAGTTGCGGAAGGGCGGCTGATGCGCTCTCTCATGGCGTTTTTCACTGGTCGATCTGGAGCGGCCGCCGAAATCCTCGAGCGAGCGCTCGGGTTTCACAAATCCGAATCGGCCAGCGGAGCGCAAAAACGCTCCGCGGCGGATCACACAGGAAGTCTGCGTACACGTCGCACGAACCGGTTCCGAAAACCATGCCCTACTTCCGTTCTGTACGTTTCCACGGCAACCAAACTCGCCGTCCCCCGTGTGTAACTTGACCGTGGCAGTCGCATAGTCCGTCACTTCCATGTCGAGCCTGCAAGGATTGTGCATGGACAACGTGCATAGAAGTCTTCGTACAGCACCTGCGTCACTTCGTGATCGCTGTCGTCCGCGCTCTCATCGCTAAACGCGAGCGCTGCAGCAGCACCGAACGCAGCCATTTTGCGAAGCAACACAATGTTGTGCGTACAACCGGGTACCGATTTCGCTTGAAAACGGAAGTGACGCGAGCTATTTCCGCCCGAATCCGCGCCTCGGCGGCGGAGCAAGTGAGAGCGATCCGGCGCGGAGCGAGTTGATCCGAAACGACCAGTGGAACGCGCGAACCCGCTCCAGATCGACCAGTGAAATTCGGATTCGTTGCCACGGAGCAAGAAATTCTGCTCCGAATCGACCAGTGAAAAACGCCATCAGTTGGCGTCTTCACAAGCGCGCCTCCGCAGGTGGCAACCCGCAGGCCCGGGATAGTAGGCGTTTATCCTTTCTTGTAGGCGACATTGGTTCGCGCAAGTTCTCCTGTAGAGCTTGACAGTTCGCGGAAAGGATCCCCCTTAAGTCGCACACACACAAAGGGGCATGTAAACACTGCGGGGTGCCAGCCAGACCGGCAACCCCTCTAGACAACCAAAACAAATTGGGCATTCACCCTTCGTTTTGATGAGGCATGGTGGTCGAGCATCCTTTTTGCACGGGGTGCTACACGCCAACCGTAACAGAGCATAAGGTATCGTAGAACGTTTACGAGGAGCAAACGTGGCGGAGGAAGTATAGGCGGGCGGGATAGGTGGCGCTGCACTGAAGCCACAAAATCCACAAATGAAGTAGGATAGCTGTTGCGGGAAGGTTCAAGATGAATGGCTTCCAAATCTTTTTCTATGTCCTTAGGGGAGCTGCAGGCTTGTTGCGAACGTTGTATGGGCGATGTGGCGACGGAACGCTTGTGGCAAGCAGGATGAATTGACATGAAGTTCAAGTAGCGTCCCCGTATGCGTAGGTTTTCGCGACACATTAAAACGAATTCCTGTTCGTTCATGCCGCACCATAGCATTCAGAAAAGGCAAGCGACGATCCTCCTCCAATTCAGCCGTAAAACCATAAACTATGAGCAATCCCGACCAGACGAGTTCTCGTCGAACTCTTGATTACATCGTCCTGTTCATAACCACGAAACCACCCTCCTTATCCTCGGGAATAAGTGTGAGCGCATTGTATTTCATGAACTTAACAGCCTTTTTCAAGGAGAACCTTTCGCCAAGGGGACAGGACCGCGTTAGCACATCTACTCCCTCTGATACACACCTTTCCGACTCGGCTTCTGGTACTGATAAAACTTCAGGTACTCGCTTTGATACTTGTCGTATCATTGCCAGTTAACATATCGGAAGCAGACTTCTTTGTCTGAGTCGCGAACTTCGGCCCACATCTGAGTACTTGCTGCGCCTTGTCTGGTAGTACCACGTCACCGACGATGTGTACCTGGCTCGCTGATGCTGAACATTTCGCCAAGGAGGCGGGACCGCGTCAGCACAGCCACTCCCTCTGATACACACCTTTGCGACTCGGCTTCAGGTACTCATAAAACTTCAGGTACTCGCTTTGATACTTGTACAATTGCCAACAGATCGGGAGCCGACTTCTTTGGCTGAGTCTCGAACTACGGCCCACATCTGAGTACTTGCTGCACCTTGTCTGGTGCACGATGTGTACCTGGCTTGGTGTTGCTGAAGGCTTCTTCTGTACTCCTGCCTCAGGCTTGGTAGGACATGCTGCCATAGGAATTCCGACGTGCGGTCGATGATCCGGGAGAAACGTCGCCACGAGTGCTCACTTGTTGCAGGTTCCAGAAGCAGCCGCAAGTTTTCTCGTACATTCGCGCTTGCCGCTGCCATTCCCAGTGCATCAGTTTGCAGATCTGAATCCCGTGGTTAGCTGAGGGTTGATTTGGGCGTGATATGAGGGTGGGTCAAGATAAATTTGGGGCTGATATGGGGGTGTACCAACCTTAATTCGGGGGTGATATGGGGATGGACCAACCTGAATTTGATGGTGATATGGGGATGGATAAACCTGAATTTGAGGGTTATATGGGGGTAAAACAACCTAAATTTGGGAGTGATATGGGGATGGACCGCCCTGCATTGGGGGATATGGGGATGGGTAACTTGAAATTTGGGGTGGGCCAACATAAACTTGGGGATGGACCAACTTCAAATTTGGGGTGGGCCAACGGGGAAAGAAAAGCCCAAACTAAGCTAAACACAGGGAAAGAAAAGAACGAGCCGAACCAAAGAGTGTTACGCATTAGGACACAATTCTCCGCATTACTGCAATTTTTTAATCGTTTTTTTTTTCTTTGAGCAACTTGGCTAACGTTAGCTGGAACGCACGGTATAATAGGCGCCTCGATACTTGTATTCCAAAACTTCTTCTATATGACCGCCTTTTAGAGTGCAATTATAGACAGCCCAGTGATTATTTTCTTGAAAATCTAACGCATACTGTCTTGTTCAAATTCAGTGACATTCTCCATTTTTACACCATGATTGTATCAAGTTCATATCATATTGAATTTCACAACAGCCGTTATCAATACATATTTCATTATAAATTATGCAATCGTCGGCAAAAATCCTCATTTGCAAAGCTATATGCACGTTGATATCATTCACATAAAGTACAAGAAAGCAGAGGTCCCAAAACCAACCCCTGTGGCACTCCTGTTGTTACGTACAACATACTTGATTGAGCTCAGTCTACAATAACATACTGGCGTTGTTGTGAAGTCGGGACGTCCCAAGATCCGTGAGGTCGATCGCACCGCTGCCTACCACAGTTGTGAAATCGGGGGTCCATGGAAGGTTCCATGGACGGTGTCGTGCCAGGTGCCGGGAGAAAAAAGGGTTCCGAGCGACGTTGAAGAGAATGAAAAAAAGCGATTACATTTAAACAAAGTACATGGTTCATTTTTACAACACGGCTCCAACTATCGGAGCACACTATGGTAGCGTCTTTGCATGTCCGAGCGTCTCTCCCTTCCACAGCCGTCCGGTTCCGCTTTTTATCCCCTTTTCTTCCCTCTTTCACTCGTCGAGGGAATTCACTGGCCAATCACAAACATCGAATCGTTCACACCTCCGTCGCCCCTCACTGGTGTCCAACGTGCTGCTAACGGTGATCCTGTCCTCAACGTGCTGCTCGGGTCTCCAACGTGGTACACCTGACTCCAACGTGGCACAATAGGAGGCAAGCACCTGCCGGCGACGCTTTTCCCCGGGAATTCTCGACGATGACCCTGTCATCGATCAGTAGCCTCTTCGTGACGGTCAGGAGGGGCGATGTTACTGTCTTCAAGCGAGCTGCCTTGAAGTGAAGTGAATGATGAGGCGTAAACATCAACCGTGACAACTGCATGTCAGTGGTGAGGCGTCCCCCGCTCTGAAGGACCGCCAGGCACGACAGCGTCTTTTATTAAGACGAAAGCCTCAAGTGCCTCATGGGTCGAAACATCCGATGTCCGACATTAGCGAAAAATTGACCGTCCGGCGTTATGGCACCAAAATTCAATGGAACCAGAATTGATGGGAGTCGGACTCACGACCTTTGATGGTAGTCGAACCCACGACCTTTGGTGTTGATTAAAACTAAGTTAATTAAGGCGCATGTAATTAAGATATAGTTAATTAGGGCACTCGAACCCACGACGTTTGGTGGGAGTCGAACCCACATGGAGATATGGGCGAACCGGCCATATCTCCAAGTCGGACTCTAATGGACATCATGAAGGTCGAGAGTCAAACCCACGACATTTCGTGCGAGTCGAACCCTCGACCTTTGGTGTTAATTAAGGTGAAGTTGATTAAGGCACTCGAACCCACGACCCAACATGGAGATATGGCCGGTTCGTCCATATCTCCAAGTTGGATTCCAACTGACATCGTGAACGCCGAGAGGCGAGCCTGCTACCTTTGGTGTTAAATAATGCGAAGTTAATTAAGTTGATTAAGATAATTACGATAATTAAGATAATCGAACCCACAACCTTTTGTGGGAGGGGACCCCGCGACCTTTGGTGTGAATTAGGGCGAGAATTCGAATGAGAACGCAAGTAATTTAATTAATGTCTCGTGGGCGCGCAGGCTTTCGCCTTCATCGCTTTTAACGTAAGCTAAAGTGACTGTCAACGTTTTTACATAAAAACAACATACGCACGCTTTTATTGGAGCCTCAAATAAATAAAGCCACTACAACTATCTACATAGAAAAATTGAGAGAGGCAAGGAAAAGCAGGGAGGTTAACCAGGCGCACGTCCGGTTTCCTACCCTGCACTGTGGAAAGGGTATAGAAGTGTGAAAAGAGCGAAAGAAGGGAAGAGACAGAGCAAAAGTTGCGTGCACACTTGAACGAGCACACCAGGCCTATAACACCCCCCCCCCCTCCTTCGTTGGAGGCCTGACGACCCGCACGGCGCCTCCGCTGTCGCCGTTGGGCCAGTCCACGACACCAGCTACCTTTGACATGACATCACGGGCACCCAAACCCTTTCTGCTTACTCAGTCCGGACGATGACGTTGACGATCCCTCATTTGGCACAGACCTTGCCACCAGTGATAATGCTATGGATTTCACCGTGCATCGCCTAAGCACCACGAATAACTTTAAGCGTCCATGCTTCCAGTCACCCGCATGTCCGGAAGGAGGGAAGCAAAGTTACCCAAGCCTGCCTCCCCTTCCTCACAGCACCTCCCTGCCACTGGCAACTTTCGCATAGGAGACGATGCTTCTCGCAGCGCCCAGACCTCCTCAATTCGTGCTGCACAAGGTCAAATGCCTATAACAATCATATTCCTCTCTAAATACGTTCTTTGGGTTGACCGGTACCAGTCAAGCTTAAACGCACTGGCCTCTTCCACGCAAGTCGAGCCGTGGAACGCCAGGTGAAGACACTCCCGACAGCTGAAACATTCCATATGCACTCGAATTTTTGCTCCGTTGCTTTCTGCGCCAGCGACGCGCACGGCCATGGTCCACGCATGAAACGTATCGTACAGGAAACAACTAGATCCGTGGTTTCGGAAGGTGCTCTACAAATCTGCGCATACTTGGGGTCCTCGGCCAATAATTAAAACGTTGGGTAATTAAACTTAATTAATTATGGTGTTATGGGGAAAACCAAAAATTGCCTGGGTTACTGTAGGCCAGTGCGAATAGTACGCGTTCGGTTCAATTCGCTTTCGACGTGCCTTTCGTTTTTAAAATCTTGGCTCAAGTTTCGAGGGCCACACTGTGTATCATTGAAGCTTGCAGTCTTCGCGCTGCAGTCATTTAGGTGGATGAACTGCATGGGTGCGTTCACTGATCCCAATTGGGGCAGTGATATCTACGTAGCCTTTTCATTTTTTTAACATCCCTGGAGCTCTGCAGACGCATATGCTACGAACAAAGTCTCATTCTATTTGTATTCTACACACGCACACGCGCACACGCACGCACGCACGCACACGCACACACACACGCACACACACACAGAAACAATGAAAAAAAAAGGAAACGGTAACCTCATCAACCGAAGAAAGCTGGTGAAATGTCATCCAGAACAATATATTTTCGGAACAATGAAAAGTGAAACACTTCTCGCGTCGGTTCTCGGCCAAGGCAGTGGTCTGACGCCTGCAAAGGCACTGTATTTGCTTGTATCTATCGGAGATATTCCATTCATATGAGCAGAAAAGCGAATCAATTTAGTAAAAGCATCAGCAGTGCAAAGCAAATGACTCTGGTCTACTCTGATCTACTGTGGTCTGGACTCTGCAAAGCCAACTTCGTGTGATGAAATTTCACGCTTAACTGGTCGGAACCTAAAATTATATCTGTTTTACTTCAACAATACCGAAGTGTATATTCATTGTTCATGCATTGGAGCTATGAAGGTGCTCAAGCTTTAGTTTTCTGTCCTACTTCATTAATGCATAATTTTTGACCTCTTTTATTTCGCCGTAATTACCACGTTTGGAACGTTCATCATCGCTACTGCGCACCGTGATTATTTTATTACCTTTCCCCAATCGATCTGCGTGCGGAAAGCCGGCTGATTTGAGTAAAACGCATTCTAGGACGTAACGGTAATCGTTTGCTATTCGGCGAGTATGCTACATATATATTTCTTTTGAAATAGGAACCTGAAATGGTGTGCATATATTTTACTTAATTCACGTCTTCGTCGCTCTGCCATCACCATCTTCCATTACAAAAGCGAAAGCGCCGTCTTTCGATTTTCGGTTTCGTTTCTACGATAGCCAATCAAAAGCTACCAGCAGACCGCTCTTGAGGTGACGCAACTCTCGATCCTTACCCAGCATTCACCTTGATACACGTGTATAACACAACAATGGCGTCACCGGCGCTCGGGTTGCTGACTTGCTACGTTCTTTTGCTTCTAATTGCTCAAAGTTTAGCCGGGTAAGTGTTCAGAATGCAGTGTTCAGCGTCGATTAAGCATAATACATACTAGTGCCCTCAGTACGCTCGCTGCTTCGACTGTTTGAGTTCGTTCTGTAACTGATTGGAATGAATGAGATTGTCGGCTTGTTCTCGCCCCCAGCGATGCTTTGCTGTCAGATCATATCTTGCTCTCAAAAATTAGTGTGTGTACCGAAGCAACTGTATATTCCACTGTAATTTAACGTGCGCCCCTCGTCTACATGATTACAATTTCTTTGCTATATCGGCTTGATCTGGCTGCTCAAAGCTTCCAGTACACTTTGCTTCTTGCTTCGCACCACGTCAACATTATGCAGCCAGCTCGATGGCTTTTATCGGTTCTTGAATATGCTGCTGCTGTTTAAGTTAGTATGTTACTGAATACGATAGGGGTAGCATCGTGTTTTGTTGATGTATCGTACATGTGTTAGTGGCGAATCCGTTGCAGCAGCCTCGTTTTACGTTGCCTACACGGGGGGTTTTATCGAAGTTATGCTCAAAGTTTAGTACAGCTTGCTTGTAAAGGTACGTTGGCACTGTGTGCGTGTACTCGGCCTGCTATAGGTTTGCCAAGAAACAGCGCAGGGAACGCAGACGTAGCGAAGTGACACGCAAGCGCTACGCTGAAAGCTTATCTCTTGGCTTGATAGGTATTGGTAGACGTTAACAAATCCATCTTATGTTTCAGGAGGGACTTTTACAGTATTTTGGGTGTGTCACGTAACGCTAATACAAACCAAATCAAGAAAGCATACAGGAAGCTTGCCAGAGAGTTGCATCCTGACAAGAACAAGGAAGATCCCCATGCACAAGAAAAGTTCCAAGACCTGGGAGCAGCGTATGAAGTACTTTCAGACGAAGAAAAGCGAAAAACGTACGACCGGCATGGCGAAGAGGGATTGAAACATGATTCGTTTGGTGGAAGTGATCCGTTCGCAAGGTGACATATCTATTTTTTTTTTTTTACTATTTGTACATGCAGTTTCTACAGTTTGTAAGCAGCAAAAAGATTGCCTCTTCTGCTGGTTACAAAATATGTTTCTAATATTTGATTACCGTTCTTTATAGTTACATACATATAGCAGTTTTGAGTTGCTGCAATCCAGGAAATTAGCATTGTGCAAGTGCTGTTGGGTGTGACTACCTTTGATGCGATGTTGGGGGTGGTGTTTTGGTGCTTTCTAGAGAATAAATAATCAAGACAGTGCTTTGTCAACTTCTGCATTATGTGCCACTATGTTCAAATTATTTCTATTCTTATGTTATTTCGTAGCAATATTCCACTTGAATACTTCAAATTATTTTATATGCATAAAGTGATGAGTAGTATGGGAAGCAGACTTTCACATTATTTACTTCAAATTTTCTAGTGACCGTTTCAAGACTATTCTCCTATACCAGGTCTTAGCAGTTAATATTATGCTATTGATGCATGTTGGTAGTAATATATACAGAATTGGTATATTTGTAATGCTGTGTAACTTGTTTGTGGTGTACCCAACATATGACACCCCACATTTTGGCAGTTAGTGCAAAACTCTTCTTTACTCATGCTTTCTGCAGCAGCAGTGGATAGACTTTCTAAGGAAATTTTCTAACAGTATGCTGTTGGTGCCAGGTGCATCAAATTTGCTTTTTAAGAACTGTTGTTTTTGTCGCTAATTGATGTGCTTTCCTCTCACTTTATTGTTGTTTCACTTTCTTTTGGCAGTTTCTTCGGAGATTTTGGCTTCTTTGGTGATGGACATCGAAATGAGCAACGTGAGATCCCACGTGGTGCAGATGTGGTTATGGACCTTTGGGTCACGTTGGAAGAGCTGTATCAAGGCAATTTTGTGGAGGTTGTCCGCAACAAGCCTGTGGCAAAACCAGCCAAAGGCACCCGCCGTTGCAACTGTCGCCAGGAGATGGTTACCCGACAGCTGGGCCCCGGCCGTTTCCAAATGATGCAGCAGACAGTCTGTGATGAGTGCCCCAATGTCAAGTGAGTTCGTATCTTTATGTAATAGTTAGCAATTTTAAACTGGGGAGGGGGACAATCACATAGTGTGAAAGATGAACTTCAATGAAACAACGAGAAAAAGAATGGCAGATAACCTTTATTTTATTGGGTAGCAATTATACAGACAATCCAGCAGCGCTTACGGCATTGACGTCATTTCTTGGCTTCGTGCAGTGAAAGAAAGACAAAAATAATTGTTCTCAACGTGCAGTGAGCCCTCTTTCTCTCCCCTTTTCATCTCATTTCTTTCTACCCATAGTCTGTGTGCAGTTAGTGTCCTTGAACACTGAGTAATGCACCATCCGAGCGAGCACTTGATGTCGGGTTGTGTGTGGGATGAATAGTGCAGCCCAACACAGGAGGTGCCAAGACATGGCAGTGCAGGAACATAAGGCTGAAGCAAAGCAAAAATGTTGATAAGGCCCTGTAGTTCAGTAGCAGGATGTGGACACACATTGCACGTGGCGTGAGGCTGCAAAAGTGCCCATAAAGAAACCAGCCTTACTCCATGTAATGGTCCAATACTTGGTTATTGCTCTTTATTCACCCTTTGAGAGAAACTGTAGTAGTTTACAGGAAATTTTTGTTACTTTTTTGAAAAGCTCATATAAGGAAGAGCAAGTGATGTCATTAAAGGGGCATTGAACCCACCGTGGTTGCTTAGTCGCTACGGTGTTGAGCTGCTGAGCACAAGGTCACGGGGGTCAAATCCTGCCCGTGGCGGCCGCATTTCGACAGAGGTGAAATGCGAAAACACCTATGTATTTAGATTTAGGCGCACGTTAAAGAACCCCAGGTGGTCAAAATTTCCGGAGTCCGCCACTACGGTGTGCCTCGCAATCAGATCGTGGTTTTATGTAAAACCCCATTATCTAATTCTAATTTTTAAAAGGGCATTGACATATTTATTTCTGGACACATTAACATTAGCCTTCCCAGTTTGTAGCTTTTTTCAGACGTGTGTACAAGCACACCTACAGCACAGTGCATATATGGCTGAGCTGTGCTGTGAAGCATTTTAGCTTTGACTGACCATTGGTACCTGAAGAAAAAAAAACAAAACCCATTGTTTATGTTAGATGTAGGCGAACAGTATACATTTGAGATCTGTGAATTATTATGGTACAGCTGAATATCTCTCTGCTTGTGAACATGAAGCACAGAAAGTATAAGTCTCCATGTCTCTTATTAATGCTGTGATGTCTGCCATTCCTTTTTAGGTTGGTGAACGAAGAGAAACTTTTGGAGGTGGAAGTTGAGGCAGGCATGAGGGATGGCCAAGAGCAAGTCTTTGTGGCAGAAGGTCAGTAACAAATATAAATGCTTATGTAGATACTGTGCACATACGTAAATACCCGTGAATGTGGACATGGAAACATTCAGCGCTGTAGCATCATTAGTAGTGCAACACAATTGTAATGCAGAGGTTGTGGGTTCAGCTCCCCCCAGCGGCAGGTTGTTTTTTCATCTACTTTCATTTCCACTTAGCTTATCATTTCTCAATTAAAACTTAAAATTTCCTCTTTACTTTCCTTGGCTTCATTTGGTTGTGACTGATAAACATCGGGGCCCTCTATTTCCCTTCTCGTTCACATGTAGAAGCAAGGCATATGTGAACCAGTTACTGCTTAGAACTTCTCATTGGCGTTCTTTTTTTCCAGCACTTTCATTTTGATATCTGTGCTCTTAATGGGAATTGCAGAACTGCAGCATTAGCTCAATGCTTTGTACTTGCCAGCACCTTTCCAGCAATGGTGCTCATGAAGTTCCACATGACAGGAATAGAGGTAATGAATGGTTCAAGGAAACGCATGCCTCTCGAGAAGATGACTTACAGGACTTTATTGTTGCTCAGCACAATTCTTGGTATTGATTAAAGAAACGCAGGGGGGTCTCCTCAAAGGTGAGGTTACGTTAGATGCTATCCATGTTATGTGTTGCAAAATTAAGATGACCACGAGCACCGTTTTTAGGTCGAATCTCGTGTGAGAAAAAAAAAAAGTGACTAGCAATTGCCCGATGTTGATCTAGATGATGGCAAGTGAGCTTGAGTCACGAGAGGTGTACATTTGATGTGTCAAGCACCATCTAAAACATCTACAGTTACTAAAGAAAATGCAGAGCTTTGCTTCTCGTCAGCTTAAATTCGAGGTGACTTTTTCCCGACCTTTTGATTTAGGTGTCAGCTTATATTGGGCAAATATGTATGCTCTGGCTCCTAACACAAACAATAGGATAGGTGATCTATTGTTGTATTTTATAAAAACATTTTCACTTTATCTTGTGTCTGTGTGTAATGAGCAAGGTTAATCAGGAGCCAAAGTGCTCGATTTATGGGAACCACCAAATGAAGCCAACAGACAATTAAGCTGAGGAAAGCATACAAGAAATTCACGGTGTGTGTTTAGTGCACCTGTTGAAATGTGTGTGTGCGAAATTGAAATGTGTTAAGTGAGAGGGAAAGAAGAGGGTGTATGATGACAGGGACATAACAGTAGTTGCAATGATAACATAATATTGACCTGGCATGAGCCATATGTTTAATTACCTACTTTTTCTTTATCATTAAGCATGCTTTTTATGTTTGATTTTGCACCTAGATGGCTTACATATGTACATATTTAAAGGTACTATTGAACTGAGGTCAGTAGCTCGTTCCTAACTCGTTCTTTTTCTTGTCCCTATGCAGGGGAACCTCATATAGATGGCGAACCTGGGGACCTCAAGTTGCGGATTCGAACTATGCCGTAAGATTGTTGACTTATGCAGTGTTGATGTTTGTTTACTTTATAAAATCAGTCTGAACATTAATTTATGCTCCAGCAAGTGTTGAAAAAGAAAATATACTCTATAGGGTAAATATCCTTTCTACAGACCCACACACATGAGCTGTTCAGCTGTTACTGGGCTGAGGGGCAGTGATAACAGCACATGTATTCTTTCCGTGACGCACCAACAGCCCAGCAGCTCCCTGGGATTGTTGCGTACCTCGTCAAGGAAACTCGTTGCCCTGAGCAGCAAGCCTGAGGTGAACAGCTTGAAAGTCGCGAGTTCAATCTCAGCCGTGGTGACTCCATTCCGATGGGGGGTGGAATGTAAAAGCATCAGTGTACCATGCAACAGGCGCACATTAAAGAACCCCAGGTGGTCAAAATTAGTCCGGAGCCCCCCACTACCTTGTGCCTCATAATCAGATTTTGATTTTGGCACATAAAGCGCCATAATTTTATTGAAAGTAACAGCTTGGTTTCCATTTGAGACGGCTTGATTGTACTGTTGTCCCATGCGCATGGGTGCACAGTTACGTGGTGTTTTCCATATTTCAGTGGCTTTCTCTCTTTGCTGGAAAAAAAGTACATGTGATGTGTACCTTGCTAGAAATGCCTCATTTTGATATATCTTACAATTTTTTACAATCCCTAATCTGGATAATTAAAATGAAAATTAAAAAGTTAGCTAATTACTTTGAACTAATGGGATGTCAGGCACTAAACAGAATTACTGGTGGTTTCTCTAAAGAACATGCACTTAATCTTATTTTCGTGAAGTAATCTCTCTCTCTTTTATTGTGGCGCATGATAGCTAGGAAGGATGCATTATTTCAGGGTTTTGCTAAGGATTGTTTTTCACAGAAGCTTACATATTAATATAGCTCAAGTTAGTAATTAGAGAATTTTGAAAAATTGGACTAAATCTTTAACCAAAAGAGCAAACCATTGATCCTAATGCATCAATTAAAGGAGTTTATAATTGTTTTCAGGCATACATAAAGCAGATGCTGCTAATTTCGGCAGCGCAATAAACTCTGGCCACTTTCACGCAGGGAATCTAAACTGAAATGCCAATGAGCACAACTGTTTCGGGCTCAGTAGGTATCCTTGAGTGATAGTATTGTTCACATCTCGCTGTTGGGCAAGCATGAAGCGAGTGATATGGCAACTTGATAAAGATGCTTGTCCGACAGTGATAAGGACACTAGCCCAACAATTATTGCATCTTCCCTATGTTTAAGAATTTGAACGCATTTTCTGAAACCTTGTATAGAGTCGCATGCACTTTGCAGGTGGCAACTGGATCGGTGACTGGGAATGTTATGCACAGAAATGCTTTGGGCTTGGCATAAGAATTCAAAGATGACAACCAAGCACCATGCAGGGGTTTGGTTGAGCAGAAGAAGCAGATGGAAACAGATGCAAAGGAGGGACTTGATGAACAAACTCTTACAATGTTTTCTACTTTATCTCTAGTCCCAGCACCGATCCCCATTCTTTTACACTTTTATCATCGTGGCCTAGTCTGCTGACATAGTAGTATTGATAGTAGTAGTCAACTATATCCCCTTTAGGCACTACCATATTTTTCCACGTATAGCCTGCGCCCCTAGTTACAACAGCCCAGAAAGAAACAAAAAAATCAAAGCCCCTTTCTTAAAGATGGTTGAACACGAAGCTTTTCCCCAATACAAACTGAATCAAAGTCCACAGCCAACTACCACGCAACAAACCCAAGAAATGCTGAGCGACCCGATGCTATGCATATGTGATTTGATTGCTTGTTTAGGACTATCTTATTTGAGCGTTGAAGTTCAATGAAGACACATTTCATTAAATTGCGTAGCCTTTATTTTAGATCGTGTAGCCGTTGATTACACACACACACTTTCACCGACGATTCTACACTTGCGTTTGCGTATGGTAGCCTCTTCTGTTGTGCGCTGCACCCACGGCCTACCCATGGTGACGGCCGGGAATGCGTTTCGTGATGTGCGTAATGCGATGCAGATATATACAGTTCATCTGGGTAGTGTGGCGTTCAACCATCTTTCTTTAAGAAAAGGGCTTTGATTTTTTTTTCTTTCCAGATCTTAAGACGAGCCCGTGTTGATGCGCACTTGCTGTCTCTGATAAGCAGGAAGCTTAGTTAATGGCGACAGGGGTGGTGTCATGCCTAGCAGATATAACTTGCGCTTCCAGTTAACTTTGTGCGTGCACTACTCTTGCTGAGCTCGTGACTTTGCGCCATTATCAGACACTGACCGGCCAGCCAGTTGATGCTGGCGCGGTGCTGCAAATGTAAACTGTCGTGTTTTACGCAGATGTGTAAGTTGGCTTTCCTGCAGTGCATTTTTGGCGTTCGTGGAGAAATCGGTGACACATAGAAACCTTCACTTTAAAACATTTGCACGGATAATCCTTTAAAATAATTGCATGCAGCGATGCTAAAATCCTTGCAAAAAGTTTCCATTTGCATTTGCACAACTTGTCCATGTTGTATCTTCGGGGTAAGTGGTTCTTTGCCCCTTCCCCCCCTCCTGCGGACATGATCAGAGATGAATCAGTCATGTGACATGATTAGGGTCACTTCGTAGCTAGCATCCGTACAACAGGATGACAGTGTGGACAGAGCAGCCCTTGCATGGGCAACGACGACGGAGCAAACGCGACTGAGCCGTATCTTGAAGTGCTTCACACGAACTGAGGAAGCACTGCATGCTTGGGTGATGTGCATATGATCACATGATATGCATGCTCAAAGTGCAATGTGCTCCATCGTGTGACAGCTTTATCATCGGCTTCTGCTTTGGTAGGACAGCCATTGAGCGCAGCTCATTGTGATTCGAGATCTAGTTTGCCGGCGCCGCTTAACTACTAAACTCAAAATGGCAATCTCATAAAGAGGAGGAAAATGAGCGACCATGGAAGGGAGAAGGGAGCTTCAGCACACATTGGTGGGTAGAGGGTGGGGATCCCTAGGAGATAATGAAACTAAATGGTGGGAAACCTTGCCTTAATTTTTTTTTTTGCTATTATTTGTACCAGAGGTTTGAAAATGGAGCCAATTATAGAGTTATTGAAGCAGATGTTGAATATGTAATTAGTTTTTGTCTAGCTTCTGTATTTCTTGAGTTATATTCTACACAACAAAATATACTGATCATTGCAGGCACTTTCTTGTGTACTAAACTTTCACAAAAGATATCCTGCTGTAGATCATTTAGGTCTTTGTAGACTGCAAAGTGCCAATATGTATCCAAACAGCTTGTACAATTAGTGGAACTATGCATAAAAAAATTAGTACACTTAAATAATTTTTCACACAATCCCATGAAAATAACCTTGTGCACTTATAAATGTTCTATACTTAGGAAATTTGGCGTACATACTCAAGATATGTACAATGCTGATATCTACATCATATTGCAATCTCTCTCAGCAGAAGTTGCAGAAGTACAAGGTTATATTTCATGGGATTGTGAAAAAGGTTAGTTGAAGTGTCCTAACTTTTTTTGCATAGTTCCAGTAATTGTACATGCTGTTTAGATAGATATTGGCACATTGTGGTCTACAACAAACTAAATAAGGTGCAGCACAATGCTTTTTGTAAAAATTTAATACGCAAGAAAGTGCCTGCAAATATTGCTAAATTTTGCCATCATGTAGGACATAACTATATAAATCTAGCAGCTACACGAACACTAATGACATATTTGAACTCTGCATTAGTAACTCTATAAGCAGTACAATTTTAAACCTCTAGTACTAATAATGAAAAGAAAGTTTCAAGGAGCATCTCGTCTTAAGGTTTGGCATAATGGTAACGTGCGCTGCTGTGAATCCACACTTTAAGGCCAAATTTGCATGTAACCCACATTCCAACTTCACTGTTAACTTTTTAGCATTTCTGTTGCGGGCTATATGTGCACAGTTGTGCATGCGAAGATAGTGCATCAATGCCAAAGCACTGATTAAAATTATAATATATGAGATGTCTCAAAACATTTCAAAATACTTTTGTTTGGACATGTGCTGCAAGATTGAATAAGTGTAAAGTGCTTCAGTAAGTTGAGTTGGAAGGTAGACAGCTAGATATTTGCCTTCGGTGTCAGTTTGTCTTCATGAAAGGCAAAAGCATAATCCACCTGAATGTAGCACGAAGCTACAAAGGAAACCCAAACGGGTTTCTCAGAAAGCTTCACAATTGAGGAAAAATTCATCCTGGTCCAGGATTCGAACCCGAGACCAGTGCCTTTTTGGGGTGGTCGCTCTACCGTCCGAGCTAACCATGAGGCTAGCAGACCGCAGTGCTAGAGTGAAATAATTTACAACTTGAAGCGCAGGGACGCTGAATGTGGCAAATCAATCTTCACGTAGTGAGTTCACTTATTTCATTGTTTTCACGATGTTTTAAATCAGGCACATATTTCAGGTCTGGATAGGTGCGTCCCAAGTATGCTAGACATTAAAGGAGTACTTACACAAAAGTTTGTAGTGGAGATAATGTGCGAAATCGATTTATGTGGACACACACTCATCATCTGCAAAATATCAACGGCGAATATAGCCTAGAACATATTTAAAATCAATTTTAAGGTATGTGTGTGCAGCCAACCACAAAACACAACACCTCGCCACTTCGACATCAAGGAAAAATTGTAAATAACCGAGAAAACTCTATGTCACGAATTTTCATTGACTGCCGTGCTGCTTGCGCGTGCTCTTCTCACTTGTTGCTTGTAGTGAGACACTGTCAATGTCGCTGCAACTGCAGAATTAAGCGGCAGTTCTTGTCCTGTCCGCAGATTTCCTGCACTATCAGCTTGACTCTGCAGCACTGACCACGCACATATTGCGAGTACAGCACAATGCAACATGTAAACTTCGTTGTTGACTTCTGCCGAACACATTCGGGGTTGGGTATAGTGATGCATCGTTTTCCCCGCGATAGCCTTCACTGGCAGAAGTGGGCCAAGTTTGTTTGTGCCACTGGACGCTTAGAGTAGACCTAGCTGAAGGACAGCCCGATTTTCTCCCGTCATTTCGACCGTGCATGCTATAAACAAAACCCACTGATTTGTCCATTGAACATGATCGATGCGAGGGTCTTGATGTTCGTCCTTGTCGTCGCCGGCCACAATATCTTAGTCGCTGCTTTCTAGTGGGTTGAATCGAAAGTGATTGGCCAGGTCTAATAGGGTAACGACCCCCCCCCCCCTGCAGGAAATCGTCGCTGCTGGGTGACGAAAACGATGATGACAATGGTTGCGAGAACATCGCAAAGCATGTGCATGCTTAGCAGACAAACTAGTAACACGAAGCTTGTGCGCAGCGCGTCAGAGCATACATCATAAGTTTTCGCGATCACGTGCCCAGCTGTGTTTACATTGCTTCTCTGGCCTATCTCGTTGCTCTCTGAAACCGAAACTTGCACTGGTCGCTACAAACAAGTCTCCAAATAATTACCTGTTGCACTCTGAAGTAAATGAGGTTTCGTGCCATGATTACTGTGGCATTAGCTACTTATTAAAGCAGAAAGAAAGCAGATAAAATTTTTGTCAGTACTCCTTTAAATAGTTCTCATATCTGACATTCCTATAAGGCGTTCTCACATGGAGTCCATTTTCTTTAATCTTGACAAAACTCACTAAAGAATTGAAAATTCCTAATTCATTTGAAAGTTCTACTGTTTTCATGATTTGGAAAGTACAAGAAATATGATGAAACTAAATTTTTAATCGACAGAATTAATTGGCACCTGAAGGGGGTACATATGGATCTCTCACGGCCGATTGCATATGTTTGTTTGTAATATAGGACAGTTAATGTATAGAGAAAATGTGTCTATAAAAAATATCTTGGAAATCAGTAAGGTTTGAACTCATTACCGTTCACTTTCGAGCCAGGTTTTGATACAGAGAGCTCTGGGTTATGGGCTCGGCACATTTCCATCGGTTTCCTTTGAGCCAGGCATTACAAGTATTAGAAGACTATGCGCAACAGTGAAGAGGCCAGTGGCAATGAGACATGCCACTTCATGTCTGCTTTGGGAATGACTAGAGCGTGGCATTACAAGCACTGGAACACTATGCACTGTAGTGAAAAGGCACTTATTTCTATGTGCATCAAGATTCCTCGTGGGATGGATAAACCTGAAACAGTCGGAGGGAATGTTGGTGAATAAGCTGTCTGCACACATCACAGTATGGCGATAACGTATTGTAAAAAACTAGAGCATTATGAGGTGCTTTAAGAAACACAATTATCAGAAGTATGGCTGTCCCTTAGCTATTAAAAGCAGAGTCCCGTGTTTTATTTTTTAAAGATAATTTTAATTCTGATTAATTTTCTGCTTATACAAAATAATCCAGCAATTGTTTGACTTTGGACATTGTGGTTCGTCATATGTACAGTATGCAAAATATTCTGCCATTTCAAGCCGGGTATATTTCACCTGACTTGATCAGCCAGTTTACAGTGTTTGGCAGCAGAAGCAAATTATACCTGAGCCACACAGGCCCGTTTCAAAGGCCCGTGAGTCAAGGGCCTTTGAAACTCCCAAACTCCATCGAACTCAAATGAGTTGTGTTGCTGCCTCACAGCAGTTTTCAACAGTCATCAAGAGTTACTTGTTTTATGTTACAAATGAGTGATGCAATAGTTGCCATACCATAGGTGTACAAAAAACAAGAAATAGGGATTGATAATTTGCACTATCGGCTTATATATTAGTAACTCAATGGCTGTCAAATCTGCCTACCTATGTAACACCGGTATTAGCCCCACTATGATGCAGGGGTATATCCCTCAACACAGCAGCACATAGTTAATGGCACACTAGGTTAAATCCTGCCACTTCAGGCTTTAGGCTTATTCATCTACACCAAGTGGCTCCCATTCTTGCTCTGGTGAAAAAAATACCACAATTTGCCTTTAACATTATACATAACCAAATGGAACTCTTAAAATCTAACATCTCTGGCATAACAGGTCCATCATTATTTCACTCTGCATTACTGGGCTAGTTACAAACAGAAAAACATGGTTAACTTGACATCCCTGGCTCTGTCTTCATCTTGTTCACTTTGTGCATGCTTAATTTTTGCATTGTTATTTTCAATGCTGGTATAGTAGAAGTTTGCACCTTTTTTATTGCCTAAGTGTTAATATGGGTTTGGTCTGTACCCATAGTTACTGTATCTAGTTGCACGATTTTTTTTCATCATTGCACTCCCAACTGTAAAGCTTGCTGTAATGCATCTTGCCCTGTATTCTATAATGATCCTCGACTTCAAGCTCTTCCTGGATCGACTCCGCCGAATTGAGCGCAGCACTGCCCCTCGAATGAAAAAGACACACTATGCTTCTCAAGAATTTCTATAGTGCATCATTGAAATGCAGTGACCACTTCTGTTGAGGGGCAGTGCTGCCATCCACCTTCTCAAGTCGAGGTTGAGTGGAGGAACATTCTATAATACAGGGGTTGGGGTTAGCAAGCACCTTGAAGTTCAAGCTTTTACATTTGCTTCATTGCTCTGTTACAGGCACCATGTTTTTGAGAGGAGGGGTGATGACCTTTACACAAACATAACCATTTCACTGACGGATGCTCTGGTGGGATTTGAAACTGAAATAACCCATCTGGATGGTCACAAGGTAAAGCAATATATTTTCACAGTGCTCTCTGCTGTTCCCTTTTGCACTTGTGACCAGCCATGGTTGCCTAGTGGCTTTGGCATTGCGCTGCTGAGCACAAGGTCACAGGATCGAATCAACGGTTTTTGCATTTCAGTGGGGGTGAAATGCGAAAACTCCTGTGTACCATGCATTGTGTGCACCTAAAAGAATTCGGGTGGTCAAAATTAATCCAGTATTCCATTGTGGCGGGCCTCATAATCATTGGTAATGGTAATTAAAATTGGTAATGCGAAATTCAGAAGTGTCGAGCAGTCACTAGTATCCGCTCAGTAATTTCACTTTCATGCTCCTTGCCTGCTTTGCAGCTAGTGACCAAGTGAAAGTGCTTGTTATCCAGTATTTGTGCACGTATTGCTTGTAAAAAATTTCAAGAAATTCCAGTTAAAAGTTGGCCATGAGGCCAAAAATCTGCACTGTGTACTGTGGTCAGCAGCTGTGAAAGTGCTCATGACTAATCATAAAAACATTATTGTTTATGAAGATATTCTTCGTGCCTATATTGTGTGAGATTGTTTCTATGGAGATATGGTGCATTGTATACAGTTATATGCATTTCCTCTTTTTCCAAATGTTAATTGTAATTGAGGCTGTTGGTTACATTCCAGAGAGAGTTCATTGGGCTGTAGAAAAAAAACATCAGTTTCTGCTTAATATTGTGCATTCAAAACTGAATGGGGTTCTAGTGAGGCTTTCACAAACTGTAGGAGTAGGTTAACTTAACCTCAGTTCACCGACAATTGCAGTACTCACTTCTACTTGTACAGGAGTACTGCATTAACTGTTACATAAATATCCTCCGGTGATCTCGCAAATTCATCCGGACAGGGGATGTTGCTTGCTGTGGCCACAAAAGCCTTGACGATCTCAGTAATTTAATTATATACAGTATTTACAGTGCACCCTGCAGTGCCGAAGCATTATAGCAAGGGAGTGGGTACAACATGAAGTGACTAGCACGAGAATATAATCGCACAAAAGGGAGGGATGACAAAGGAGAACGCATCAAGATAAAAAAAGTACATAAAAAAAGTACATGAATAACAGTACAAGAAAAAAAAGTTCATTCAGCCTGCAGTCATTGGTTGGAAGAATATTGCAATTACAATTTATTGATTAGTCTTAAAAATGCATCCTGAGGAGCACTCACAACTTTGTCAGCTACTACAGTCGAAACCCCCGATAACAAAATCCTGCAACTATGAAATTCTCGCAACTAAATATTTTCGTATCCCTGGCGAATGCCCATAGGATTCAATGCATTTTGTACCTCTTAACAACAAAATGTCGCTGTACTACATTCTCACGTCAACGAAATTTGCCGGAACGTAACCCCACATATTACCTACTTGCGCAAGGCAAGCAGGCTCCAAAATTTGCTCAAATGCGATTGCTTTGCACTAAAATTGCATAAATACCACCACATTAAACTTGCGTGGGCGCTGCCACTTTCCAAAGGGGACGCTCATAACATCCATCCATCCATCCTCGTTCGCGCATCGCACGATTTTGCACGCTGTGCACAAGGAAGCATGACTAGCGGTATAATTCAGTGCTACATGAATACTGAGGCAGAACAAGCGGATCGTAGAGCGGGATCACGCGCTGGTACACGGTAGAAAATGGCAGTTTCGGTACCTGCGCACGTGACTGCACGACCGTGGGAACAAGCAGATGAAGCGGAAGTACAGCTCTCTTGCTTACGTGCGAAGTAAAACAGGAAACATGCAGATATTCCATTTGTGTGTTTTATTATTTCTCTAAACATTAAATTCGTCAATTCAAGCAACAAATTGAACAGATAATAGATGTATTGAATAATTCTCGAAGTTACATGTCACCACGACTGACGTCACACTGCGGACACGATTACGTAGGCGCAGGGGCACGATTACGTCACCGTCCGGCTTGGAGCATGGCGGCCGCGAGTGAAGAGGGAAACGGAGTTCGGATTGAAATGTCAGATAGTTTTGCAGCGCGTAGCGATGTAATACTTTGCAGGCACGATTATCGCGCAATGTATGCTCTGCGCTTGTCAGCTCAATATGGCCAGATCTCGTGAGGGGCCCTTTAACGGTGCGGCCGCACGGGCGCTCTTTCTTGAAACCAGTCTGCGATGTGGACAAAGTGCACACCTGCGCGGGCGCCGTATCTTGAAAGCGATCTGCAATGTGGACAAAGTATGCACGGGCACCGTATCTTGAAAGCGATCTGGGATGCGAACAAAGTGCACGTCCGTGCGGGCCACATCTTCAAAGCGATCTGCGATGTGGACGAAGTGCGCCCAGTGCCGGTAGCTTCGTATGTGCTGTGTTTTCGATGTTCGCGTTGAAGCGAGAGACAGCACGAAGGTGAATTTGCTCGCTGCTGCGGCCGCGCTTGCTTAATTTGCTATCGCAATCGATGCTTCGCTTTCGGACGAAACTGTGACTTTTTTGTTTGTTTTTTACTTTGGACATTCGTCACTCACTCTCTGCAATAAAGTTGTTAGACATCGCAACGAAATTTTTGGAAGTGAGGCGTCTCGGATACTGCGTACTTAGGATAAAATAGACGTTTTTTGTCTGATTATCAGGGTCCGTTGTAACGACAGTCAACTGTATATATTATTTTTCTCTGCAGGTACCAATTACACGTGAGAAAATTACATGGCCTGGAGCAAGGCTACGCAAGAAGAATGAAGGCATGCCAAACTACGAAAACAACAACCAGAAAGGAACCTTGTATGTCACTTTTGATGTGGACTTTCCAAAGGGTGACCTTAGCACCGAAGACAAGGAAGGTATGCCTACCAGTTATTCCTTTCTTTTTCTAAAGTGGGCCTGTTGCATGGTGCACCGAACGCCATGATGTAAAGCTGGGAGAAGACTTGTCAAGGTTTATTTGAAACATAGAGGATGTCACACAAAGGGGGCTTGTATACTATCATCATGTACATCTGTCTGATAGACAATTGTGATCATCCTCTGTTATAGGCCTGTTTCACTAAATGCGTATGACTCACTGCATAAGCAGGTAGTGACAATAGGTGCAATGCGGAAAAAAAAGCAGAGAAAAGCAAAAAGAAAACACATTTGCCATGCCTACTTTGTGAGGTGAAGGCCTTGGCAAAACCCAGTTTGACCTCAATTTTGCTCCCTAAGCTTATTTTATCTCTACTTTTTGCTGTATATATGAAGGGCAACACATATCCACTCCTTGTCTCCACTATAAATATTGTATAGCCTATGAATATGTGTGACTAATGCTGTCACATGTTTGAGATGATTATACTGCATTTTTATCATATTTTTGGTGCCTTTCATTTTTTGCAGCCATCAAGAAAATACTTAAAGAGGAAAGCAAGACAAAAATTTATAATGGACTGCGGGGATACTAGTGTGTCCCAGTGGACTGCTATAGTTGTACAGATTTCTTTTCTTTTTCACACATTTCTTATCCCTTCTGTGGAGGGCACCAAGTGGCATGCCAAGCATGGTTTTAACATGCAGTGTGTAAGTGTACAGACTATTTGAAACTGGCCACATTGTTTGTATGTGAGCATTTTCTGTTTTTCATCTTTTGAGTGGTTGCATCTAGAGGGGGAGGGGAGAGTGAATAAAATAAAGTCAAACTTTTGGCCTGCCTGTTAAAATAACTGCTAAGTCAGTGCTGTTCTCTTTTTGTATACTCAAGCTGGTAGAAGTTTCTAACCCAGAATATGACTGAAAAAAAAAATACTGGTGAACAGTACTCTTGGCATTCTGGTATAAGGCAGTCTAATCAGAACCGTATCAGCTCAGTCATCTCAGATTATTTGCATTGATTTTCCTTTGTCAGAATGAAGCATCATATTTGCAGATGTGACATTAAATATTTATATAACTGTTCAGAAGGAAGGCTCTGCACCCCTCTCCCACTTTTAGACTACTTTCCGGCAAAATTTTATGTAATTTAGGATATTTAATGCATCATTAATGGCATGGTTTTGTGTCATTTACAACACAAATGCATCAGCTGGAACCCTTTGTGATGTCAGGTGAAGGGTTCCCATGACAGCTCTGTGCAGGATCGGAGCGTGGCTCTTTTTGTACAGTCAGTTTTTTCTAAGTCGCACAACTCGTGTTCATCACATTTTTGAGCCCATTGTTTTGTATTGTTTCACACAAGTATTTCATCACAACTGCAGTGTGTGTTGAAAAAGAGTATGGAGTATGTACTATGCCTAGGATTTCCAAGTCATGTGAAATAAATTATGCTTGTTATACAGAGGACACGTGTGATAAGGACATGAATGCTTCAGTGCATTTGTGTGTGTGTGCTTGTATCTGTGGTGTTGCTGAACAGCAGTGTTCTGCTTGCCAGAATAACTGCAATATTGAGTGGTGATGTTTTAACTCACTTAGAAATAATGAACCAGTAGGGCCTTTATGGCTAAGTTTAAAGGCTAACTGCAACAGAATTTCAATGAAGTTTCAGTGAGTGCAGATATAGAGAAGTCTCAGAGCAAAAATTTGCGTTTGAAATACAAGTGAATGTGTTAGGAAAGGCTGGCAAAAGTATATATTTTCAATACTGAAACTGAAGAAAACACTGTCATTACTGCTCACCGGAAATTACGCATTACTCGGAATGCACAGATCCTTAGCATGACCTCGGCAAGATTGGGGGCTGCCCACAGCACGCTTAAAAATCTGCAAGGCAACATGCTGGGACTTGTCATATCTGCTAACTACCAGGAGCGTGCATTCATTATCTGTTTAAGTGCTATCTAAAAGCTGTTAATAAGAACACCAGCCTTGTAGCTTTGCCAAGATTGCTTCAGTAGCATATACTTCTACTTTATTATCTGTTTCGCTGGAGTGAAATTTTGTGAAGTTGGCCTTTTATTGTAAAGAGCTTGTCCTCACCTTGGGGATGTTCAGAAAGCTGCTTTCAAGTTCACCAGTTTCACTCCTTGCTTTTGTGAAATGGCAGCAAATTCCTTACAGTACAGTACAGTAAAAGCTGTACAAAGTACAGCTTTTACAATGAAATGACAGATATTATCATGGTGCCGCTGGAGGGACAAAGACTACGATCACCAACAAACCGAAAGAGACGACGTAGTGGGGCTAACCTAACGTTCGGCCATACTGGTTGTACCGGCCATATCTCCTGAAGAGTAAGCACGGTCCCATTTAACCTTATATCTCTGCCCGTTTCATTTTTGGTGGAGGTGCTGGGTATTGTACAAGACTGAACTCTGCAGCGGGCTCGTCCTCGGCCATCCTACCATGCTGACGGACGACCAGGCCGATGGCTTAAGTACAGTGTTAGCATCCGCGACACCGCAACCGTCAGTTGTCTTGACCCATCCGCACGACTCCGGCTCCTTCTCTGGTAACGGCACTGAGAAAGTCGACATCGAAGAATGGCTTGGCATATACGAACGCATTGCTGCACACAACCGATGGGACCTGACAGTGATGCTCGCAAATCTTCTCTTCTACCTCCAGGGACCAGCACGCACCTGGTATGACACGCACGAAGAAGAGTTGACCAGCTGGCACTTATGCAAACAAAAACTTCACGACCTCTTCAGCAAGTTTGCTGGTCAGAACTGTGCCGCTGGGAAAGACCTATCCTGTCAGCCTCAGACAGCTACAGAGTCATAAGTTGCGTACATCCTTGATGTCCTAGCTTTTTTGCCACCGCGTCGATGCCAGTATGCCCGAGGCTGACAAAGTGAGGTACATTCTGAAAGGCATTGCCGATGAAGCATTTAACTTGCTCATTTTTAAAGACTGCTCGACGGTAGATGGAAGTTACCCTTGAGTGCAGACGTTTTGAAGACTCAAAGAGCCGTCTCATTGCCGTACAGTTCGTGTGGCTTCCCAACACCGCTGCTACGTCATCGTGCAAAGACGCTCATTTGGCTCTTCAATCGTCCACTACAGATAGCGTTGTCCGAATTGTGTGGTGCAAAATCGAGGCTGCGGCGCCATCTTCTTTCGCATGCCCTTCTGAGGATATGCAAGTGACGATCTCCCTCATACACGCAGTTGTCTGCGAAGAACTGGCCAATGCAGCAATTCAACTCGTGTGCTCCATCACGCGTCCTCCGCTTAGCGCTGCCCCTCTTCATCGACCTCCACCAATGTTTCGACGCCATCGAGATCCGGCCCAATGGCGAACACCAGACAAGCCGATATGCTTCCATTGCAGCAGTGTGGGGCACATTTCTCACTTCAGCACCTTCAGCCCTTATTTTCACGCTCCATGTTCTCCTACCGCCACAATGACAACCATTGCCAGCCATTTCGTGCTCCAAATGACCCAACATACCATGACTACGGCCCGTCTGCGTCCCTCAGACGCTCGAGCCATTCGCCGTCGCTGCACAATCGTCGGTCCCACTCGCCCCTGCCCCGTCGTTTTTCATTGCCTCGCCTTTCTGTATGCTCATCGCCGAAAAACTGACGGATGCAGCTCCTGGAGGTGACGCTGCGTTGGACTCCTTCACGGCATGTGGGCCTCTCGGAAAAACTGCTTTCCCGGTACTCTGGCCTTTACTGCGTCGTCCAACAGCTCGGTGATGAGACTTATGAAGTAGCTCTAGCCGATGCTTCCCCGTCGTCCACGTCAACTGATATCGTCCAAGTGGGTCGTCTCAAGTCCTATCATGCGGCCGCCATCTAGAAGGCACCGCATTTGCGCTTTCGCCACCGGTGGTTATGTCACGGTGCCACAAGAGAGACAAAGATGATGATCGCCAACAAGACGAGACGATGTAGTGGTGCTAACCTAACGTTCGGCCATACTGGTTATACCGGCCAGAGTAACTGGTTATACTGGTTATACTGGTTATACTGGTTATACTGGTTATACTAATAGTAACTGGTTATACTGGTTATACCGGCCAGAGTTTACTGCAGAGTAAACACGGTCCCTTTTAACCTTATATCTCTGCCTGTTTCAATATGATTTGTAGAATCCTATGATTATCTGTTGTGCAGTCACTTGCAAGATGGGCTCATTATTAAAAGCTGTCTTCATTAAGATCTGCTAGCCCTTGCTAATATATCATAAGTCTGATGGTCAAAATTTTAGTGCTTCTCCCTCCAGAAATTCATTGGGCATGGGCAATTTTTGCCTCCCTTTCAAACACATGAATGTGACTGCATTGCCTTCACTCCTATTTTGTGCCTGTCAAAGTGCCTGTCAAAGGTCATAATATGCAGTGTGTGGTGACCATAACAATGGAGATCTTGGTGCTCAAATCAGCTTCGCGAGCAATGTATGGTCATTCGTACATAGCTTGTAGCGATATATTAAGAGGTCCTGTGGCCCGTCAGCACAGATACATTGTGCTGCACATATAATTAATCATAGATATAATAATAGATTGCACATTTAAGTGCAAAAATCTGGGTGAGTTGGCACTTATTTGTAATGTAAAAATGGTCCAAGCTCTCTAAGTGAATTTTGCAGAAATTTTAGATGGCTTTTTAAGAGGAGTGGCAGTTTCCGAGAAGGTTCCTCGATCCAGGGTACCACCGATGCCCGAGTTGCGAGAAAGGTGGCCAGGTACTGCTGAGCCTGCAGGGGAGGTTGAGGGTAAGGAGGGCAGGAAGCCCATTAGGATGACCGCAACACTTGTGGCATCGGGAGGTGGTTCTTCCATGAACGTGTGAAGATGTAGATGTGTGGGAAAAAGATAACCTGTTTTAGCTTTTCATATAAGGATGCTGTGCTCAAGAAAAGCTGGGGTGTAGAGGCATAAACACGTAGCAGCCAAGTTGACTGGGCTAGAGACAAATTCGAGAAGGCTACGAATCGTGAGCTTGGCCCAGGAAAGTTGGGATCTTGGCAAAGAGTTGCAGGTGAGCAGCCTCTGTGTGGAGCAACCTCTAGGATGATCAGGTATACACATGATCTTTAAAGGTGTGGGAAGATAAGTTTGGAAAATTGTGCTAGAGGAGGAGACAAGCTTCCATAAGTTCCTAAAAATGATGGGTAGATGAGCGAAGACAGTGTGGATGACGGTGACAAGGAGCTGTGGTGGCGTGTAGTTCAGTAAGCATTGGGCTTAAACTGAGAGAACTTCCCTATGAAGGATAGCATAGGCATTCGAAAGAACCACTGTGGCAGATTTAAGGGGGGGTCTGTTAGCGTTGGTGTAGTAGAAATGACTGTTTGCGTGGTCAGAATGACTCCTGCAGCATTGTGGATGCCCAGCTGCATTGGCGGTCGTTGCTGGCACTGATAGGCCCCAAGCAATTTTTGTTGCTTTGTGCACAAGAGTGTCGAGACGATTAACCCTGTTGGGCCCAAACCAGTTCCACATAAAAAAAAATTAAAACAAGTTGTCCACATTTATCTTTGTGCCAAAATAACTATGAAATGTTTTTTTAGTTATAATTAATTATTACAATACTTTGTAGTTGTTACTGTCCCCGAAGGGATAAATAGGGGAGCTGGTAGTGATAACAATAACAGTGCATCCCAAACATGAAATTCAGCTATAGTTAGTGACACAGCGCATGAGGTGTAGATTTTGTTCACCTTGTCGAAAATGTGGCCACCATCACATTGGATGTGGAGGCCAAGAATTTTTAGGGATATGACTACAGGGGTGGGATGACGATTCAGCTAACGATCCAGTGTTATGAGAGGTGGGTTCTATCGAGGGTGATGGACAAGGAAAAGAACAGATTTAGCAGGGGAGCTAGAAAGCCTAATTGTTTGGGTGGCAGTCCTGTAGGTGATCTTGTATATCCTGGTGAACCTAGGTAGCACCAGATGGCAATGTGATTGCACAGTGTGGTGCATACAGGAAATGGATGATGTGCATGACCAGGTTGAAAAGTAGGAAAGAACTGAGCCTTGTGGTAATGCCAAATTGAGGGTGCAGATGTACAGATTATGGAAGTTGTCAGCGAATCATTGGAGGAGCATCCACATGGGAAGGAGTGAACATAATTGTACGTATAAGCGAGTTCCTGCAAAATGGCACCATGTTCACATTATCAAAGGCTTTCCCAAGATGAAAAGCTAGTATGGGCACGCAATTTTGAAGTGCTGGGTTCGAAGAGTATATTATGTTGAAGTTGTTAAAAGGCATCGTGTGTCGAGGTGTGTACACGATTGCCCGTGAGAGTAGGAGGTAGGTCGGATGCATCCTTTAAAAATTGTTGAAGGTGAAGTACTGAGCATTCCATGAGCTCACTGATTCAAGAGGTGAGGGATAGGTTGAAGAAATAGAAGGGTAAGTGGTTTCCTTGGTTTAGATATGTAAATTATTTATGCGTGCTTCCATGCCGCAGTAGTTTAAGTGTTTTAGCAGGGAGTAGGAAATTGCAATTTGAATCGGAGAGATTGCTAAGGTGACAGTTGGTACTTTACATGCGCCGGTAGTCCAAGTGTTGCATATAACAGGGAGTAAAAATTTTAATCCGAATCGGCAAGATAGCGAACAGGATAATTGGAGAACCTTATGTTGACCCGGACAGATGTTTCTTTGTATAGGCCGGAACAGCTGCATGGAGTTCATGAAAAGTGAAGGGATCTGAAAAATTTGGATTTTGTTAGGGGGATCCCGTATGTAATCAAGATAGCTTGGTTTATGGTATGGAGCAATAGAGCTGTTGTGGACACCTTGATCGAGAGCCTCGACTGTGTTGTAGGACTTGAGGTATAGCGTTCTGGCTGGCTGTGTGGTGGCAGGATTAAGACGAAAGAGAAGGAGACACCATGTGAAGCTGAGATGCATGGTAGTGGCTTAACGATTGCAAGTTTGAAACGAACTCTCGCATATGAGTGTGTTTGAATAACTGGCTATTTTTTCATGAAGATGGTTAATCCAAGCATGTAGATGGTGGTTACGTATGTTGCAGTGTTATCGTTGGAGAAGCCTGCCTCATCATGCATCCAAGAGGTGATTGAGGTGAGTATGGCGACAGCCCAGGGAGAGGAATAAGTTGAGCTGGTTGGAGAAACGTTAGCTATGGTGAGCCTCTGCTTTTTCGCACGAGACCCCTGCAGTTCTATTGCCATGCGATTAAATCCAAAGTCGTATATGGATACCGCGAATTAAAAAGTAGTCGATCGGCCCATAGTAGGGTGCGGCAGCAACTACGCTAGCAGCTGTAATGATCCGTGTCACGGGAACAGTGTGCCATATGATCGCCTCTTATGCTGACTGAACCCAGCAGATGTGAGCTAGCTGTGCTGAATTTAATTTATTCTGCAACAAATGTTCGACCCTCCTATCTGTACGATCGACGTACGTAGCTCATATGGCCTATAGCGATGTTCCATATCCGTGCGTGCTGTAATTAACTCAATTCTAAGCTGTTTCAACTACAGTAAATTGTGCACAGTTGTGACAGACCAGTGAACGACATGAAGGCACCACGTGTTCTATCGAACAGACAGTGAATATGGGCACCCTTCAGCGTGCACTATCATATGGCGATTTCGTTTTAAGAATTGCCAGCCTGGCGAAAGCAACCCGCGTTACATTAAGAACCATGCCCCGAATGCAACGCGCAAATTGTTTTGTTTTGCACTTCGAAATGCAACGCTCAGCCACTAGACAACTAAGCTATGCGAGGAAGCCGACCACTCGGCAGCAGCAGGTTCTGATATACGTATACATACAGCACTTAAAATGGGGGAGGGGGGGGAATGCAACTCGGCGCCAAGAGGAGACATATAGGGGCGATGGATCAAATATCCATCGCCCCTATATTGATCCATCAGAGATCCAGGCTTGGTGGCGGCAGAAATGCGCCTGGAGCTGTCCGTATAGTTGCAATAAAAAATAATGATTAATTAATGATTAATTAATGATCAAGCTGTGGCACTTGATGGTATACTATGCTCATGATACCTATAATATGTGCTTAAGAAAACTGCTCGGGAGATGCACCACGAAACCGGATTTTTGTTGCTTATATGGATACTCCAGGCGCATTTCAGATATCGGCGTCGCTGTGATGTTCCGCATAAAGTCCAAGTGCGATAACATGCATGGCGCGCCGTATGCTGGTGCGAGTGAAAGCATGCGAGGGTGAATGAATGAATGAATGAATGAAAAACTTTATTTTCACAAAGGAGGTATACCGGCGAAGGTGGAGGCCTCAGTCCAGAGCCCCTGTGGCCTTTGAGCCGTCGGTGGTGGCTCAGTCTCGCGCGCGCAAAGAAAAGTGCAGAGGTAGCGCGCCGTACGTCTTCCTCCGTCGTGTGCAAGGCTCCGGGTGAGAGGAGGGAGGCGGGGGCGTTCTACTCCGACAGTGGCTGCGTATGGCGCTGCCGCGCGCGGGCCCTATCTTGAAAGCCATCTGCAATTGGAGCAGAGTGCGCCGAGTGCTGATAGCTTCGTGTGCGCTGTTTCTCGTCACTTAGTTCGCGTTGAAGGAGAGGCATCACGAATTAAGGTCAATTCGCTCGCTGCTGCTGCCGCGCTTCCTCACTCCAGTGTTTTGACAGCGAGTGTGCACGGTCATCGAGTGAGATGTGTTCATGTTTGCTTGTGCGCGCGTGACACCATACTTGTTAGTTTAGTTAGTAACCCAGTAAAAAATTGCTCAAACCAGTTAAAATTTTCCACTTGGAACGAATTGGATCAGTCTAATCGTGTTTTGCGACACCCATTCGAAAAATCCGGCCAACAGGTCCAATTGGCCCAACGGGTTTTTTGAACACAACTGCATGGACCCGATAGACCTCGTTAATTGGGACCAACATGAAAAACAAAGGAAAGAGGAAAAGCTTTAATTAGATGGGCCCTAAACTCCTTTTGAGAAACATACTCATGCATGAACACACTACGGGATTTCTCTTCATTGACATACCCAAGATTCACCAATATGTGAGATACGTACATGCCTATAGGCGATATGCATGTAAGCAACAGAACCTGGTTGATCAAGTGGTTCATGAGAAATTAGTAAAATTTCAAGGGAGAGCTTTAACTTTATAGAAAGCTAAATGCTTCTCTCCATCGATCACACCGAAGTACAAATTTCTATTAGTTTACTTGAAACATTATATAATTGACCTATTATTATTATCAACTATTTTGTTTCACGAGATTACTCACCTAGCTGATGACTTCCAATTGAGACCAATTGGCATACCAAACTGCACTGATGTCCAACTGCACTTCTGATGATGCCCCATTGGAACCAGTTGGGTCCCATTGAAAAATCCAACTGAGCTCATTGGTTCTTTTTGACTGGGTCAAGCGAATGTTTGCAAGTTTATACGGCCGATAAAGCTACTATCCTTTCTTATATAGCTGTCTACTAATTTGCTATCGCAATTGATACTTCACCTTTCGGGCGAAACTGCGACTTTTTACCTTCATCAAAGCATCCTTGAATGTTGCCTACAGGTCCCCGAGGTGCAACGAAAACAACGTAGCAGTTCTGCAAGCTAGCTTCTCCGCACAGTTCGCATTCAAGTACCTATATCGTTCTTTTTTTCCCCCGGATATGCAGTTGCTTTTAACATGTATGAGTGCGCGAGGAGTGTTCAAATTAACGGCATTTTCAATATAACGATTATGATAGCAAAAAAACTAAAGCCTTTAATAAACACGTGCTGTGGATTTCCCGATTCGTGCGTGCTGAAGCATTAGCACGTGCATATTGGCTGTGCGGTGAAGCTTAACTATGACCAGCTGGTGCTCGTCTATGTCTGTGCTCCACAAGCGAACCTGTGAAGCTGCGCGAAAAATGTGCGACACGAGCTCTAAGAAAAGCAAAAAATGAGATGTTATTCATGATTTTTTTTATTTTAGACGTTGACATAGCGCTTATTTTTTGTGCGCGCGGCACGAGTCGCACACCGCGCGAGCTTATATATAGATACTTGGTAGATATGGCACAAATCTGTCCACGGTACTTAGTCTGCGTACTTCGTCCAGCATTTGCGAAAACTCTTCCAAGTCTGATTTTGCAGCCTGAAAGGTACGTATATTGTATATGGTACATATGGTACTATATAGCGCCCCATCCAAAAACGCCTGGATGATCGACGTTTTTCCATGAGGATGTTGCTTCTGCTCCGACTGGACGCAATTGCTAGATGTTACCATCAGGGAGGGGGACAGTCGGATCTATTTCCACGCAAACAACCAACAATCTGCCTATTCAACTTGCCACAATTCTGGGCGACAATTAAGTTGATTTATGCAACAGGCAACATTACAACAGTTCAGAGGGATCAAGTACAATCGAACGCAGTCAGCAACCATACAGTTCGCGCAATCCATGCCGCTCCCCTCTTTTGCTTCCCAACAGGCTTCAAACTGTCTAATATTTCGTTGCAACACCAAGAACAGGCAGGGCAAGCAACGATAATAACAATGAAACGCCAATGGAAATTTCGCACCCAATTCATACAGATAGTGATCAACGCGGTATTAAAGCATTCAAAACACTTAAAAATCTAGCTACGTGTAAACAGCGTTCAGATGAAACACTAGAAATGTCAAACAGCCGATTATACTACGGTCAGAAAGGTTTGAATGCCACAAAAACGCACAATTAACAGCTGCACGCTGCACTAGGACCCGCATGTCAGGTGTTGGGTATTTTTGGTTTCTGATGCTTACTGCCGGCAGCTCCGCACCTAATATGAACCGCGTTTCCAAGAATATAAGATACCGAGCCATAAAAATGTGTTTTTACTGTCTAATTATTTAACAACAGTATTTACTACAGTTTATTGTTTTGATATTTACTTGGATATAAAACAAGTCTTTGATTTATCGACCAATGGTGACAGGAGCGGCGATGGATGTAAACATGGCCGATTAGTGATGCTGTATTTTGAAGTGCAATATTGGAGCTCTCCCTATTTTCACGCGTCATCATGATGTTTTGGTTAACATAGATAGGTGATGTGTGCGACCAAGTCATCTACTGATGGTCCAGTCGACAGCGACGGAGCTTTTCGCTACAAGCCTGGTAAGGATCTTTTGCACAGCGAAGAGTAAGCGCAGAGTTCTGCTCTAGCCTAACGGTACTACATGTCAGATCGATCCTTCGTAGTCTGATTTGCCTTCCGATGCAGAAAGGCGAACTGCCTTCTTAACAGGCGTGAAGAAAAGAACTGTACGAGAAGTTCCTGTTCGCCTATTTTCTCTGTACAATTGTTGCCATACATTATAATCACATCATGCATTTATGGTGTTGACAGCCGTGAATGCTTAGCGAAGCTGCACATGACGAGAGCGAGGGAGAGAGGAGAAAAAAATAATCGTATGAACATTTTACACCGTCTGGCCTAAGTACTGACGCCTAAAGTGGGGTATTATGAAGGCAATGTAGCGACTGATGGACTTGTAGTAGTTAATATTAAGAGGTTTCTTGTGGCATTTTGGAATACCGTTATGCGTTTTTACTGCTACTGCCGCATCTTATTTTGTTCAGCTGTTCTGTGGCTCTCTTCTGTGGCTACATTGCTCCTATGTGTTGCGCCTGCTCTTGACACACATCTCGTATCATGATGTTGCTTTGCATTTCACTAGAATATGTATCTGGCGAAATCGTGCGTGCAGGTTTGGGCCGTATTCGACTTTGCAAACGATTAAATTCAGCTGTCGTGACGCAGACGACAGAGCGCACAGCGTGATTAAAATTAGTAATCGCGTCTGGTTCGTTACAAAAGTAGCATGTGCGTTTTCCGTTTGCAAAGCGACAACTGCTAGAGTACTTACTGAATGACAGGCTGCAGTTAATACTTTCGGCAACGTCGGGTTGAAGTGTAGTGTTGTCCATGTGACGTCTGGCATTATACCCGTGCAGACAGTGTCAAAGCGCACCTGTTTTTGGACAGTTCCTGAAATTTCTTTTCCGCTGTTGTTAACTGGCTAAACGATATCTACTGCCTCGCGAGCCTGTGTCATTCTATATTCTTAGTGTTCTCCCAGGAATAAAATTTACATTAACAACAGGGAGTATTTACTCATTAAACGCTTAATATGTCTAGGGCTAATTAATGCTGAAGGGAAGACACACCGGTTTGTGCTTTTTTCAGGGTCCTCAAGGATGATGGAGGGAGCACATGAACTACTACCCCTCTTGCAGGAGCGGCTCATCATATTATCTGGTCAGTGTTCGTAGCTTTTTTTTTTCTCATGTAGGAAACAAACAAACTTTGAGACCCATTTGCAACTTTTACTTTGTTGTGCTCGACTCGGACAGTTTTTGTTGCAGACAGGTCGCAGTTGACCTTGTGCAGCCATTTGATTCTTGTATGTGGTGTTGGTCATAATAAAAAAATCACTTTGTTATACCATTTCCCAAGAATGATGAGCATATTCATAATGCGACATGTCAGGCCAAAGAAAGTGTATGTAGCAGTTAGTGAATGGTGCACAGTACTAGGGTATAATTGTTAGGCATTCTTGCACGTAAGCAACATACATACATGTGTGACGATTATTTCTGCACAAGGGGGCTAAATGTTCCTGTGGGACCTTTGTTGCTACTTTCTTGTATGATGGTGTTGACCTGTATGTAACTCCTGTATGTAACTGCACATGCATTACAATCATGTGTGTTAGTAGGTTGTGCTTGAGTGGTTGCTTGAGGAAAAATGTGACAGCATTTGGTTTTTGCTGCTTTTAGCCACTATGGCGCTATCTTAAGTTGCGGCATAAAGTGGCTTATTTATAAGTTTTGCCGGTGTCACGCTGCCACTTCAAGCCCGATCCTGATTTAAATTCTCGACCGTGATGGGCTCGCTCCCACAGCTTGCACAAAGGAGCCAGTCATGATTGAGAGATCCAGTCCCGTTCGGGCTTAGTTGTGGTTGAAATTGTTACCATGTAACACCCATATTAGTCCAAACTCTGACAAAATTTTAACTAACAGATGCCTGTCATTCAGCAAAAGAGTCGCTGAGTATCAGTGAAGTTACGATCTGGAATAAATGTAATATGTGGGGCCACTTTCTGTAATGTGCTCATGAAGAGAACATTGAGGCAATCTACTTCCTTGAATGATAAAAAATTATCTTTGCTGTATATCAGCTATTACACTATTGCACCTTGCTACTGCCAGGCATAGTAGCTCGAGCCAGGTAAACATCTTTTGACCTTTTGGGCTCTGAAGCCTTGCATAACGTATATGATAAATGTTTGCTCTTTATTTTTCTATTTCACTGACTGAGCTTTTATCACTATTGCACTTGCTGTTTTTCTTTATATGTTTGGCTTCCACACTTTTACATGAAAACTACCAGTTTTGTGTTGCCTACATTCACTGCAGTTGCATAAGTCATTTCGCTGTTTTTGAATGTTGGGTTCTTCATGAATTATAGGAAGATGTTGAGATAAAACACATTGTTCAGTAGCTTATGTACTCCCATAACTTCACTATTTGAAATTGTTTAATATTTATTCTTTCTTTCTTTGATATGAGGGATAACACTTAACACTTATTGGTCTTGAGGAGCAGTGAAAACTGCAAGTGAAAACTGTTATGAAAGAAAGCAGTGGCTGCTGTGCAGAGGCACCAGTTCCTGAGCGAATGCATGGGGCAGATAACTTCTGCTCAACAATTTCCAGTCATTCTATAAAAATGGCTTGCATTTAGGGAGCCTATATACAAATCTGTTTTCTCAGTGTATTATTTGACCAATCTCACCATATTTGCATCCACTTTTGGCCGTGTTTTTCTTGCTGGCGTTATTTTATTGGGAAAGAGTTGTATTGAATGCTGCTCTGCTTCAACAAACACAGCTCTGTACGTGCACCTGGTGACATGCTGTACTCCTTTTTCATTGTGACCATTGTCATGGTGTTCTAGATAACTGAAAGCAGTTGTTTCTCATTTACAAACACCTCAATCGTCTGGATGTTCAATTGTGAATGGTATTGTGCACATGTGCCAGATAATGTGTATAGGCCTCATGTTGTACCACATAAACTCCATGAAAAATTCATATTTCACTGTGTCTCTAAGTGAGAAAATATTCTATATTCAATTCAGTATTTGAATATTGGTATTCTCAAACAATCATATTCGATTTGATTAAGAAATTTCACTATCCGAATGTTCCTAATGTTTACATGTCAGGTTTGAACCTATACATCAAAGCAAACTTGATGTTCCCATTGCTAACAGGTGTACCAAATGCTGACAGATCCCATCGTATGTGTGCCTAAATAAACATTGTGGTCCAGTGAATTCAATTCAGAAAATGGCTTAAGTATTGGATTGACCATGTGTCAGCTGAAAGGCTGAAGACTGAAGTTTTTTTTTTCAACATTCCTCATGAACTAGGGCTCCTCCAGATTTTGTCATTGTGATTGGCATGTGTGTAGAATAGTAATGAAATTGGTGCTGTAGTGCTGCATGAAATTTTTGTTTAGGTGATATCAGCATGTATAGCTATAAGGATTATCAGATATAACAAAGTTACTTTCATGTCAGTTGCAACTTCATCTTAATGAGGTTCAACTATTGACCAGTACGCAAATCAATGCAATTTCACAAAGTAAATAGGTTGGTGGTATTAGCACTTGCTATGCATATAGTGCAGGTTAATGCATCTACTGTCTATCAAACTTTCCTTGCTGGGATGGCTGTTGTACCATAATATTGTCACACACCTTCTCATGATCAGCTAGCTGTTGTTGGGGGCAACAGAAGGGTATAAGCTCAGGAATGCAGAAGGGCCTGTGTGTGGCTTGGTGAGACAACCTAATAAGGTGACATTTGTGCTAGCCTGTGATTTGTATTCACATGCTAATAGTCGCTGAGTTTGCCATTTTAAAGCGAAGCTTTCTCTGTCTCACTGATTCGTCCGTGAGTGCCGAAAACACACTGCAGGAAAGCCAACTTACACATCTGCGTAGAACACTACAGTTTACATTCACAGTAGCGCACCAGCGTCGAGTGGCCAACCGGTCAGTGCCTAATAATGGCGCGAAGCGACGAGTTAACCAAGAGTAGCGCATGCGTACAAAGTTCACTGGAAGCGCAAGTTGGGTCTGCTAGGCATGACACCACCCCTGTCGCGATTAACTGAGCTTCCCTGCTTATTGGAGACAACAAGTGCGCGCATGAACACGGGCTCGTTCACGGATCTGGAAGGAAAAAAAAAAAACCGGCCCCGTTCTTAAAGAAAGATGGTTGAATACCACGCTACCCAGATGAATTGTATACATCTGCATTGAATTACACGCGTCACACAATGCATTCTCGGCCGTCACCATGGGTAGGCTGCAGGTGCAGCGCACAGCACGAAAAGAGGCTGCCATATGCGAACGCAAGCGTAAAGTCGTCCGTGAAAGTGTGAGTGTGTGCTTGTAATCAATGGCCACATGATTTAAAATAAAGGCTATGCAACTTAACAAAATGTGTCTTCAGTCAACTTCAACATTCATAAAATACAATCCTAAACAAGCAATCAAATCACATATGCATAGCATTGAGTCACTCAGCATTTCTTGGGTTCGTTGTGTGGTCGTTGGCTTTGGACTTTGACTTTGATTCAGTTTGCATTGGGGGAAAGCTTCGCATTCAACCATCTTTCTTTAAGAAAGGGGCTTTCATCTTTTGCTGAACCATAAGGTTCTGACCAGCTTTCTGGCTGGTGCTTGCATGACACAGAATAAAAGAAAAAAAGAAAGAATAGGAGGGTGTGCATTACTTTGGCGGTCATGCTCACACCAACAAAAGAATGTGGAATGGATGTTTTGCACACCATACTTGCCAAATAGGGCATGTTGTTTTATATTCTACTTTTATTTAATGTATCGTATCCCTAAAATTTCGAGCATACTTGTTTGAAGCACTTTTTGCCATTTTTTTCTTGTTGACTTTATTATGTTGTAAAGGAGTTGTATTGAAACTTATGTATTTTTCCACATGATTGTGCTGCATGTGAGGTGGCTAATCCAAGGTTAATGAATGTCCGATAACCTTTGTTTTTTGATCCTGCACCTTGCTTGCTTTTTCTAGGTGGCCGAGACCTTCGAGGAGGTCCAGTCCTCACCTTCCCAGCTAGGTCTAGACCGGATCGGCTAAAACCGGAAGAAATGCGCAAGGTTTTAACCTACCTGTCTAGCATTCCTTGGTAAGGTTGGCATGACGCTGTGCTCACCGTACATGTTTGCTTGAAAAGGGATTGTTTCTTTCTAAAGTTAAGTCTCTGCTCTTTTTCAGTGAGGAAGCTAGAGAACTTGGCTTCTCTGTAGTAATTGACATGCGAGGAGCCACCTGGGCTACGGTGAAACCAATCCTTAAAGTTCTCCAGGCATGTATCTGTGTTGGTACATGTACAGGGTGTCCCAGCTAACATGCATGAAGTGAAAAGCAGCATTCTATACTGATGAAACTTGCTGTATGTTCTTAATGCTAATGCACGCCTTGCAGGACCTCAATAAAGTTTTTCAACCAACCAACCAGTAGAGCCTAAATTATTTTTTGTCTTCTCCTTAATTCCAATTTAATGATGAACTGACTTCTTAATGTGGAAATTTACAGTCAATATGTCAATGCAAGGTATCTAGAGTACTTTAGAAAACACATGTTTTGATGGTTTGTGGTGCCTTGCCTTTGCCATAGGCCTTTTTTCTGTGTCTAAAAAGAAAAGAGATGTGCCTCCTAAGTTTCTAGAAAAGTAGATGCAGCTTCCTATTTGCATTTCACAGCAATGCTGTCCTCAGGTGCATTGTAAACAAACTAATTCAGTCTGTACAACGGCCAGTCTCATCCATAAATATGACAGGTATCCTATTTTTGAGTCGGCCACAACATTCGGGTTGCTATTTGGGTTAGTTTGATGGCAGATCAATAGTCTCTGCTATATTTCTGGAAAATGTGGCTTTGACAGATGGCTTATCTTTATCTTTCTCAACAACTGTGTTGTACAGGCTAAACAAAAAGCTTGCCACTAGCAGGAATTTACTGGCTATACCAATATAAATGCCCTGCCAAATTGATTTAAAGGGAAGTTGAAGAGGTTTTAGAATTGGTAGGGTTACGGCAGTTTGGAAGGCTGCCCTACTGTAAATTAACTCCTAAATTTATTTTCTTTATTATGCATGTAGCAGCTCTGCAATCGCCATTTAAATTTTCGTTGAAGCTCCGCCCCTCCTCGCACGCCAAGCGTAGTGGCGAAAGACGGGGCAGGAAGATGACGTCAATACAGGGGTCACATAAGTGCTCTATTCAAATCTCGCACCTCGCCGATACCTAAGATGACGTCACGACTATCTTCGCCATCAGAGCCCATCGACCATTACGCGGCGTCTCCCACAGACGCTGCGGCTTGTTATTGCTAAATAAAGCAAGTAGCGGTGACTTCTGGCCTGTTAAGCTATCGTTTTCGTATTCAGGGGATGAAAAACTATAATAATTCGCTAAAAGCTCACTTTTCTTAAAAAGTGCTTCAGCTGCCCTTTAAAGGGACACTAACGTGAAAAATGATTTCTTCTGCATCAGTAAATTACCGTTATACAAAACCAAAAACACCACTCTTACAACGATAAGACAGAAAAAGCGCAAGAATGAAATACGGGTGGCGACGCCTACTTAAGTTCCCGCACCTTGGGGCTGTGATGTCTTGGATTTTGATGGCATCTTCTAGGGCCTACTAATTATATATAGTGGTACAGATTGACTACATTGTGTTCTAAAGGAACCAAATATTAAACATGGCAAGCTTCGGGAACCTTTATTCAGCCAACGTGGCCTAAATGTGAAAACATACTTTGGAATCCCTGACGTCACGCTGACGTACCGGCGCTGGGGTTTCGGCACGAAATTCAAATACTGATACTTGGACATTCATTTTCTCATCTAATAATCAAACTATTTTTTTTGAAATGACCGCCTGCAGGGTTCTTAAACAATGTTTCATTAGTCTAATCTGATTTATTGTTTCGCTTTAGCGTCCCTTTAATCTAGTCTGGTTCAGCATGGAATATGTTTAAGTTAATTCCTGTGTTTGAGCGCAATGCTACTGGGATGTGGAAATGGGCAACCACGTCGGTGTTTGTGAAATTTTGTAGGCTTTATTTTAAAAGCAGAAGAAATGACTACCCTAAAGATAGTGTACCACAAGCAACTGAAGCATGTTTCCAAATGCTCTCTGAAAGCCTCCTATTGAGATATCTACCATTAATTTATAAAGTTAGTTAACCAGTGATTATGAATTAGTTATTTGATGAGAAAATAAATATTACTGGAGGTTCCTTAGGGGGCAGCAAACAACATACAGTGTATGTCAACATGTTTCAGTAGCATGTACATAGCAATAATTTTCAAGTTCTCTTGTATTTTCTTTTTTTTGTGCTCACTTTCAATATTGGGCTCTAACATATGTCCCTGTTCTCTGTTATTTATCCCAGGAATACTTCCCTGCAAAGATTCATGCTGTGTACATAGTCAAACCGGAAAACTTCTGGCAAAAGCAGAGGACGAGTATGGGCAGTTCAAAATATAAATTTGAGGTATGTGGCATGTCTGCCCTGCATTAAGTTTGGAAAGGTGGTCTGTGAGTGTTTCATGTTGATCTTCCAAGGCAACAGAACTCAGACATGGATTTTGTTTTCTTCACTGTTGTTTTTATTTGGTGCAGTGTCTGGAGATGAGCCTTCATTAGTGTAAATGTCCTCGGCTATAAATTTGCAATATATTTCTTGTTTTATTTACAGACTAATATGATATCTCTAGAAGCATTGTCAAAATATATAGATCCATCGCAGCTTACAGTTGACTTGGATGGGACGTTACCTTATGACCATGGCCAGTGGCTTGAACTGCGAATGGTGAGAATGACACTGAGTTCTGTGTCACCTCCTGTGCTTGTTAAAGTTCATTCTGATGTTTGCAAATGATATTGAATTTCTGCTGTTCATTAAATACATAGTATTCCGTCAGTACATTGTACATTAAAGCTTTTTTTAGATTGTTGTGGATTTCAGCAGGTGTAGTTATGTTGGTTGTATGGGCAAATATCAGTGCTATTATCTTCGTAAGCACTATTATCTTCATTATATCTGTCATGCATATTTTTGTAGGATGAGGAAGGACAGTGCTTGTTAGAGAAATGTGTGTCAGCAACCATTTCACACCCTATACAAGGACATTTATTTTAATAATACCTTGATTAACATAGTAGAAAATTCCAGGTATGCATGGTGCAGAATATGCGAGTCTTGTCTACAATGATTCTAACTTCTGTTAAGAACTTCAACAGTTCATACTATTGGCTGCATTACACCAAAAAGTGAAACAGCGGCATGAAAGTAGCAAATCATCTAGCTTTGATGACAAGCCCTTGAGGCTTCTGAGATCAGCCCAATGATGCTTGAAAATTTTGGTTATGCATTGGTTATCCTTGAGCTACTTGTGTTACCTTTTTCTCGTTATTCATCATGACAGCTGAGTTGCTATAGGATTCTACTACTAAGCACGAGATGATGGGTTCAATTCCCGGCTATGGCAACTGCATTCACTTCAGGACAGAATGCAAGAACTCTCGTGCACCAAGCTTTCAATTCACATTAAAGAACCTCAGGTGGTAGAAAATAATCAGGAGCTTCCACTAAAACTGTGTCTCTTATAGCATGCATGTTGCTTTAATGTAGTTACGGTCGTATTGGTAAGCAGCGATGCTCAAGGGGCTACAGCAGCTTTCTTCTGCCCTTCGACTGACATAAGAAGGGTGTTTTGAATACCTCATCTATCCTCATCAACAACTGCAGAGCTGGCAGCGATTGATGTTGCTCTGAAGTACATACAGGACGAAATGAGCCCATCGAAGGTCGTCATCCTTACAAACTCCTGCGCTGCCCTTAGCAGGCTGTTGAGAAAGAATGCCAATAGTCCAATTCTCTGCAGTATAATAGAGTCTGCTGACAAAATTACTTCTCATGGGGTGTTCCTCATTGCCCAGTGGATGCCTTTGCACATGGGTATTGCTGGAAATGAAGGGGCTGATCGCCTCACTTCAACCTGTGCCCACAACGGGAGTGACTGCTCAGAAATTCCTTGCATGATTGACAATACCCGTGTGTTAATCCATCCATATCTCCTAAAGCAGCACCCAGACCACTGTGCTGCAAATGGCTTGTTCCCTCCCTGTGTTCGTGGCCATGGCTTGCCTCACAGTGCCAGAGCGCTGTTAGTGAAATTAAGATTTGGCTCTGTGTTGGTGCGTGTACGCTTGTATCGTCAAGAACGTATGGACAGTCCGTCATGCACGTCCTGTGGCTCCTGTGAGGCACTTGAGCACCTTATATTGGAGTGTCCTGCATTCGTCAGACAACATGCACTGCTAATTAAGGAATATGGACTGACTGGACTCGAGGGTACGACCCTTGACAATTGCCTGTTTCCGAGAGGGAGTGCTGCCCAACGCGACCAGGCCTATAGAACCTTGCTAACTTTCATGCAGAAAACTGATTTGGCCTCCCGTTTGTAGACATTTTTTCTGTGTTCCTGCTTTCTTTTGTCCGTGTCTCCATCATTTGTTTATTTCCTATTTTCTTTCCAATTTTTTTCTCCTCTTTTCATTCCCTCCTCCCAACTGAGTAGGCAGGCGTTGTACCCCTCTTGGTGGCAGTTGTCAGCTTGCTCCCTCCCTGTTTCCTTTGTGTGTTTGTATGTTTCCATATTTAATAATAATAATAATAATAATAATAATAATAATAATAATGCTTTGAGATGTTACCCACCATCTATTCATCAACCTTGTTTATCCTTGTAGTGTAATGTGAGAAGATTGTGTCAGGTCATTTGTTCTATGCATTTGTGCTAAATGCATTATCAACTGGTTGACCTCAATGTGGAGTCTTGCTGTGTGATACAAGAAAGACTGCATGCACAGTGCAGGATACTGTCCTGCTGTTTGTGCGCTATCCATTACTAATACTACTTGTATTACAGTTAGTACCAGTAACCATTATACTTCTTTATGCTGGTACCAAAGGCACATTCTTTCACTACCTCGCCCAAACATTGAATGTTGAGCCTGGAAGTCAATATATCAGCTGTGAAGTGTGTGCGGTCATGTTCAAAGAGGGCAAAGTGATACCTGCAAAAGTTATTTTCTTATCCCTTTTCCCTTTGAAACCCTGCTTTTTCTTAATCATGCTGTTTGACTCTCTTCACTTAGTGACATTGTTGGGGCTTGTTAATGGTTCGATAGTGCAAATAAAAACATTAAACAACAAAGGTGAACAGTGACAGTCGTGGTAACACTATTTTCCCGTCTCATACCCATCATGCCTCATTTATGCACACTGTAAAGTATAACTGAGGAGATTATAAGAGAGTGGTTATCTTCCTCACTATCAGTTTCATGATTATTTGAACTTCTGCTAGCATAATTATCTGGAGAGTCAATTAATATGTAAGCAAACTTTTAGTCTCTTCTAGCTCGTGTATAACATGAGTGGAATACTTATTAAACAGTTGGTTGGATACAATATTTGTACTTCTCATGTATTAGTCTTCTTTTTCTCTGACTGGCTGTATATACTTTCGTTTAACTCCCATTGTAACATATTACTAGGTGGGGGAAAAAGGAAATGTGAATTGGCATCTTGAAGAAAGTCATGTCACTGGTTGCAAAAAGACTCTCTATGTATATTATTTAATTTTTCTTTTGTGTAAGGCAAATTGTTTAAAGGTTAACTTTTTGACTCAAGCTGAACTATTTTTAACTATAGGCTTTGGAGAAATTTCTGTGGAAAACTAGCGAACTGCTGGAGCGGCTAGAGATGATGAAAGAAGACCTGGTGAGCACGAAGTTCGCTGAAGATGTGGCAGGAGCTAAACGCATGATTGAAGACCACGTTAATGCCAAGAAGCGTGTGCTACAGATACCTGTGGATGAGGTGGACCTAGAAGGCCAGCAAGTATTGCACAGGTAAGCCCTAGTTCCACTTGTTGTCACTGTGACTTTCTTGGTTATGTTTGCCTCACTGACGTCTATGATGCTTGTGGAGTTGTAGCAAGGGCAGTTGTGTGCAATAATAATTGTATCTTGTGGTACCTGTCATAGTTTCCTACAAAGATTACTAGAGGGGACTCTTACACTAGTGTCGAGGGGAGCTGTAAGCATGGAGGTTCAGCCAGCATGGAAATGATGGTTAGTACATGGATTTGCCTAAACTTTGTCCCTGTGGCTGCGAGCAGTTTCAGTGTCGTGCAGTCCCCTCACATCAAACTGTATGTTGGTAACTTCAAAAAGAAAGCAAAACATAGCCTTGGTTGAGCCATATTTGTACTTTATAGACAAATATTGTTGAAGTGTGGGTGTAGTAAACGAAATAAATTGCTATTCTACCTGTTGATCTGCTGTGTAGGTGAGACATTTCGTAAATTTATTCCTTTTTTTTTTGTAGGCCAGAGTGCAGCCATTTTTGTTTTGAAGTTTGTGTTCAGTGTAGTGTATTTGTCATGGTGCAGTGCGAGAGAGGATTGGGACAGTCAAGGCATCGAGCTGATGTTAGCAGGCAGTGACAATAGCGTGCTTTAGTATTGTGTAATATGCTTACTTTGTCATTGGCATGTTATGCAGCAGTAACACTAAAATATGCTGCAGGATGTCATGTAAATTAGTAATATAGAATGGTGGTGGAACTGAGCGGAACACAAATGCAAATGGTTTCAGCACACCCTGGTTGAGAAACACTAAGTATAAGCAAACATACGCAGTCCATGCTCTTTGAGATCAGGCAGCGTGCAAGGCTTACCGCTTGTGTTGCCTGATCCCAGAGGCCATGCCAAGCCTCTCTCATTATGGCTACAGTGCTGAGAATCGAGAACAGTTCTAAAAAAAAGCCTGGTTGTTACTGGTACTTAGCTGTTGAAGCATCATGACGCAAATCTAAAGCAATTACGAGAATCATCTCGGAACGAATGAGATTAATAATGCATGACGACCACTTGATAGACCTGATGCCGGTGGCTTTTTCTTTGACGGGCAATGCAAGGCTGCTCTTATGTGTGTTAGTGTTAAATGCTAAATCTAGAACATAGTGTATGCATTCAAGAACCTTAGTGCCATTTCCTTACCGTGAGCGTGCAGTGTGGAGTACGCTACGCCAGCGCTAATGCCAAGTCCTTGTTTTTGCTGCTATTACACTATTCTAAAACTCGAATACTTAAACATACACACCATATCACTCACTGATTCAAAGTGTTTATGAGCTGTAGCAGTGCAGTGACCTCTAAGATTCTTAGTGTGGCATTTCTGTTGCACTGTTGATCCTGGAAGTTGTGTGCACCCTCAGTGGCAGCTCTGTAGCTTTGTGTCACAGTTTGACTGTGCTTACCCATGCACTGCGAGATCCTGCTGTCATAAATATCTGCACTGACATGACATGACAAGATTGACACATAATGACAGAATTAATGTTACAGTATGCGCAATGACTTTACAGGATTGAGTGGAATGTACTGGTTCACACACACGCACGTGCGCTCACACACATGCACACACACGCACGCACGCGCACACGCGCGCGCACACACACACACACACACACACACACACACACACACACACACACGTAGAAGTGCTGTGCTACAAGTTCTAATCTTCATTCATACATATCATCTTCTCCTGGATAGTCTTCCATGTCACTTTGGCATAGTAGCTTCATAAATAGGTGGCTCTCTTACAGTACTGTTTCTATAGTAGCTTTTTGTAAATCAACTAAATATGTATTATATCTTGAGCTTTATTGTAAGTAGAATTATTCCAAATCCTACATCAGCCAAAGAGGTTTCGTTCAGTGCTAAATAACAAAGAAAGAACCATAATATTTGTTTAAGCACTCAGAAATAATCTTGTCAATCCACCCTTCACATTAAGAGGACAAGGAAGCATACAAACAATAAACTTGAGCTCTTGGTAGTGGCTGAATTGGAACATTCTGCACAAAGAAGAAAATGGGCCACTAAGTGTTGGGCCTAGCACCAGGAGATTGCAGATGAACTTGGTGGTTGCCCCAGTTTGGTGACATGTAATAGGTCACTCATAGGGGCGTGCAAATATTTGAAACTTTTGGATAACCAACAGAATATTGCACAATTTGATTTGGTCTTTGAATTGAATATTCACTTTTTGTAAATACAAATATCCTTCTAATAGTTTTTGAATACTTCAGGATGAGGTGATTACATTTCATTTGGGGCGAAATGCAAAAAACACTTGTGTACTTTAAATTAAGGACATGCTGAAGAATTCCAGGTGGTCAAAATTAATCCAGAGCTGTCCACCATGGAATCCTTCTGTGCAGTGTTAGGACGTTAAAACCCACACTTGCAAATGCAGTGTTAACCACAAGCTTGCTAACATTGAATATACTATGCTATAAAGGTCATATTATATTAGTGGTGAAAATGTATATTCAATATTTGAAAACTAAATGAAAAATATCTGATATTAGATTCCCTTTTGGCACTATTCGATTAATATTCGATTCAGTCTTGAAAATTACTCTTTGCACATCCCTAGTCGCTGACTAGATGGAGTAGGACAAGGTAGGCTACACCTATCATTGCTATAAAATGTTTACTCTATAGGAAGGCATAAGGGGGTTTGACTATTAGAGTGCAGCAATAATTTTGATGCAAGCTTTTCTGTGTACTTTAAGTGCTTAATTTTTTTTTTACAAACTATTGGATCATTTGAGATTTTTGTATGGATAAGTTAGATGACAATTACATAAAGTTTGTTTTATTCCTGAAAATTTCCATTTGGAAAATGGTGTAAAGTTTATGTTGCACTCGTGCTTATAAATAAAATTTGAAATGGGAGTTTCTATGAGCAATAAAGATGTATTGTCATCAGCTAGGCTGAGTGTCTGCTTTTTTTCAGGCATTTGGCTACATTTGTCTGGTGGAAAATTATTAGTGGAGTTAGCAAAGCAAAGCAAGAGCAAATTTCTCTTGTTGAATGTTGCACTCAAATTATTGCACAAGTGAAATTGCAGATTTAATGGTATCATATTATTGAATTTGGTTTTTTGTGTGGAAAATTATTTAAAGTCTTATTGGTCATGTTTGAATACGTGTATTTTTAACTGTAAGCTACCAATTATCCGTGGCCATATGTGTGTTTGTGTGTGATGTCACAAGGCGGGGCTTTGTAAATTTAAAGGTGACTTTGTCGCCTACCTCCGATACAATTTTCTGGCGTACAATTCCCATGCTTTAGCAGGATCGGTGTTTAGGGCAGTTGCTGTTGTTTCATCTTTGAAGCAGCGCATGCAATACCAGTGGCAGAAGACAGCAGTAGTGTATTGTCTTTCCTTTTTTCCTGGCTCTTGTTTGCACTGTTTCCATTGAAGGAGAAACCCTTCTGCTCTTGGTAAAGGGCAAATGTTCTAAGTTGTGGGATCTAACTTTTAGCATTCGCTTAATGTGGTCAATCTGATTGAGTAGTGTGTGCCATTTTGGGCCTACAGGTTGGGTGTGAGCAGTGGGGGCAGTGGGAGCAGTGACTCTGGCTACTCGGGTGGAGGCGACCCAGCTGGACCCCAGGTGGGCCGACTGCTGGAGAGCCTGCGGCTAGCACGGCAGCATGTGCTCCAGCTTTGGCATGTCCGTAAAGTGCAGCTTGACCAAGCTTTACAGCTGAGCCTCTACCAGCAGGATGCCCACAAAGTAAGTGCCAGTGCCATCATTCTTGTGATGAAGTGACTTGGTAATTAGCTTCTGGACCTTACTGTGATTGGTGTTGCTGCCTGATTTGTGTTTAAATATGTCTGTAGCAGATTGCATGAAGCTAAGTGCGGCATGACGGCTGCTACTGCTACATAGTTGTGTTTTGCCTGAGCACCGTTGCACTGCAATAGGTTTTATGCAGAGCTGGGAAATTTTGAGTTCTGATGCTGATATAACTGAGAGGATCAGAAAATGTGCATAAGAAAGGTGTGTCCTATGTGTTAAACTTCATTTACTGGTGGCATGTTCATTGCATTTTTGCCTCACTCATGTTCTGACTTCAGCAAGCTGACCTCCTCTGAAGTCAGACTTGAGTGAATGAGCCTGGTCCTACCTAATTTTTAGCAACAGTTTTTGATGAAGTTGTTGGAAGTGAGCCTGTGTGTTTGTCATGCGATATTGCAGTTTGTAGAGTATGAAGCAAAGGAAAAATGCAAGGCTTGTCACTTCTATGCTTTATCAGCTTTGCCTTGGCAGTGTTTATCACAACATAAAAGCTGCCACCTGAATAAAAAAAAAAGATGGCTTGGTGTGAAAATTGAACAATGCAGCTTGTGTGCGTAGGGGCTGATTGCTGAAATATTTGAACACTAACTTGTGTGAAATTCTGCCCTTTGTTTCAAGGCACTTTGTAACTGTTTCATGCTCCTTGAATTTCGCTGGCACAGAAGAGCAATATACTTTCTCTTAGTTATGCTATTTTTGTGCAGCTGAAAATATTCATAGTGAAGGATAACTTTACTCAACAGAATTTTAAAACACAGAGTGCGCAAGAAATTAATTGAACTACTTGTAGCAAAGCTTAAAACACTAAGCTGTATCCCTTGCTGAATTAACATTGTGCTGCCTACACGCTGTGATTCCTCTTGATACAAATTCTGAGCAGTTCTCCTTATGCTTTATACGCAAGGAGGCCTTTTTATGTAACAAGATCATGCAAATTGTTCCTGTTTGATGAAAATTGAGTACTATTCAGTGTTGAGTAAGCTCAGTGTTAACAGTTTAGTGGGACACCTGCACTTCATGTTATGGTGAGATGAGAAACACACACCATCTCTGCACAGTTTCTCGGAGCATACATTGAAACAAAATGAGAGGCATTTGCTGGGTGACATGAGAGATTTCTTTGTTTGCAAAAGAAGATGCAAGTAACTACCAGGCACCTGTGCTGTCACCGCCAGTAGATTTGATGCACTCTATAAGTCCTTATTTGTTTGTTTAGGTGATTATTTTTGTCATTTTGTTACCCCTTCTTTGAAGTAAGCTATGATTTTTACTTGCTGATGATGGTGCACTCTGTGTTGCCTCAGATAAGCACAGCCACCCTGCTCCTGCCTTCATTATTCTGTTCTTGCATGCATTCCTCTCTGCATTCCAGATTTTCTGGTCCATTTACTTATTTTCGTTGGTTTGTCAGACCAAACTGAAATTCTGCAGACATCCATGACTGAGTAGCACCAGAAATGTCATGACTTCCCTCTTTCTATTTGAACCTTGGTTATCATTGGACGAGGCAGTGACTCTGCTGCTCATTATTGTAGAAGGAGGAAAGTTGAAGCATCTAATGTTGTGAAATGGTGACTTTTTTTGAAATGCTACTTGTCCTGCCTGTGTAACGTGAGTAAAGGAAAAGGATCACACATGGAGGGCTTTCAGTGTTTTTATTATTTGGCCTTCCTGCTAAGAGTCTGCTAAACACTGCACTTCATATAGCCCTGGAAGAAACTGTTACATTCACATATCATACTTTCAACAAAATGATAATTCAAATAAGGTGACTTCATTACTTGACACAATAGATTTTTGCATCTGTGTTTTGATCTAATGTCACGGTTGGAAGCAAATGTTCACAACGTTGTCATACCTCAAGCCTGTATTGGAGTCTTCTTGCTGTTGATGCCTGAGCCCTCTGTGATTAAAAGTTGAATTCAAGCATTTTTAGTCACTTTATTGACAGCAGAAAGTTGGGGGATTCAGCAAGCCCTAACTATGTTTCTGCCGTTTACCCAACACATCTGGAGAAAGGTACTGGCTGTTACCAAGTAATAATGTGCAGAAAAGCAGAGATAGGCATGTGCATAACACGCAAAATGTGCAACAGCTTAATGGCTTTCTTGAAGTCTACCTCATTATGTTCTTGATCTGCATTGTCACTATGCCCTGTAATATTAGTCTGGGCTGTAAAAATGGCTTAAAGGGACACTAAAGGCAAATACTAAGTCAGTGTGGACTGTTTAAATACCATTTCAGAAACATCGCAACGCTTGTTTTGTGCCAAGAAAAGACTTAGTTTACGAGAACATTGCATCTGAAGGGTCCGAATACTTTTTTCGAAATTCAAATTGCCTGCCATCCAACCGGGGGAGTGGTGACGTTGCATACGCCATCACCGCCCTTTGCTGCCATTGGTGAGTAAAATGGCATCCGACAAATGGTGGTACTGAACCAAGACTGAGTGATAAATTCGCCGCTACAGCTGCTTTTTGGTCAAGTGGTCTAGACCGTTCGGGTATCTCGTGGCATCACATGGAAGTTGAATTCTCTGCTACTTGCAGTTTGTGGTGGTTTCGTGAGCCAGCAAAACCAGCGCAGCACTAAGCGATAACGAAACTTGTGAAACACGAAAGCGTGGACGGTGCAGATTCAAGTGAAAACAAAACCTTTTGATTGCCCGCGTTGTTGTCATGGGTAATTTCAATGAATTCTGTTTCCTAAAAATGAAATAGAACTGGTCAAGTAGCATTTTATTTCAACTTATAATACAATAAAAGGATATTTTTTACAATGGGTGGTTGAGTACTAGTACTAGAATTGAACTGAGGAGTGCTTTCGTCATCGGGCAAGTACTTGAATGTCCCGGGAAAATCTCTAACAATGTCCTGCATTTGCCTCAATCTCTCAATTATTAAGGCTCTGTTCACGATAATATTTACGCTTTAGAAATTCTCGAGCACTAATCTATCACTTTAGCTTAACTTAATGTTTTCCTTTGGTGTCCCTTTAACGGGCACAGTAAAATATGAACGAGCCTTGCTTGCAAGCTTTGTTCTGTTAGAAGAGCCAGTTCTTCCTTCTTTTTGTTTAGTATTATTGGGATATGTTGATGTGGGTATGTTTGACTATTTCATTTTGTCTGCAGTAGTGCTTTCGAGCAGTGCCTTTATAGAAAAGTCTCCAAACTGCCATCCTTAATTGTGCTTCCTTTACAGATGCTAGAATGGATTTATCACAATAAGGAACGGTTCTTAATGAATTATGTGGAAATTGGACATTCCATTCAAGATGCAAAAGTTCTACAAGAAGAACATGATCATTTCACGATGGCTTCGATGGTGAGCACATTACATATTGTCTAATTTATGCTTCTGTTTCCATTTGTTGTTGGATCCTAATGTGAACTTTTTATTTGCAGAATGTCTATGTGAACATTAATCGGATCTTGGTAACAGGATCACGGCTTATTGACGGTGGCCACTACGCTTCTGGAACTGTGCAGCAGATTGTGGCTGCACTTGACCATGCTTGGAAAGAATTTGCAGCAGGCCTTGATGAGAGAACCACAGTATTGTCCCTCTCTGTACTTTTCCACCAGAAAGCACAGCAGGTTAGTAAGAGAGAGGGAAACTTCTTCGCTCACCTGTATTCATTAGAATGCCAAGTTCACAAAATACTAGTACAGTTGAAACCCGCGATAACGAAATCCCGCAACAACGAAATTCTCGCAACAACGAAACAGTTTCGTATCCCCGGCGAATGCCCCTAGGACTCAATGCATTTCGTACCTCTCGGCAACGAAATGTCGCTGTACTGCAATCCCGCATCAACGAAATTTGCCAGAACGTAACTCCACGTATTACCTACTCGCGTAAGCCTAGCACGCTCCAAAATGTGCTCAAATGCGACTGTTTTGCACTAAAATTGCGTAAAAGACCGCCACATTACACTTTTGTGGGCGCTGCCAATTTTGTTCACAAAAACAACCAAGCCCCAGAAGCGATCAGTTCACTGGGAACATGTCATGGCCGCCATCTTGTTTGTTGATCGCCCGTTTGAAGCGGCACACATGTTGCTACCGACATGTGACGATAGTTTTTGCATGCCCACTAGGCGAGGTCGTCGATCGTTGTTCGAAACGCGCATTCAGTTTGCGTTCCCCATGACTGACAACCCGGCGAGGCCTTGGGCAATAGCATGGGGCAAAACTGAACGCAAACTGAACGCATGTTTCGAACAACAATCGCCGATCGCGGTAGTGCACTGTGTAATGTGCACCTCAGTGAGAAAAATGCAGCAAGAACAAGGAAATACATGTCCCACGACATGGAATTGTTTATGGCATGAGATGGCGGTTGCAGCATATGGAGTGTCACACATCGGTCCATGATTGAGCGGTCGTTCGGGAATATGCATCCCTTGCTTCAAGAACGCTGGTTTTGGTGTCACCCAACTGGCATCGCATGCGGATTCAGCACCGGACGTAGATTTGTGCAAAAGGGCCGTTATCTCGATCGTTTGCCTTCGGGTACACAAGATACGATCACTTTTGTGCTCGGCACAGGACGCGTCAGCGCCTACAGGCAACCGCGTGTGCTGGAGAAACGCTGCTGCATGCGCTGTTGCTCTGCGTCCAGTGCCGAGTTACGCAAAATCTCGCAAAAGTGATCGCATGTCCGAAAGCAATTGTCCGAGAATACTGCGCTACAGCAGTACTGCCACTGCTGGTCGACGCATGTGGCACACTTTGTACTGTCGGCAATGCGGTTCTATATCCTCGAGCAAAGCTTGCAAAGTAGGCTAACGGAATTTTGACAGTAAAGTTTTGTTCTACAATGCATTACCTATCTGTGCTGTCTCTTTTTGCAACAACGAAATTCTCGCGAAAGTGAATCTTTTGCGTTCCCCACCGATTTCGTTATTGCGAGGTTCAACTGCATACACTTGGGCTTGTATCTGTTGCTAAGTGCTGTGTGAAGACAGGGCGCTAATGATGACGATCACAACTGCTTGTTGTTCTCACCTCTCTGTTCTGTGTTTTTGCACTCATTGCATAGTAAGGATGGCATTGAACACTGCGTTAAGTCACTTTCAAGTAGGGGTGTGCAAGTAATATCAAATAACGCACATATAAATCAAGTAGTGGACATACGAATAATTCGAACGTACAAGTTTGTTTGACATGCTGCAGAATTGAATTGGGAATTGTTAAACCATATATATATACTATGGCTTCTGATTAATGTTTTGTATTTTTCAATATATATACATTTATTACAAACTAGTGCATATTGGGCAGTTGTATTCATCTCAGTTTTATGGATATCCTTACTTACGGTATTGGAAGACTACATACTTGTCAGAAAGGCTGTTGTAACTTCTATTGTATCTGTTTCACTGCTTTTTTCTTTTCTTTCTAGTATTTGGCAAATGTGCCATCTTGGAGCAAGTCTAGTGAAATATCCAGTATTCCACGTGAAGTTGCTGACTTGGAAGAGCTAATCCATAAACACCAGTCCCTCTATGAAGCCATGTGCCAAGCTTATACCGAAGTAAGTGGCCTGGTGCTCGGCCCAATTGATTCGCTTGCTGCTGCTGTTCTGCTTAAAAGGAGACATACATGAGTTTTGGAAATTGGGGATTGCAGAAATACTCTACAGTTGTTTAGATGTTTTCTTCATATTTGCAGATATTAGTCCTTGTCTAATGGATATACTCCAGTCAAAAACGCTCGTGTTAACAGCCTGTTTACAGATATAATGCAGGAGCAATGCCTTTATTGGTAGCACCCTTCTTTTGTAAGGTCGGGGGGGTACACAGATATGCCGTGCTGGAGAGCAGTAAAAATAAAGATGGTGGTTCATGGCATATGCTTGGAAACTACTGCTTTAAAAATATTTAATTCGGTCTGTGTCAGATGAAATTGTAACCACAATTGGAACACTGAATTTCGATAATATGTATAAAATTATTGGAAGCATAGCGCTTCGGTATAAAAAAAAGAACTATGCTTCAAGAGGCACAGGCACCATTGCTGTACAGAGTGTGTACAGCAATGGTGTACAGGAAATGGAAATGTACAGAGCATGTATTTTTTTCCAAAGTATCTTGTGGTCACTTGCTGAAGGATATTTCGTCTTTATGCTGCTTACAGCTTTATTACCTCAGTTTATGTGAGGTATTTTCTTGTTTCCTTGGCTGGCCTTACTATTGACATGCATATTTTTGTTTTGTTTACGGGTAATGTTTGTTCTGAGCCAATCTGTGTTGCAGTGCTATTGCTCAGTGCAAGATGCACCTTTCTGTATCTGAAGTTTCTCGAATGTTACCGCTGGATCTATCTGATGTACGTCACCGAACCTTGGGTAATCTGATTGTATTAGGGTTGTGCGAATAGTGATTTTTGGGACCAAATTGAATACGAATCAAATAGCGTTTTCAAATAATGAGTAGCCATTATCACATTTAATATAAAATGATGTTCACATTCCAGTTGTTAAAGTTGGCAAGTTTCGGTCATTACGTAGTGCTTGGTGAAGCATTGTTTTTTAGAAGTACAAATGGAGCATTAGGAGCAAACAAGTTTCTTTGCATGCACAAGGCTATTCAGAGAGTGCGAACAATTGCTGTATAGCCTGTAAAGTATGGCTACCTAAGTTATGTAGCTTGCTCCACTATGCAAGTTCTCATGTGTAATGTCTGTATACTATGCCCGTTTTGAAATATTAGAAAAGTGTTAAAAAATATTCACGTTTAGAAGTAGTGACTATTTGATTGAAAGACCAAGTCGAATAGGACACTGTTCAATTCGTTATTCAATAGTTTTGAATGTTCGCACACCCCTAGATTGTATGCGCGACAAATCTGGAAGGCAAGTGAGCTTCAGCGAGTGAGCTGGAAGCTTCCACGAGTCATGTATAAAAAGCTGATGGGCTTCACCCACAGATCAGATTTCGTTAATCGCCGACTATGCTTGCTGCTATCGTTGTGCATTGAGTGTCACTTGCTTTTCTGGGCACAGGTTCGCCCAATAAACAGTTTTTGTTGCCGTTTTTGCTACTACAGTGAACTCTCACTTGAGTGAACTTCAAGGGACCGAAGGAAATAGTTCATTTAACTGAAAGTTCACTAATTATTCACTAGACCAACATAAGACATGGCATACGGAGTCAAAAGTTTGAAGTGCAATTCATGGAGCAAAAGACATGGCATCCATAGTGTTAGAAATGTTTGAAATGGAATTTGTACATATCAACAAGTACAAGGTTCATAACAGGTTTAATGCTGCCTTTCTCACTTGGAAAAAAAAAAAATCTGTAATCTTCTTCTGCACTTGTACTTTTAAAGCACAGGAAGTAACAAAACTGTCTGAAGAGTCAATGTTTTTGTACACTTCTTCTGGCACAGCTTGCTGTTGAGACAAAGTCTCTCAACTTTCCAATGTACCCTACAACCTCAGCTGGACCGTTGTCCAGGCGCTGAAGGATTTCCAGCTTGTCCGAGAGAGACAACCGCTTCCGTTTCGTCGCACTCATCTCGAAAGTGGGCACGCGAATTGCCGTTGTTACTTAAAACTGGAAGGCTGAATGGAGCCCATGAAAAACACACCACGTGGGTCGTTTGTATGCACACGCGGAACCGACGAGACTGGAAAGAAAGAGACGATGACTGTGCCACGACTAGCCGGTCGGAAAAAAAACACATACCACGTGGTTTGTGGTGTGACAGATCGCCGCTTTGCTCTGGCGGCGTTGTAAGCGCCAGTGATGTTACTTTGTTCATGGCCTCCGAGATTACATGCTTGCTCGTTTTTTGCGGGCGATCTCGGAGGCCATGCCTCGTTGCCGTTTGTTTTCCGCGCCGCCGCTTTGCCCCAGGGGCGCTGTAGCGCCACCGACGTTACATTGCCGCTGGAGCGGCGGATTGATGAGGGCGGGCATCGGTTGCGCCTGCAGTGCAGGGCACAAAACTTTGTTAAACTGAAATATTGACTGTTCCGAAATTCGTTTAAGTGAAACATTTTTGCATAGAATCTATAAAAAAACTGCCGGGGATTTTTAAAAAGTTCGTTATCTGAAATTTTCGATAAACCAACGTTCGTACAACTGAGAGTTTACTGTATCTGCTTCTTCACTGTCACTTCAACATGACACTATATTAGGATCACCGAAGTGTTGTGTGTGTGTGTGTGTTTTTTTTTTTCATTTCTTTAGAAACGAGGAAAAATTTGGTATAGTATTTTCATTAGAATTAGAAGCCAGTCTTCTTTTCTGTCTCTTCAAATATTCCTGTTTCATTTTATGAAAGCACGTTGCTATTTGAACACCCTTAGGCAGTACCCATACATGCTAGGATTGCCGTCTTCCATCTCTTTCAAGTATTCGCCTGAAAATGCCTAGGTATTCTTGCAACTGTTGTTCTTAATGATGATTTTCTGCTGTCAAAGGCATTGTTGCTGCACAGAAAGAGCAGCCTTACTATTGTCACGTGGTAGTGATGGTCAAGAACACAGCAGCAAAACTGTGAATGGCAAAACTAACTCTTTATTTGGCGAACCTGTGCCCTGAAAAACGGGCTACACTCAAAGCGCGATAGCGGCGAACACAGTCGGTGATCGTTGAAAATTTGATCTGTGGGGCAAGTGCGTTGGCTTCTATACATGAGTAATCGAAGGTTCCAGAATAATCGCTGGTGCCCGCGTGTCTTCCAGAAAGTACTACACAACTTGCGTTGTGCATACAGTATAAGTATGCGAGGTTCGGTGACAACAGACAATGGATAGAACCATCGATGACATTCGAGAAACTTCCGATACATGCAAGTGCGTTCTGCACTGAGGGATAACGTGCCTTTGTTAGCTGGTGAAAAAGCAGTCACCTGAGAAAGATAAGCAAGTAAATGTGTCACTACACTTTTAAAACAGTTGCACCCTTTGGAGTGTATATTTGTTTCACAACAATAATTTCATCTGCCTTGCTTGCGGTTCCGTTCTTGAAACTGCTGCACTTGCCACTTTCCTGTCGAGAATACTATGTCACGCTGATAACGCACATGCCGTACGTGACTTGGAAGCACCGGGCTCGCAGCGTTAAAGAAAGAGAATGTGGGCAAGGCAGATGACGATTATTGTTGTGGGACAAGATATGTCTCAAAGGGTGCATACTTTTTTAAGGGTCAGTCACATCAAATGTGAAGGGGATTGCAAAATAGTTTGATACATCGATAATTCGAAAGAGAAAATACACCTATCTGAAGCTTTTCTGAGAATTTGTCATGTCTTGGACAGTCACTTAAGAATGTGAAAAGTAGAATTTACCAATTGCATGCCCAAAGCCACTCAGTGAAAATATTGAGCGCCATCCATTTATTGTGGAGCACGTGTATCGCACGGAGAGGTCTTTTGTGTTCTGGAAGCAGCATGGTGATCTTCTATCCGATAATGAATGGCCGCAAATAGTATGCTTCACTGCACGGCAGTTAGTTTCTTCCACTGTGAGTATGCTTCATTACATTACACAGGTGTAATACAGTCAAGATTACTAATGCAAATTCAGCATTTTGGAGTGCAAATGAGACCCTTGCTGCACGAGCCCTCTGTATTTTTCGGCGTGCACCTTGCTAATTTTCCCTCCATGTCATGTACTACCTTTCGTATTCAATGCCTTGACAGCATCTGCCAAGGCAGTACCCTTTCATCAACATGAATATTTCTTATGACACGAGAAGTGATCGCACTCTTGTTAGGAGAAGCACACTTGAAGGGGTGCAGCATGTCACAGTATTCAGTATACTGAAGGTGGCGATGAAGGAGAATGTGATATACATGTAGTGCAGTGATATCCTTTTGTGTGGAATTTCCAAGGAGATGTTACGTCTGTTAGATATAGACGATATTTCAATGTATCTGGGTTCGGTATATCCAAGTTTGACTGTACCTCATTTTTAGGCTGCCTGCAGATTTATCTTTGTTTATGTAAAAACAAGTTTGTTTCATCAATAGTAACTCGCCGTACATGCAAAATTAACATTACGCACCAGGTTTTCAGTTACATACGATGCCATATGTACTACAAAAATCTGCAAGTCAGGTGTATTTGCTGTGTTGTCCCTTCCATATCTCTTCTACATTTTAGAAACTCATTTTAATTTGATATCCAAAGCAAGCTTATTCCAGTTATCGTGCACATAACTTCTATTTATTTCTGAATCTGTTCACTTGCTCTTGAAATGCAGTAAAACCTTGTTAATGTTACTCCCAGTTTGTGGAAAATCAGATAATTCACTTGCCATCTGATCCCAGCAAACACATGTTATTCAGAGGCGTGAAAAAACTTGCTAATTGATATGTATTTCGTCATGCAGCTGTTAATTTGGACGAGCACAGAGCACGATGAGCTGCTATTGTGCAACGCGAGAACAACACTGTTGTTTAAAAAAAATTCAGCAACAGTGCACATTGCCACAGCCATCACTTAGAAAGGAAGAAATTCGCAGCAGAAACTGCAGGAACCAAGGGCGAGAGCTGTGCCAAAATAGTGTGCTTTATTCTTTCTTCCACATTTTGTCATGCGTAATTCTGGGTTTGGCAAGTGCCTGTCTGTGGAGCACCATAGTTATTATTGTTATAATCACATATTATTTTCCTGTGGTCGTGACACACATATGTTATCATGAAGATGCATGTGTCTGGTTTGCTGCCACTGCTGCACTGTGGAGAAAGTTGCGAGGCCCTTACTACTGTGAATGCTCATTATTTGTATGAGATGGTGAAAACCATAGTTTCTGTGCTTTTCTGCTGCAAAATGTAAATAAAAGTAATGAATTTCTTCAGTAAGTATAGGCATATTGATGCAGTAAACTTTGTTTTCTTTATCCATTCGTTAACTCAACATTAGGATAATTCAAACATATTTTCTGGTCTTTTGAAAATTTTTGTGGCCTTTAATTAAGAAGACCTAATTGTAGTAACCGCATAGGTCAGATTAGTGTGAAGAACCTATGGTATAGTAGTTAGCGCCATAAGCTTTTGCAAGAACACGCTACGAGTGGCTATTACTGCTTATGTTTGACCTCAACATCGGCATGAATTGAGCTGGGGCGTTCTTTGCAGGTTCATAGTGCCAGCAAAAAGTTGCTGTATCAGCTCGACCATCTTGTACAGGTCTGTCATCCATCCAAGACAGAGACACACAAGCATGTAAGTTACCTGTCAATTTGTCATCGTCATCATCATTATAATTTATCTGTTTATTTTCCCTTCAGGTGCCCCTTGCGGGGTATATTATACAGTGGGAAAGGGGGGAGGGGACAGTCATCAAGACATATAATATACCATAAACATAACATTCTGGTGATGTTGTGTGACAAAACAAAAACACACTTGGACATACAATCATGGTCACATTCTGGTACTATTATTGGGTGTCAAAAAAAAAAAAATGTGCTTGAACACTTGAACGTGAACTTGAATGCAGATTCTGCATTCAAAATAATGTATTAAGATTTGTCAGTCACTGAAGTACGTAAAAAGTAATATTTTAAATTTGACGGGGTCTTGTTGGGTAACTATGTGATCAGGCTAGTCATTCCAGTCCTAGATTGTGTCTGGCAAGAACAATCAGTTAAAAGCATTAGTTGATTGTAAAGTTGTTGTACATAGAAAGTGTTAAAAACCCAATGGGATATGCAGTTTGGTAAAAGTAGTAGTGTGCTGCAATGTTACAGAAAATTATACTATAGCTTGTGAAATAAACAAGTCTTAGCATTCTTCCACTGAAGCGATATTGTGTGGAAAACAAGGAATGATGTTATGTTGCACACACTGGTACTGATATTAAATGAGAAAGTGATGAACAGGAATCCACAGTTTTGAGAAACCCCTAACATTTTATCTATTGTTGTATAATTGCACCGTCATTTTTGTTCCCATACTAGTGTGATTGAAAAATCAGTTTTTTGGTGGCACTGGTGTTGTAGCTTTGCAGGTTCGGGGCTAGTGTCACAGTCACATGCTTGCAATCACACTCTTGGATCTGAGAAGGGAGTGTGACCAGCACGTGATTCATTTGGAATTTTCCAGGGAGCAGCTGAAGGCAAAAGCTTGCTGTTAGGCTGTCAGGCTGGCGACTACTCGGAAGGGGCCAAGCACGTCCTGTCAGTGATCCACGAAATTCTAGGCCAACACCGGGCGCTTGAGTCCAAGTGGCACACCAAGAAGCTGAAGTTGCACCAACGGCTTGCACTGCGCCTCTTCCAAGAGGATGTTCGTCAGGTGGGGTCTTTCTAGCTACTCCACACTTCCTCCATGAGTGAAAGTTGCATTTGAGTACAATTGAGCTTTGTTGTAATGGAGGCGCATTCAAAACAGAAATGCCTTCATGATATCGAATACTCGTTATAAGCACATGCACTGCAATTGGCAGAAAGAAGAATCGCCATCGAGTCCATGTGAAAGAAAAAGAAGCTTGATGCCTCCAACAAACAAGCAAAAGTCTCCTGTCAATTTTGATCACCCATCAACACATTGCTGTGCCTACACATGACATGTGAACGTTAAATTATAAACACTAAAGCACATTTGTAATTTAACATTAGCTTGGCTTGGCTGGCTTGCAGCCAAACAAACCAAGCCATTAGCCAAAATGTGCATGCACATCCGGAATGTGCCGTTGCTGAGTGACATTTTTTTGCTATCTTGAGCTGTGAATGAACAAGTATTCACTTAGCTGTAACCAATATTGTCCCAGATCTTGCATTTTTGGTTTCGTTATGAACAACAGAATACTCATTGAAATTAAATATTGCCAACCAAACTTTAGATTTACTTCGTTATATTTGATTCATTATATTCATGTTGGCTATAGGCTGCTTTAGCAGAGTGTTTACGATCTGCTACGTTCAGATCGACGTGTTTTAACAATTCGCACATAGCCACTTTGCAGAATGCTAGCGGTAATGCTAATGCACATGTGCACAATGCTCATATCGGCAGCTGAATGTAGAACACTGCCCATGTTCCGCTGCGAAAACGATTGAGCAGAGTGTTAGGGTGTGTCTGCTTGGTTTCTTTCTCATTTTACAGCCAAGCTGAGAGCATGTCGCTGGCATATCTGGGAGATGCGTTTGTTAAATAGGTAAAATCAACGCAGTTCATGCAGCCACCAGTGCCCACGAAATGTGAGCAGAGCGTGAGCAACACTCTGTTAAAACTGTCTTATACCAAGTTCTGACTGTAGTCACTGCAAGATAACTTTCATGTTGAAGTGAGCTCTAGATATTTCTTAACTGAATCATCTGTAGCTTTGGACATTTAAGGCAAATCTGAAAATGTAGTTGACCATTTTTGTTCCATTGTATTTTTCAGGCTGCTTAATTTGTACTAAGCCCTTGCTTGAAGCTTTTTGATTCTCTGGACAAAACAGTACTAAAGTGATGTAGTTTCTGAGAGGCAGCTAAAGAGAGTCGTTCGTAGAGTGCTAGGCAATCTAAATAAGACTCGCATAGAAGACCTTATGGTGAAATGCTGCTTTGACTGGCCATAAGATAATGAAGTTATGTTTAGCGTATTTTACTTTTTATTTTTGTTATACTCAAGCATATTCTTCTGGGCAGTTTCTAGCATTATTAAGGCACCTATCATTTTGTGGCATGCAGCACCGCATCATCAAATGATGCTGCTCGTGATGAGTGCTAGTGACTGTAGGGTTTTTGATGTGATTTGCTAATGCTGTTAAATGCTTTAGGTAAAAGATTTGTGAAAAATGTTACCAGCAGAAAAATTGAATAGGAGACGAAGAGCAGACACAGACACCACAAACGCTTGGAAAGGCACAGGAAATAGTGATGATGTTGATGTCAATGCCGGGCCTCTTCGACTTTCTGTTGAGCTTTGTGCATTAAGTCAGTGTTGACCAAATGTGGTTGGGCGTATTTCTTGTTACCATGAATAGTTTTGTCTTTTCTGGTTACCACTGAATTGCTCATTAATACCCTAAACTAATTCCTGATTAACCTCTGGTGTATTCACAGATTCTTGTGTTTTCATAAGGCAAAGGAATCTGACATTCAGATGCAGCAGGTGGTTCCATATAACATTTGATGCTGTAAATACAATTTGCATTAATGCAATCTGATTGTCATAAGGAGGAATGCCTTTTGGACGAAACTGCGACTTTTTTTATTTTTCACAATTTTCATTTCATGTTTTTGACTCGCTGTGGTGGTTCAATGGCTGGTATTCTGACACTGAGCACAACGTCACAAGTTTGATTCTCAGCTACGGTGGCTGCATTTCAATAGGGGCAGAATGCAAGAATGCTTGTGTACTTATTTTTAGGTGCATGTTAAAAATGCACCAAGGGAGCTAAATAATTCTGCATTTCTCTACTACAGCATCTCCCATAGCCTGTGTGTGTTGCTTTGGGATGTTGACCTTTTAAGTGCTGACAAAGAAGTCCAAGAATAGCATTCAGGAAATGACTTTATTTTAAATGGCACATGTGAATAGCAAAGTTATTGCAGATTCGAGATATATATGTTACATGGGGGATAGTAAATTCGCAACTTGCGTCTGAAAATACAAAATAACAAGAACCGCGTCCGTTGACCCGAAATTTCAAAGTTTATAGGAGTTCAGTTCAGTCGCAACTGCTCGATGCTACAGGTGCATTTTGGAGCAAACATTTGTTGAGAAAGGATTGCAAATCTGAAAAGTCAAAGTTCTTGAACTGCGGCTGTGGAGGATTAGAAGATTGCTTTTATATGATCCCATAACACGGTATGAGGCAATGTCCCATATCAAAACTATCATTGCAGCCACTGACAACAGAGTCATTAAATGCATCTATAGCACTAAAAACACTGCCATCACTGTCAATGCTTTCATGCAGAAGCAAATCATCTTTGGAGCTTGACGATGGAATCAAATGAGAGCTGTGCTTTTACAATGGGCATGGCAACATGCGACTAGCATCTGCCATTATTAAAATCTCTGGTGGAAAAATGGAGTCTGTAGGCCCGATGGTAGGGGCCAATGAGGGAACTCACCATAACGTCAAAATGAATTGGATGAGCCCAGCCAGTTAACAGCCCTTGAAAAGAGTGCCCAAATGCATGGATGAGACAGACTTGGCTCCTTTTGAAAAAAAACAAAAAAGTGACTGAGACTTTCTCATGAAACTTCACCAGGTCCCTCACCACGTCTGGTCCCCTCACCAGGTCAAAGGGCCCCTCACCAGGTCTGGTCATTTTGAGCTGACAGGCGCAGAACATACAATGTGCGCTAATGATTGTGTTTGCAAAGTATTACATCGCTACTCGCCACGGAAAGGTCTCAAATTTCAATCCAAACGCCATTTTTCCTTTCCCTTGTAGCAATCGCGCTCCAAGCCGAACGGTGACATACTTGTGTCCCTGCAACTACGTACTCGTGTCCGCAGTGTGATGTCAATCATGGAGACACGTAACTTCGAGAATTATTCAAGGCAACATCTGTTGTTTGTGTGATCTGTTGCTTGAATTGACGAATTGAAGTTTAGAGAATAAATAAAACACACAAACAGAATGTCTGTGTGTTTTTTGCTTTTGCACCGAAGCAAGAGAGATGTACTTCCGCTTTGTCTGCTTGTTCCCATAATCGTGCAGTCACGTGCGCAGGTACCGAAACTATGCCATTTTCTGCCGTGTTCCAGCGCGTGATCATGCTCTGTGATCCGCTTGTGTCTGCCTCAGTATTCGTGTCGCACTGAATTATACCAGTAGTCATGTGTCCTTGTGCATAGCGTGCAAAATCGTGCGCTGCGGGAAACGAGAGAATCGCAACAGCTTGTGCGCGGCGCCTTCAACGGAAGTGCACAGTGCCGGGGGGGGGGGGGGGGGATGAGGAGAAAAAGGAAATCAAGGTGGGGCCCATGACGTATGCGTCACGCAATCCTCGAGGTCCGGTATGAAAGAACACAAGGAAGGAATTTCGCTTGCGGAGGCTAGATGGGGCAAGTGGAGAGAGTGTCTCGCTTTGCAGTGGAGCTCGCCTTCTGAAATCATGGGTTCGCGGCCCTGAAATATTTCTATCTCGGCTATTAATGAGCCAATTTGAAAAATTTTTCCGACAGAATGCTTCCTAGAGGGCACGTAACAACTTCCAGCGTATGACCAAAATTTAGCCTGGTGAGGAGCCCCTTAAAGTGGTAAAACCCATTATTTCAATATGAACTTTATGTTCTTGTGAAGCGTTAGCTCTGGGGGCTAAAGTGGTGGCGGCAGTGTTATTTGCATGCTCTTCGTTTTCTCTGTGGGCACACATGAAGAGACAGGGAGCTTACCAAACACTGGTTCAATAAAATATGTTCTTCCACTCTCTCTCTCCTTATGGGTGTGTAGGTATGTTGAAAGTACTCGTAAGTGTGCATGCAAGTAACAAATGCTGTTTGGTCTTAGGTTTTGGATTGGTTGGAAAAGCACGGAGAGGTCTTTCTGCGGAAAAATCCAGGAATAGGGCGGAATTTGGCTCGTGCCAGAGTTCTGCAGAAGAGTCACGAACACTTCGAGAATGTTGCTCAGGTAGGATAGTTTGTAACCTCTGTTGTCATGGCAATTATATACATTGTAAAACTAACCATGTTGCTAAATCTACTGCCTTGGTTTTTTTTTTTTCATTAACAGGATAATGTATGTATTGGTTAACTTTTACTGCTTGAAGTGTGGAAATGAATATGGTGTTTGCAGTGTGGCGGTGGTGGTTCTGGTGGTGGGGTGGGAAAGGATGCATTTACTTTTCACTTTTGGGAGCCTTTTTTTTTTGATGTCATTACATGATAACGTTGCATGGTGTGCTCATTGTATAATGAAAACTATTTAATTATACAACTGAGATTGACATTTAAAAAATTGATGTCATGAGTGCTGTTGGGAGTGCAAGTAGTACTTCTGCTATGCTAACATACCACGTTCTGTAAGTTGGAGCTGAATGATGAATAGAAACATTGGTGCCATTCTGTTATTGCTCATGTTTACTTAGTGAGAGTCTGCATTTGTTTTATTGCCTCACCAGTGCCAATACTGCACTGTTGAACACATGGCCATGGATCTACTTGTCAGCCTGTATGGCTACATTCCATTGGGGGAAAAATGCAAATGTATTTGTGTCGCAGAGTTCTAGTGCATGCTGAAAAAATTTGGTCTAAATCTAGATATCAATCATGATGACTCCTGTATTGGATGGCTGCAGCCTAAATGGGAAAAATTAATTGCTCGGAACTTGTACTAGAGGTGGTAATGCTTTTGCTTTTTAGCCATAAAAGTAGCGTACAGGTAAGAATCGAAGCGCAGTTTCAGTACTAGATAAATGGGAAAACTAGTGGTGTTTATGCTCAGATTAACTAGAAGTTTATTTGGGTGTGATTGTGGCACCTATTTAATTAACCTTCATTGGCTGAATTTATCTCCAGCTGTTCTCTGCCATATATGTTATAGGCGATATGCAGTGTGATGCGGCCTTCAATACGCAAGTACTGCTCTTTTCAAGTGCAGGAAGTGCCATGAATGAGTCGATCTGTGTAAAGCCTTCATTTGTCTGAAACACGCCTGATAGAGGTGCTGCATGCTTTGCCACTGAAACAAGCATTTGGGAACTAGTCTGGGAAGTGCATGCGTCATCTCCTTTTATGCTCAATTAAGTCATACGTAATTCCTGGTATTCCTATGCCATTTCTTTTATTTGGATTGTCGTTCTATTTGTTTGGATTGCCAAACTTCATAAAGAATGTCTCATAATGACAACATGATAGGTAATTTTATGCAGGACTTGTAAGGTTCCTAGGGGTCACTGCAGTAAATTAATTGATTGTCGCCAGTAAAAGATGAACTGCACATACTAAGTGATATCTTGGAATTTGCACTCGCAGTGTGGCATGGGGTACGGGATATCTGTTTGTGCACAGTGCCTGGGTCCTGCATGCTTTTACTGACTATTGTCTGTAACGTGGAATGAAACATTTGTTCTTAACAAATTTTTAAGCCAATATAAAGGGACCTAGAAACTATGGCACTTGTTGGAGATATTGACAGTGGGTTTCTTTTTAAACACTTGAGGAGCTCCTGAAACATTCTTGTTCCTTTCTCATGTTTTTATGGCTTCACAATATTTCAGTGATCCCGCTACATAAAAAAGTGAAAGCCGCCATAGACTGGCTCCTTTAAATTACAAAATGAAGTGCCCTTGCACTTGTATTAGTGAAAAAGATGGAAAAGGCATAACATTGTCGAGCATTACTGGCTGAGCATGAAAGACATTATTTCCCATTCTGCACTAAGCCCGCCCCTCTACAGCTTGGTGCAGTTGCAGTGAATAAAGGTAGTGGGAAAGCCTGAGAGGCAAGTCGCAGCTTTGGAAAAAGGTGCTTCGGGGCCCCTTTGTCGTGGAGGTGAAGAAGGGAGTCAAACAACAGGTGTGCTGATTGATGCTCGTTTACCCAGAACACGTACACAAATGCGGAGAAGCTGCTGGCAGCTGCGGAAGAGTTGGCACAGACGGGGGAATGCAATGCAGATGAAATATGCGGTGTGGCCCAAGATCTGGAAGACCAAATCACCAGCTTTGCGACCCGTGTTGAGCAGCGGCGGCAGCTTCTGCAGCTGGCTGTTATCTTTTTTACACACGACAAGGAGGTAAGCTGTCTCATGAATCCATCGAAACAGTAAGAGTTTGTCTGAATTGTGCAATTAGTTGGGCTTACAGATAAGCCATAAAGGTTGAAGTGAATGCGAGTTGAAAGTTGTAATCATCAATCTTAACTGTAACTGCTTGTGGTAATGTTGTATATTTCAGCGAATGATGAATATGTGCCTAAAATGAGAACACTAAATTACTTGGGTGCTTGATTTCTTTATCTGAATTAACTGTTTCAGTTCTGAGCTTTCAATTTTCAAGGAAGTTCCTGCTTGTTATTGTTATTCCCCTGAAGTAGTTCTGCATCACTATCGTCCTGTACTTGAATGAAATATGATAGAGGACTGCTGTGTCAGCACGTATGAGTGCAGGTTGTAGTGCTAAGAGAGGCTGTTTGCTTGTCAACACTTGAGTGTTTACTTATCGTTGACTGTGTTATTGTGTATCAAACGCAGCTGAGCAGTTGGTTTGAAGAGCTCAGGGCAGAGCTTCATAGCAACAAGGTGGCTGACTCTCTGGAAGCTGCAGAGCAGCTGATGGAACAGTTTACACAGCAACGTGATTCCACTATTGATGCTGCTGTCAGTACCATCAGTGAAGGAGAGACACTGCTTGAAGAGCTAAGGTTAGTGAATGCCTTAAAATTTCTAGGCAGCTTTTTATTTTACTTGAAAGACGAAGGTGTAGAAAATTGGCTGCTGATTTCTTTTACTGACTAGAGAACCTGCTATACAATTTCTTTTTGTCATCAAAACAGGGTCAGCAAATGTAAATATGTTAACATTTCGTTGTAGCAGCCAAGGGCTATATCTTGTTTATTTGTGTCTCGAAATTCTTCACAGGAGCCTTGGCATGAATGCTGAAACTGACACCACCGGGTCATACGTGGCAGTCGAAGGAACCTTGGAAGCTCTCACACGAACTCGGCATGAGTTGGAGGCACTATGGAGCAACCGAAAACTTCAGTTAGACCTGTGCCTTCAACTACGCCTTTTCGAACGAGATTCAGTTGAGGTACAGCTCTCAGCACAATTTTCACCACCCAATTGTGCAATGAACATGGGAGGGGTCATGAATTTCTCATATTAAGCTGAATTTTGGTTGCACCCGCATACTGTAGTCACTTTGGCAATTTCTGCAGCACAGCACTCACTGCATGGTTTGCTCTTTCTCTGTTTTTGCAGAAGTGTTGTTATTGATCAGGACTGTTAGTTTGGTATTTTGCTGTCAGGTGCCAGTGGTATCTTATGGGGCAGCTAGTTTAAGAGAACTTAAATACTGATCAGGTATATATACAGTGAAACCTCATTAAACCGTAGTTGGCCGGAGCTCGGAAAAAGTACGTACTAAACGGTAGTATACTGCTTAACCGAAATAGCATGGAGATTACCCACTTACCTGTCAAAAATGGAACTTGGAGAGAGTGTGATGAAAGGGGGGGAAAACATGCAGTATTTTTTCACTTCACGTGACAAAAGTGTTATTTTCGTTTTGATGCAGCCGCGGCCTAGCAGCAATGACAGCAGCCTGTCGTCGGCTCAGTCATGACTGACTCATTTGCGCAAGATGCGCGAGGCAGCCAATCGTAGTCGAGAATTCCGATCCGGATCGGGCTTGATCGTGATCAAAAGTGTTCACCAGTATTACTGAAGCTGCAAGCCAGCTTTTCAGCGGGCCCCCTCTTCTCGCCAAGCACTTGCATGGCAGATTCCTCGTTGGCGTTGCATGTTCTCCGTGCACATAGGCGGTAGCGCTGCAGAAGTCACGGGGCGCCTTTTTCATTGTGGGATGCTGTTCTCGTCGCGGCGATTCCATTCAGGAGGCTGACGTAAAGCGCAGCTTCTGCCACTGTCTGGCCTGAATTGTCCGTGCCGTTGCTTTTCTTGTCGTCCTAGTCACTGTCGCTGGTCGATACTTCAGCAACAACAGAGGCAACAATGGTGAAAAGTCGAACGTCGTGGCTTACATTTCTTCACGGTGGTGGCAGCGCTGCCGAGCAACTTCTTCGCATTCTAAATGCCACACACTGTAGCCAACAGTAGATCCTTGTCGCGTATCAGCGCCGACATCTTCGGGTCACGTTCGATACCACGAACGATGTCTATTTTTTCTTCTATACTGAGCACTCGCCATCTTTTTTGTCCGAGCTTCGGCATGACGCAAGTGCTTCTTTGCACGACGCCACAATGCTCTATAGCACGGCGCCGAAATGATGCTGATGTTGATGTGGCTTCACGCGCAAACGCACAGGGCGCTTGGAGGCCGTTCTGACCTCTGAGGCTTGTTCTTCTGCCGGGCCGCCCGATGGAAAGTGGAAACACTTATCATCGCAACAAAAAGTGGAACCACTGCATGTGAACTGATACGTACGCAGTAAGCTGGTACAGTTTACGCAGATACAAAACACATTATTTTCCATGGCCGCTGAGTCGGCAATTTGGCTTTACTACTTTTAAAACGAAACTACTGTTTAAGGGGGTATGGTTTAATGAGGCTTTACTGTGTCCCAATATCTCAAAAATCCAATATACCTGAGTTTCAGACTACTGAACTATGCGTGTGCCATATGGACAGGTGTAAACACTTTCGTGTATGTTGGTGTGACTAATGCCTTTGCTTTCTCTTATAAAATTATGTGGCGTGTGTATGCACAGTGCATCAAATATATGTGATACAGTAACTTTCATCGTGTACGCGCCATACCTCCAGCTTGTAATGTTTCTTGGTAACTGCACAACAAACATGAATAAAAAACATACAACACAAGTGCCAACTAACAATATGCTCTTGTTGAAATGCAAGGCGTATGCACAAGGTGTGGGTGCTCCAGTGGTGCTAAGAACAAGGTTGTGTGCAGCTGAAGAGACTCTTATCTGGCATAAAACACTGTGAACAAAGAAAACTGAAAGCAGAAGCAAGAAAATTAGGCTGGCATATAACGTAACTGCCTAAGTAGGCCACCTCTTTGTCACGCTGATCAAGGGATGGTCTGCTAACTTGTGTCGGGCCCTTCTTGTGAACTGTGTAAGGTTTGAAAACTTAATGTGTGCTTCCTGCATGTGAGACATGAAGAGGCAAGTGTCTCATGCATTCTCATGTTCTCACTATTTGTTAATTAGTGCCAGCATGCTTAGTTCTTTACCCTATTGCTGTTCTGCCATGCTTGTATGGTATCTGTCTAACCCAGTGTTCCTGGTTTCTTTCTTCGAGTGCAGCTGAGTTCTCAGTTTGAGCTGTGGATGAAGGAGCTGAACCAGATGGAGCTGAGCCGGGAGCTGAGCCAAGCAGAACGGCATTTGCAGCTACATGGAGACAGTGTGGCCCACATGCAGCAGGCGGTTTTCCAGCTGTTGCAGCGTGGCCAGGAGCTGTCACAGGTAAGGCTCTATGGCTTGTTGCTTATATCTGCTGCATGGACATAGCAACACACTGGCTACAATGATCTCTCTTAGGAACTAAATAATCTCTATATTTCTTAATGGGAAACATACAAATGTGCATACATTTTCATTTGCCATGGTGCAACAGCAGTAGCTATCAAGAAGCACTATACTCCATTTCAGTAGTTCTGTGCAGCAGAGCCAAGGCTGCGCAACCCACGAGCGCAGATTCTTGCGCAGTAGTGCCAGAGTTCGGAACCCGTTGGACTACTAAATGGCTTTGACAAGTAGTCTTGTTGGCAGGTGTTTACTTTGAAGCTTCTTTGCACGTTTCAGGGCCATTTACTGCGTGATTTTGCATTGCTCTCTAATAAAATATTTGTTGAGGCTCTGTGATACTAAAAATAGAGCTCTCCACTTGTTCGAATGAAAACGAGCAAAGAACAAAAAAATAATTGCAACACTGCCGTACAGACATTTCATTTCATTTTATTACCTTGAGGACTCCTCTAGGGGGTGTTACATAAGGGGTGGATATGCAGAAACAATTTTTAACAAAGGTAACCACATGTTAATTCCGCGACAGGTAGTCTTTTACATTTTGAAGAAATATTGTCGGGCAGGTGATAGCGACAGTGCTGTGGGAAAGGTCATTCCAATCGGATGCTGTACATGGAAAAGAGGCGGAGAATGTAGCCGTGGGGCTGCTTGTCCGGGCAACTTGAAGGGCATGGCCGGTACAATGAGATATGTGGGCTGGTGGGATGATATACTTACAACAAAGTCTTGCAAATGGTAAAGGAAGTTGCATAGTAATCCACTCAGAATAAAAGGAAAATGCATCCTTGGAAAATTTCTCGAGCTAATCTTACATTCTCTGTAATCTTTACTAATATAATTTGTATTTAAAAAGTACAAGTTAATTGCTTTGACAATGGCTAAATTCATATGGGTAGTCAGCAGAGCCACAAAACCATGGAGGACTCCCTTCTTGGTAGTGCTTCATGCTTCGCAAGACTTGCTTGTGTGGTATCGTTCCAAGCTGCTCTTTTACATCAAAAGAATAAGTTGGCGTTAAACATGCCTGGAACATTGCGGAAGGAGTACGGTAAACATGCACGAATTCTAATGAAGAAAACGGGTGCACTAGCGAATGTTAGCGAGTGCACTATGTACAAGTGGATGTTACAAGAGTGATCAAGGTATGGCACCACCATCCCATACGACACACTCGCCGAGTGCTCCTTCTGAACCCTCTGCTTCCGCTGTCTCCGCAACCCTCCTTCTACTCTGTATCTCAAAATATATTGAAGTACACCTTTTTGGTGTCAGAGTGAATATGGAATAAATTTTCTACTGCTGCTATCACAACAGCTGATCTTGCTGTGCAGTTGCACTCTTAGTAGATGCTGCTGGTGGCAAAACTGCAGCGTTCATTGCTAGCAGACGACAGGGTGTGGAAGGGCACCTTCAAGATGTGTTCGCACCCCTGTTTGGTAGAAGCCTGTAGCTTCCTCAGTGCTGTAAGGAACTACTGAAACTGAGTATCAGTGCATTCAGATGAAATTGCTGATAGGGTTTCTAAGCATGCAAGGCAGTTGGTCCAAAGTCACCTTTGTGATTGAACGAATTAGAAACATGGGGAAATTTCTTTGATATAGAATTTGGACTGAAGGATGCTAATGTGGTTTTAGTGTGTACATGTCACATGAAGCATCTTTTAAAAGAAGTGAAAGTTGGGCTAGTTGGGAATTATTCATTTTTAAACTGCGGTGCGTACAAAGGACAAAGGACACAGGCAGCGCCTGTTTCTTAATTTGCCAATGTTCTTTGTCTTTTGTGCAGACTTCAGTTTAACAATGAAAGCATCTTTCCCTACTTGTTCTGTGCCCTGTGCTTCTTAAAAGCTTTTTAGTGCTGTGCTACTTTTGATGTTATCTGACATGCCTTTACTATATACTGACTTACTTTCAATATCTTTTGAATTGCTTTTCATATAGCCTTTGGCACATTTTTGACATTCTTGCAATTTTCCTTTGTAGTTTAGACAACCACCAATGCTTTCTTCAGACTCGCTCTGCGTGCATGTGGCTGACTGCGACCACCTTTGCTTATTTTGGTAGCCTTCCTTTCTAGCCTCTCACCTCTTATGTCGCTAAATGGTGTGATACATCACATTGCCTGATCTGTGCCATCTTTGAACACTGCTAATCTTTGCTTGTCTTGCATGGAGTTCTGCTGTCATGATCTTCTTGCCTTACCTCAGTGGGAAGAGTGGCAAATGGCTCGGCGTTATGACTGCAAAGTCAATTAAAGATGCCTTCTTCAATGCACAAACAGCTGTGCATGAGTGCGTGTACAAGCACAGGTGCCCATTTTCATTCACACTTGCATGCCAGTGCTCTGTTTTTAGTAGCTGTGCATAGAACGCAGCTTTCAATACGAGCTTAAATCGCCACATGTAGCCCAAGCAAGAATTTTCAACTGGTATTTCAAGTTGCATCTATGTGGTTCTAGTCTAAATGATTTATGAAAATAATTTTCTGCTGCAGCCTGGACCAGTTGAAACTGGTTGAAGCTAGTGAAACTCGAAGGAAATTAGGGTAGGTCCCGTTGGGACTCGCCTACCAGATGTACCTTCCTTTTTTCCTTTCTTTTTTGCTAAATGGATAGGCATGAACAGACACACATATTAGAAAAGCAGACAAGATGAGCAATCATCTTGTTGGCCTCCCTTTTCTATATGTGTGCTTGTGCTTGATGTCCATTTATCATTATTTTACCAAGGCTCACTCGCAGAGCTCTTTCATACAGAAGGGTTTTAGCATGGCACTGAAGTGGTAGGACGAGAAGAACAGCAGCAGACCACCACTCCTGTTTGCATATACAGTTAGCAACCAGAGTAAACTGGTTGCTTCCTGGCTCAGTCAGGCTGCAAACTGTATGTAACCAGAATTCACAACATGCATGCATGCAAGGAGACAGCGTGTTTAGAGGGCGAAACCTGCGGACATACTTATAGACAGTGACTCCACACCAATAGTGCAGAACTGTGACAAGGTCCACACTACCAGGGATGAAGAGGCTTGTGCAACAGTGTTAACACAAAGAGAGTAGTTGTTCGACAGCACGAGCGAACTCATTACCAAAATTTACTCTGAATGATTTTGCCTTGCAGTGCCATATTGAAGAATCCATGATGGCGTACAATCATCCCCAAAATATGGCGAGGCAAGCGAATGCATGGCTGCACTGTGCACACAGCACCAGTGCAGTCGTGCATCAAAGCAAATCTGCACAGACGCAGTGACGTCTCAAGTTGTGGCTTCGTGTCGCCTGCTACAATGTTTGGGCACACAGATTGAAATGTTTACTGGAGCTGAAGACGTAGTGTACTGGGCTTGAAGTGGTTAAATTGATATCTTTTTGCATGCCGCGCACAAACATATAAGGCTGCCTTGCTGCGATGGCGATATGCTACTGAAACCATAATTTGCTTTACTGCACCAAGAACATCCTTGGCAGGCCCAAGTAAAGTAGCAGACGACACCAAGCTACGCCTCTATGTCAATATAAATTACTACTCTTACACTGATATAAACTGTATGTCTGTGAAGACCACTCTGCAAATTACTTAGCATGTATTAGTTACAACAGCTTGTAAAACACTGTTTATTTGATGCCTGAGGCTATGACAGTTAACCACGGTTAAAGCATGAGCACTTATATTTTTTCAGTGAACTACTACTTCTTGCATGTGAAAGCTAGTGCCACACAGTCTGCGGTGGAACAAAATGTGCAGTTAACTCCTCTGGTATCATTACTGTTGCAATCACAAGAACATCTGGTTGTCAGTGTTGTGTTGGTTGCTTTGTGCATACAAAATTAATTTCACTTACAGGAAGAATTATGTGTTCATAACATAACCCTGACAGCCAACTATCCCTGGTAAAATGTTAAACCTGGCCAGCTGGAAAGTTGTCTGGTTCCATGTCAAGCTAGTGCGGGCCCATCAGCCAGTCAAAGGGTCCTAGGTGTAAAATGTCTGCTCCCAGCTTAGCTGGCCTCAGCTAATGATAAAACGGTCCTAAAGATGGTGTCAGCTGAGCACGTTTGACTGCCTGCTTAAGCTCGATGGGCTTTAACTGGTCTAGCTGAAACAAGTTTTATTCCCAACTGGTCCCAGTGAAACATCTTAACTTGGGAGGCTGTCACATGCGAAATAGTCCAGCAGTGTTGCATTGGTGCTCATTGACTAGTTGTGACCTCATGCCCCATTGTGTACAACAGGTTTTGGAGTCATCAGGTGTCCAGCTCATGGCAGACAGCCAGTACGATGCCCAAAACAGGATCCAAACCTTGCTGGAATTCCTGCATGAGCGGGAGATGGATATAGAAGACCTGGCGGAGGTGAAACGAGTTCGTTTGGAGCAGTGCATTCAGCTGTGTCAGTTGGAGAAAGATGCCAATCAGGTAAGAGGTTTTTATTGTGGGTTGTCAGACATGTTTGAGCGGATAATTAATTGACAGCCGTACGTTGTATTTTGATCGCTTGTATGTACCTACATTTTACAGCATTTTATAGTTGCATGTTTCGTAGGTTGCAACTTCTTAAAGCGAAGCTTTCTTGGTCTCTTCCCTCGACTATTTCACTGTTGCTGCTGCTGCTTCTCTCACTGTATTGCACGCCGTGTCGGGGGCTGGTTGAGAATGTGTTAAGTTACATGGTAGGGATGCGGGAAAGGTGTCTGAACCCTTTCCAACGAAAACTTTGAGGACGTTACTACAGTGCCCTCTGGATGGCAGTAATTACGCATTAGCTCCCTGCAAAAGCATTGCAGGAACTAAAGCATTTACTTTTGTGCTCACTTGCAACAGCCCAGAGGGCAGGTAGTATCGTTGAAAGAGGAGACTGAATGCGTAAAGCCAAAGTTCTGACAAAACGGGTGAACAATAGCCATTCTTTGCTCGTGGCAGCTTGCATACATGGGTTGATTGCAGGAGAAGGGAAAGGCGCCGTCAGAAAGCGTGCTTCATATAGGTGCCGAATATGGGGTGGGGCTCCAGGGCCCAAGCCCTGTCCGAAATTTTCCGAGGGGGGGGGGCAAGCCTACTTCCCTCCCCCCACCTAAAGTGTCATTACCAGAGTTTTGTCACCCACATAATTTGAGGTTTCTTTTGGCTTGCCTCTACCTTTTCTCCTATTTGATGGGGCTAATAGCTTACTGCATCATTGTTGGCGCAGATGTGCACAGCTTTTAATTCATAATTTCGCTTTAGTTCTTCAAATCCTGACAATAAAATGACAAGCGCATTAGAAGCATCAGTGGCGGCTGTCTCATCCGTATTTTCTCACTTCAACATTGCTTTAAATTTCCATTGTAAACACCATGCACATACAAAATATATTTAAATATATACGCAGGACAAAGTTTATTATATTTTTGAAAGAGGAGGAGTTAGCCAGTTAACAAATATTTCTAAAGGTATGGATAGCCTATGCCTAGAAAATGAATATGTTGCTGTATGTTCACCTCGCTTCAAATTGCTTTGTGTGCCTTTTTGACCCTGAAAGAAAAACCTGCAGACTTGAGTGATCCCTTCGGCAGAGTCTTTTATCAGTGGCGTGTGAAATGCACCTGAATGATGTGCGTTTCAGTGTTGCTTCTCTTTCCAGTAAGCAATGCTAATGACTCACGAAAAAAAAAGAGAAACCTTTCCAATAAGTTACAACATTTATTACAGAAGGGAACATCATCACTTGCATGCAGAGGTCATAAATATATAGAATGTGTCCCAATTAACTATGATGCACCAAAATAAAAAAAACGTGCAATTGCATTACTCGAAGAAAACCTAGTGCATATTATTTCCAGTACAGTGGAGTAGCCGCCAGTAATTTTCTTCGTTACAGAAATTTATTTAGATAATTATAATTAATTATCTAACTCGAGACATACTATCCTAATTATCAAAGTGTCAATGAATGTAGGCACAGACAACAGACATATAATTGCGATAGTTTCAGCTACATACTAATTGCGTACGAATTTTTTCCAACTGATAAAGAAACCCCGCTAAATATGAAAAATACTGCATGACTGCACTTTGATCTGCATCATAAAGCAGTGCCCTTGAACAGGCTCCTTCTGAGTCGGAACAAAATAAAGGAAATAAAGAGAAAAAAGAAGTCGCCGTTTTGTCTAAAAGGAGAAGCACCGATTTCAATAGCAAATTAGTCGAGAGCTATACGATGTAAGGATAGTAGTTTTATTGGCCGCATAAATTTCTAAACATTCGCTTATAAACTAAATTAACAATGATATAATCTGTAAGCACGACTGAACGAAGACATAGAAAGAAACACACTAAGAGACAGCACTTTCTCTGTGTGTCTGTTTCTTTCTACATCCTCGTTCAGTCGTGCTTACACATTCTGTCATGGACTCAAACCAACATGCCTGCCAACTATCATCAGAAATTGTGAAAACCTGAGACGAACCGGTAGTTTCCAGAAACAGCGGCGGAGGACTCCATCTTTGAGTCCTAGCCTATGCACAGATGTAGCATTTATGGCCTCAAACCCTCATGCTAGCATGTGGAATGTGGCAGCCTAAGAACCAATTTCCAAGTCATCAGTTTGGAGGTTTCTAGATCACTCGGTGTTTCACTCGTACCAGCTTAACCAGCACCAGTGCTTGGAAGATAGGGACTTGAAGAATCGTCTAGATTTCTTGAATTGGGACCTCACAAAAGCCGATGAGTCACTGGACATTTTGAGCAACATCATGTGCACAGGTGAAGCTAATCTTTGAAGAAACGCCCAGGTAAATTTCCATAATGAACACTATTGGAGAGACTCCAATCCACACTGGGTTTGTAAAGCGCACTCGACACCAGTACGAGTGGTCATTCAATGTATGAAGTCGAGAATATGAGGGAAGTCTGTCTGGTCGGGATGATGCATACCTAAAGGGAAGAGGTCCGGACACCGACCAAAATGGTTTAAAATGGATATTTACATTTCAGTTTATGTTTCGGTTTGTGAACAAAGCTCCCGTTGGGGAGCCAAAATGTAAATGTCGATTTTAAACCATTTTGGTCGGTGTCTGGACCTCTTCCTTTTAAGGTCATTCAATGTCTGGTGCAGAATTTACACCGGGGCTATATTCGGTCCCATCTTTGATCACACACTGACTGGACAGCAGTACGGGGATGAAATCCTTGAAGGAGTAGTGGATGAGTTTCTCAGCAAAGTCCCACTGTCAGGTCTTCCACTTCTGTGGTATCAGCAAGCCAGCACACAGCAGCAGCCATGCACGAAACTGGATGGGTGCAACTTTTCATGCGCAATAGTTTGGAAGGCACAGGCCTGTAAATTGGCTGGCTTGGTTAGCTGACTTCTCTACGCTCAATTTCTTTCTTTGGGGTTATATGAAAGATCGTAATTACGTGTTTGAGACGATGACGTCAGATGAGCTCAAGGCAAGGATAACGGATATCTGCCATAGAATTTGAGCGTTGGTCATCAAGAAAGCCATTGAAGATGTGATAAAGCAGACTCAGTACTACGTAGTGTCGGATCTTGAGGACAATCCCAATTTCTGTCCCCCAGATTTTGAACCTTGCCGTTGGGTGCGGGAGCTGGCCGAGGTTGAGGAGGACTTAGAAATGAAAAACTGGAGGTTTATTTACATTATTTACAGTGAGAGTACAAAGAAATCAACAGTCATAAATTCATTACGGGCCGGCAGCAACTTGGACGCTGCGGCCCGTGGCAAGAAGCTCGAAGGAGATGAATGGAGGAATGCTCTAGGAATGCTCTACTGCTGCTCCCGGTCTCTGACTTTTAAGCCCTTCGGTGTCTCGAAGTCACGTCACGTTCGGCCAATCGGCGAGCCCGCTCAGGTGACGCCATTTTCGGCCAATGGTAGGCGCCCGTGCGATTGTGTCACACCCGGCGCACAGGGTTGCTCCTTGGGCCCCAATTGTCCGAAGGCTTCATTTCATTTTTCATTTCATTTATTTACCTTAAAGACCCCACTAGGGGGTATTACATAAGGGGTGGGTGTACATAAAAATAAAACACTCAAATTTGTGACGACAGGTACTCAGTCACATTGGCAGAAAAAGATGATGGACAGGTGAGAACGACGATATTGCGAGGAAGGCTGTTCCAGTCTTTGGCTGCACGAGGAAAAAAAGATGCTGAAAAATTAACAGTTCTCATACGTGTACGGGAAACTTGCAGTTGGTGACCAGTGCGAGGAGATATGTATGTGGGTGGTGTTATGTAAGGGGCACTGTTAAGTGATGAATGGTAAAACTTATGGAATAGACAAAGTGTTGCTATGCGTCGGCGGAGGGATAAAGCTTGCAGCCCAGATTCCGCTTTGAGGGCGGTAACACTGATTTCGTGAGAATAAGATGAGTGAATGAATCTGGCGGCACGATTTTGTACCGCTTCAAGGTCATCTACGACGCATGCTTGATGTGGGGACCATATGGCTGACGCATACTCAAGTTTTGAACGGATAAGTGACTTATAGGCTAGTAATTTAACTTGTTGGGGAGCGTTACGAAGGTGACGTTTCAGAAAACCGAGAGTTCTATTTGCCGATGATATGATGTATGTAGTATGTGCATGCCATGAGAGATCATTGGACAAAGTAACCCCTAAGTATTTGAACGATGTTACTGCTTGTATAAGTTCGTTAGCAATTATGTACGGGAATGTAACGGGGTGCTTTTGGCGAGTAATGGAAAGAAGTTTACATTTAGTCGGATTAAGGGTCATTAGCCAGCGGTCGCACCATTCCTGGACACGGTCTAGATCATGCTGAAGTTTTGCTGCGTCGCAATGATTAGAAACTGATCGGTAAATTACACAGTCGTCAGCAAACATACGGATTTGGCAAGATAAGTGTTGAGGCAAGTCGTTAATATATATTAGAAATAGGAGAGGACCGAGAACAGAACCTTGGGGTACACCAGATGTTACAGGAACAGGGTCAGAGGTATGATTATTAACAAGGACGTGTTGGGACCGGTTAGACAAGAATTCCTTGATCCAAATCAGAATGTTGGGGTCTAGGTTTAACTGGTTTAGTTTTAAAAGTAATCGTTGATGCGGCACTTTATCAAACGCTTTTGCGTAATCTAAGAAAATGGCATCAGTTAGTATGTTGGTGTCGAGGTTAACATGCAAGTCATGAATGAAAATGGCCAGTTGGGTCTCGCATGAGAAGCCCTTTCGAAAGCCATGCTGAGATGGATGAAAAAAGTTATTTTTATCGAGAAATGCCATGATATTAGAATAAATGACATGCTCCATGATTTTGCACGGGACGCTTGTTAATGATATGGGGCGGTAATTTAGCGGGGAATCTTTTTTACCAGATTTGTAGACAGGAACAACCTTCCCCACTTTCCAATCATTTGGCAAGTGACCTACAGAGAGTGAATGAGAAAACAAAATACACAGATACGCAGTAATGGTATGTCTGGTGTTCCTTAACAGCTTGGAATTGATTTCGTCGACGCCTGTCGATGAAGAAAGCTTAATGTTATCTAACAAAGATAAAATTCCATCATGAGTTATTGTGATAGCAGGCATAGTAGACAGAGTTTTAGCTGGTGTCGTAAGCAGAGGTGTGCTGGGTTCTTTTGTGAAAACTGTGCTAAAAGCAATGTTGAAGGTGTTAGCGCATTCTAGGTCCCCGACGGTTTCTCCCAATTCGTTGGTCAGAGTGATAGCGCGTGATTCGATAGGGTTGATGACCTTCCAAAATTTTCTCGGGTTATCATTTAACAATTTTGTCAAGTCGTTGTTGAAAAATTTGAACTTAGCATTTCTCACAGCAATCAGGTAGGCATTCTCGGCAGTATAGTACCGCTGCCACGCATTAGACGAGGCTCTTGCCTTGGCAGCACGAAAGAAGCGCTTTTTCCTGCCTTCTAATGTTTTAAGTGCCTTAGTGTACCATGGCTTTTGGCGATTTTCACGGAAGGTAATTTTAGGAATGAATTTGTTGGCCAAGTCCTGTATTTTGTATTTGAATACCTCCCAGCTCTCCTGGAGAGGCATGCTGTAAAATTGGGCTTCAAATAACGGGAAAAAATTTCTAAGCTCGTAGTTAATTGCGTCATAGTTACCTTTCTCATATAGAAGGATTGTTTTCTTACATTTTTCGCGCCGTTCAAGGCAGAACGAAAACTCGGCGTGGATAACTTTGTGATCACTAATTTCTTGCAGGTAAGTTATATGTGATAAGCTCTCAGGATTCGTAGTTAGTATAAGATCCAAGATATTAGCACTGACGCCAGCAACACGCGTTGGTTCCCTTACTAACTGAGTGAGATTAGCATTCAAACATACTTCTATAAAATCCTTTAATTCTCTGTGGTTCGCACCTGAGGGAGCTAGTTTCTGCCAGTCGATACCGGGATAATTGAAATCTCCGAATAGCAATATATGTGAATTTGGATGTGCAGTACCGAGATCATTCAGAATACTGTTCAGCTCACTTGCAAAGTTAGGTGAAGTATGCGGTGCCCTGTAGCAAACACCAAGCAAAACGGATTGCGCCGGTGAGCGAAAAATTAACCATAACATTTCCAGATCAGAGACGATGTCTAATGGTGTGCACGATAAATTAGGGCCCACAGCAATCAAGACACCGCCCCCTCGAGTGCATCTGCGGTCATTTCTAAAAACTTCGAAACCTGCCAAGTCGGCAAGTACTTCTGTATCAGTGACATCAGGGGTAAGCCATGTTTCAGTTAGTATAAGTATGCTGCTGTTTGAAGAAATCATGATGTTAGACACGAGTTCACGCTTAGGTAGGAAACTGCGAATATTTGTGAATATGACAGACAATGAAAGATTATTTCTTGGCATGGTTTGGGGGCGGGTAATCACATTTTTTCGGGCGGACGATTGCTATAACACTTCTCTTACAGTTTCAGATACGCTATCAAACACATAGCGCTTCGGTCCGATGTGCAGGGTTTTGTAGCGCAGATTAAATGGGGCAGATTGCTTTCTGGCAAATGCAACGAGCTGGCTGCGAGCAATGCGAACTGCACGAGAAAAATCTTCGCCAATACTATAATTGGTACCTTTTAGTTTCCGGGCGCTCGACAGGACAGTTTCTTTTGTTTTGAAAAATGTGAATTTTGTTATTATTGGACGGGGTTTGTCGTTCGAATGACGTCCGAGACGATGGGCGCGCTCTATCTCTTTTGTGTCGATGTGTATATCTAAATGCTCGCGGCAATGTTTAATGATAAGTTGTTCTGATTGTGAGTACGATTCAGGTGTAGTTTCAGGGATTCCGTAGAATACTAAGTTGTTCCGTCGCGTTCGGTTTTCCGCATCATCAAAACGTGCCTCTAGTTTTGAAATTAAGCGAGTAGCTTTAGTTGTGTCGGCGCGGAGAACTTCTGTGTCTGTTTTAAGTGTTACAAGGCTTTCGTAATGGCTCTCAAGTTCGGCCATACGTTTGCCGAGGTCAGATACATTTCTGTCTGTCGCTAATAACTGAGATTTTAGATCTTGAACTTCAGAAATAAGCTTGGACTGGCCAGTAGATATCTTCTTTAGCTCTGCGAGGATAGCTGCATTATCCGGACCGGGGTTAGTTTCTATATCACCGGAAAGTAGGAGTAACAGCGAAAGAACGAGATGAACACAATCAGCAAGAACAGCGTTAAGGCACTGTGGGCTTGGCAGCTGTACTAAGAAGTAGTTGTTAGACTTTTTGGCAAAGAGGCTGAAACGTTCACCAACCTGCATTACGAAGACGAAAGGATTAGTGGCCTGCGCAGTGGCAAAGCCGCCAAGCCCACAAAGTGCCACTGGTGGCTGCTCCTGTTTTATAGCTGGTCCTAGTAGTGATGCTGGATGCGATGGCGCTTCCCATTCTGCTGCGAGGGACAGGTAATCCAAGGACGAGTGTGTCGTTCCAAAGACGGGTGAAGCGATGGCAGTGGTTCGTTGACGGGCGCCTGTTACATCCACGCTGAGATGGGTTGGTAAAGATGAAGGTGCAGTCAGTGGCGTAGTCGCCAGTCCAGGAAGGAAAAGACACGCGATGAATGGTCCGAGCACCTGCATTACGAAGACGAAAGGATTAGTGGCCTGCGCAGTGGCAAAGCCGCCAAGCCCACAAAGTGCCACTGGTGGCTGCTCCTGTTTTATAGCTGGTCCTAGTAGTGATGCTGGATGCGATGGCGCTTCCCATTCTGCTGCGAGGGACAGGTAATCCAAGGACGAGTGTGTCGTTCCAAAGACGGGTGAAGCGATGGCAGTGGTTCGTTGACGGGCGCCTGTTACATCCACGCTGAGATGGGTTGGTAAAGATGAAGGTGCAGTCAGTGGCGTAGTCGCCAGTCCAGGAAGGAAAAGACACGCGATGAATGGTCCGAGCACCTGCATTACGAAGACGAAAGGATTAGTGGCCTGCGCAGTGGCAAAGCCGCCAAGCCCACAAAGTGCCACTGGTGGCTGCTCCTGTTTTATAGCTGGTCCTAGTAGTGATGCTGGATGCGATGGCGCTTCCCATTCTGCTGCGAGGGACAGGTAATCCAAGGACGAGTGTGTCGTTCCAAAGACGGGTGAAGCGATGGCAGTGGTTCGTTGACGGGCGCCTGTTACATCCACGCTGAGATGGGTTGGTAAAGATGAAGGTGCAGTCAGTGGCGTAGTCGCCAGTCCAGGAAGGAAAAGACACGCGATGAATGGTCCGAGCACCTGCATTACGAAGACGAAAGGATTAGTGGCCTGCGCAGTGGCAAAGCCGCCAAGCCCACAAAGTGCCACTGGTGGCTGCTCCTGTTTTATAGCTGGTCCTAGTAGTGATGCTGGATGCGATGGCGCTTCCCATTCTGCTGCGAGGGACAGGTAATCCAAGGACGAGTGTGTCGTTCCAAAGACGGGTGAAGCGATGGCAGTGGTTCGTTGACGGGCGCCTGTTACATCCACGCTGAGATGGGTTGGTAAAGATGAAGGTGCAGTCAGTGGCGTAGTCGCCAGTCCAGGAAGGAAAAGACACGCGATGAATGGTCCGAGCACCTGCATTACGAAGACGAAAGGATTAGTGGCCTGCGCAGTGGCAAAGCCGCCAAGCCCATTGTCTCTGCGGTATTGCCTGCCCGGTCTGCAACTGCCTTCACAAAGGTGGATGGGGGGATTGCTGCCAGGGCTTCACAGTGCATTACAGCCATCTTGTCTCGGGACCCACGTTACCTGGAACAGTGCCAGGCTCTCGCTTCACTTTCGGGAAGAGTCAAGCAGTGAATAGTTCCACCTGCGGCGCACGAGGTGGGGGACGCCAACTCGTTTGCACGTGCCGCGCCTCGGGAACGGGGTAGATCTGCTTCTGCGTTCCTTACTTAGGTGTGGCGCGATTTGATGTGGTCTGGTGCACTCGAAGTAGACTCAGGAAAAGGTCCCGTATCTAACAGTAGCTGTAGAAGGACACCAATTCGAACATGTCCTCTAGGCAGCATACAGCTGGTGTTCAATGGCACTTACGAATTCACAGCTGATAAGAGCGTACTGAAATCTGATGGTTTTCTGTTTCTGTAGTTTTTTGTGCGGACGTCCTGATTGCCAATTTGGCTTATTTAGAAGCGATACATTTACTTGAACGCATCGGTTTTGCCTTTTCTCTACACGTAGGTCGCTTCCCCATCTGTTTATTTTGCTTTTATTTTTTCCCATGAGCTTGTTCTTGCTGCAGGTATACACTCTCAGGAAAAATAATACCGTCACTTTAATTTGGCTTTTCTCCAAAGCTAGTTTCTGGCGCGAAAAACCGCTGTGTGCACACTCTTTCGATGCAGTACGAGCAGAGCCGATATTTTGAAACATTCTATGCCGATTCCATTGCTCTTCGCGTTTCGTGCGTGGTGAGAGCGGCAATTCGGCCACATTATCAAGTGTTTTGTTAACAATGTGATGAGTTGGCCTTGAGAGACGGATAATAAGTGTGACGTAGAAATGAGAGGAAGGAATAACTCGTAATGTTTTCTGAACACAAGCGGAGACACATTACATGTTGTCCTTTTTTTGCATCACTTTTTAATTATGGTTCCATTGAATTGTAAAACGTTCGCATGCCTGCTCGTTTGTGATGTTTCATTGATTAATAACGTGACCGTGCATATATTTTTCTTTTGCTACCCTCCCCTTATGTAATGCCCAAACCAAGGCCCCTTTTTAAGGGACAATAAACTATGATGATTATGATGATGAAGCCGTGAAGTAATGAAGCTGTTCGTGCTGCTTCTGTGCCATTATCGAGGTGACGTGCTGTCTCTTCACATTTGACAGGCAAAGCAGTCACTTTCAATCAGCTTATTTGAGGGTGCTGCTTTATGATTCGGGTGGGAGCACAGTCACATGGCATTTTTCATATTTCATGTGGGTTTCTTTACCAGTCGGAAAAAATTATTATGTAATTAGTACATTGCTGAAAACACCACTGTTAGATGTCATTGGGGGTGCCTACAAATGCGTCATTGACACTTTGATAACTACGACAGTATTTCTCGAGTTAGATAATTGAGAGCAATTACCTAATTAAATCTCAGTAACGAAAAAATTACTGTTGGCTACTCCACTGTACTAAAAACAATATGCACTAGGTTTTCTTCGAGTAACGCAATTGCTCCTTTTTAAAGACTTGGTGCATGATAGTTGGGACATCCTGTATTAGTGATAGCTTTATTAGTGATAGCGAAGTATACGACAATTGCACGAAGGAAGATTACATCACTGAGAGATGCCAGATTCTTGGTGGTGCAAGACTCAGGCTGTGAAATAGTACTGTATCCTACTATGAAGTCTTGTAAATACTCATATAAATTCCTCACTTTAGTGAACAATTCCTTGAGGTCAGATAAGGTTTCTTCAAGTGCAACTGTTGAAGTTGTATGTGTGTGTATATACAGTGGCCGACCGTTTATTTGGACCTCACGGGGACTGCGGAAATGTCCGAATAAACAGGTGTCCGAAAAAGCAGACTAGGAAAAAAATTCTTTATTTCCACGCACTTATTCGGGCTCGGCAGTAGGCCTGAAGAAATCGTGAATGCGCCGTTGCACGCTGTTCTGTTTACGCGCAATCAAATAAGCCTAAATCTCGGAGCGGGTCGTACGGCCACTATAGGCGACTGAAAGCATAGTCACTGCTTGTACACGCTCCGCATGCGACGGCAACTTAGCACATGGTCCGTCATCTTCCGACTCGGAGTCATCGTGTGGTGGTGCAGCAGAAACCTGACGAATGATCTCGCAGTTGTCGAGTTCTGCGCATGTCAGTACAGCAGTGTCAGCACCTGTGAAACTGTCAAATGAGACGGTGTCTGGAATCGCAATGCAACCAGGGCGCAGGTCTCAGCAGAACAATTTCGGCGTAAGTAGGGAGCACATCGGAAGACGACAAATCTTAGGCCTCCCAGCAGCCGCTTGCCGGCATTCCCCAGTGCAGTCTGCGTGGGCACTGTCGGTGCCATTAGACACTTGACGCTATGTTTCCGTATGCCGCGTTGGATCACCGGACCCTTGACACAGCACACAGAGCAAACACCACCATACCGACACCAGTCGCACAAACGAAAAACGTGGCCTACTCGCAGCGTCGTGTGTGCAGAAACAAATCAGCTGCTGGATTGTCTGGACATGGCTTATTAAGCTGAAACCGGAACTGCTGTAGAGCCACTCTATCAAACCAGGCAGAAACGATGATGATGAGTGAGGATTTGCAGTAGCGCCACTTCGTGGGGCAGCAAGGAGGCTCCGTTCAAAACAAAAATGGCGTTCAACGGTCAGAGTCGGTGCATGGTGCTCTCGATCGAGTTGACTTAAGGAGTGTCCGAAAAATCAGACGAGAGGTTGCAAGGTGTCCAAACTTTCGACAGTTGTTATACATTACGGTCTATGGGGAGAATGGCGGTGCCGCAAAGCAGACCGAAGAATCGAGCATGTCCGAATTTTTGGAGTCCGAAAAATCAATCGGCGACTGTATACACACACACACACACACACACACACACACACACACACACACACACACACACACACACACACATACATACATACATATAAGGTGTGGGGTCCAGAAAGCAGGTCCTCTGCCCTCTTAGAAAAATGAAAATTTTCCGCCTATGGTTCTTCGTTTGGGGTCTCTTCAACAAAAGAAACGATACTACAAGACATGGCTTCAGGAAGCGTTACTCCATAATGGATCATATCCATGTCATCAATCAGGTAATCGAGGAATCCGCAGAGTACAATCAGCCTTTTTATATAACTTTCATAGATTAGGAAAGGCATTTGATTCAGTAGAGATACCAGCAGTCATAGAGGTATTACGTAATCAAGGAGTACAGGAGGCTTACGTAAATATCTGAAAATATTTACAGAGATTCCACAACTACCTTAATTCTCCACAAGAAAAGTAGGAAGATACCTATAAAGAAAGGAGTCAGACAAGGAGACACAATTTCTCCAATGCTATTCACTGCATACTTGGAAAAGTATTCAAGCTATTAAACTAGGAAGGCTTAGGAGTGAGGATCAACAGTGAATATCTCAGCAACCTTCGATTTTCAGATGACATTGTCCTGTTCAGCAACATTGGGGACGAGTTACAACAAATGATTAAGAACCTTAACAGAGAGAGTGGGTTGAACATTAATATGCAGAAAACGAAGATAATGATCAATAGCCGGGCAAAGGAGCAAGTGTTCAGAATCGCCAGTCAGCCTCTAGAATCTGTGAAGGAGTGCGTTTACCTAGGTCACGGAGGAAGACATTTAGGAGGTGAAACTCCCGTCAGCGCGAGCGAGCGCAGGCGACCAGATAAGGTCACAATTGTATGCGCCGATGGGGCCGTGTGCAGTGGCGGCGCCATGCAGTGCATCGCAGAAGCCGCAGTGTAAAAAAAAATGCAGCGCCCAGGCAGGCAGCTCCAGCGCGCTCTCCGGCCACTACCTCCGTGCCATCAATAGAAGTCAGGCGCGCGCGGCCGAACGGGAGCAACACGCTCGACTGGTTGCCCTGGCAACCGCTCCAAATGGCGGTAATTTCTTACCAGGTCACCAGGCGCCGCCAGCATGATAATGGCTCCGCGGGCTTGTGACCTTTTCTGGTCGCCGCAAGAAGTGGAGTTTCCACTCCTAAATGTTTCTTGCTCCGTGACCTAGGTCAATTACTCACAGGGGACCCTGATCATGAGAAGGAAATTTACAGAAGAATAAAAATGGTTTGGATCGGATATGGCAGACATCGGAGCTCCTGACTGGAAGCTTACCATTATCATTGAAAAGGATGGTATACACAGGGTGCGCACAGGTCCTTGAAAACCTTGAAAACCCTTGAATTTGAATATTTGGTTTTCAAGGCCCTTGAAAATCCTGGACTTTTTGCTGCTCCTTGAAAATCCTTGAATTCCTAGCGTAGTACATGCAAATGACTATTAATAAAAAAAAACGCAGTTAAAATATTTGTATTTTCAGTACCATGTTTCAATATATGCGTTTCAGGCGTAAAAAATCAGTCTGTGCTAATATAGCCAATGTTGCGCGACGGTTAGCCACACTGGAGCCACTCAGCTCTGAAGCCAACTTGAGCCGATTCAATCCAATCTGATCTTGGCGCTTTGTTATGGTGGTTGACGACATCGCATTGTTGTGCCGTCGCTTCTGCACCCGACTTGTTGCGGCTGAAACATCTGAATACAAAGCAAATGCCTGGGAAAAGCAAATTTCAAGGCGCGTGGCTTCACAACGAAGCTTACAAAGACTGGATTGCACTAGATACGACGAGTGAGCACCGTGCAAGATGCAGGCCTTGCGGAAAGACCTTCGATATCACCAACATGGGCGAGTCAGCGTTAAAGAGCCATATGAAGAGTGCTAAGCATGCTGGCGTCATGGAGATTGCAGCCAACAGTTCGGTGCGAAGGTACTTAGTTCCAAGTACGGGGCAACAGTCAGCCGTTCCACCTCCTTCGCAATCGGGAAAGCTAGACGATGCTTGCAAGGCACACGAACTGGTGACGAACGCGGAGATTCTGTGGACTTTGAAGGTTGTCACATCGCATTTCTCCTATCGGTCGTCGTCGGAAGCAGGCCAGCTATTCCAGCGTATGTTCCCGGACAGTGGCGTGGCCAAAGCATTTTCTTGCGGAGAGAAAAAATGTGCCTATGTGACGTGCCATGGTCTGAGGCCCTTCTTTTTATCTGCTCTGCAACGGGATATAAAAGATTGCGATTACTACGTGGTACTCTTCGACGAGTCCACGAACGACTATCTCCAGCGGAAACAATTGGATGTTCACATCCGGTTTTGGAATTCGTCTCACAAGGTGGCAACGAGGTACTATACCTCGGTGTTTATGGGGCACTCGACATCCGAAGACATCCAAGGAACGCTGCTGTCTGCGCTCGAGCCTTTCCCTCTTGAGAAAATTCTTCAGATTTCAATGGATGGTCCCAATGTTAACCTGAAGTTGCTCAAGAATTTCCAAGAGCACCTGCATCAAGCACACCAAGTTCAATGTCTGGACATTGGGACTTGTGGCCTCCACACCATGCACAACGCCTACAGGGCAGGTGTTACAGCAAGTAAGTGGGGACTTGACTGTCTGCTCTCCAGTCTGAGCGCGCTTTTCCATGGTTCTCCTGCAAGAAGGGAGGACTTCTCAGCAGTTACCGGTCAGGATACTTTTCCCCTGAACTTTGTTGCCCACCGGTGGTTGGAGAATGTGCCTGTGATAGAGAGAGCCTTGCTGTTGTGGTGTGACATTAAGAAGTTTATTGCAGCTGCAAGGAAGAAGGAAGTAAGCCCCCCAAAGTGTGGATCATTTCACAACTTGTGTGAGTTTGCCAGTGATGACTTACTGCTAGCAAAGCTTCAATTTGCACTGGGTGTGGCCATGACCCTCAAGCCATTCCTCACTGAGTACCAAACGGATCAGCCCATGGTGTTCTTTCTTGCAAGGGACTTGGAAACTGTGGTCAGGAAGCTACTGACGAAGTTTCTGAAGTGCTCGGTCTTGTCTTCAGCAAAAGGAGCCACTGGTCTGCTGATGGTGGACATTGAAAGCACCGAGAACCACACTCCACTTGAAAAGGTGGATGTAGGCCATGCCGCTGAACAGACTGTCAGGAAAACTAAAGCAAGCCAAAAGGACATGTTCCAGTTCCGCATGGAATGCAAACGCTTCTTGATCAGTGTGACAAAGAAGGTGCTTGAGAGAAGTCCACTGAAATTCCCAATTGTTAGGAGTTTGTCCTCTCTGGACCCACGACAAATGTGTACTAAACCAGATGAGTGCCTGGCCGGCTTCAGAAGAGTGTTGGATGCCCTCATTACAGCGGGCAGAATGTCTGAGCACCAAAGAGACACTGTACTAGGGGAGTACACTGAGTTCCTGCAGGAAGAGATGCATAACCTGCGAATGTTTGAGAAGAACGTAAACAGGTTGGACGAGTTCTTGACTGAGCTGATGAAGTTTAATTCATCATGTGGGGAACTATGGAAGGTTGTCAAACTTTTGCTCGTGCTCAGCCACGGACAGGCCACTGTGGAGCGAGGGTTTAGCGTGAACCGCCAGGTTGCTGTAGAAAATCTGAAGGACCTGTCGTACATTTCGCAACGTATTGTGTGCGACGCTGTGGACAAGGCAGGGGGCGTCCTTAATGTCCCTATTACAAAAGAGCTGAGGACTGCTGTATCAGCTGCCCGGCAGCAGTATGCTGCATATCTGGAAGCAGAAAAAAAGAAGCAATGTGATGATGTAAGGGAATCAAAGAGGCGCTGCATCGGCGAAGAGATTGACGCAATGAAAAAAAAGAAAAAGAAACTCGAGGCAACAATAGCTGACCTCCAGGCTTCAGCGGATACCTATGCCGAAAAGGCAGAAGCAGCTAATGATCTGAAGTATGTGGTCAGATCAAATAGTCTGAGGAAGGCTGCACGAAGCAAGACTGAGGAACTGTGTAGCCTCAACCAGAAGATTCAGGAAAAGCGGCAGGAGCTCCCCTGAAGTTGCCATTAGCACTTTTGCAGAATGGATTGCTGTTCGACATTGGTGCAATGCACTGCAGTGTGTTTTTCAAGACGGAACATATATTATGTTGGTTTAGTGCAATACAATCTGTTCCTTGAAATGTTTTGTTTTTACTTTCTTCAGTAATATTATGTTGGTTTAGTGCAGTACAAGCTGTTCCTCGATATGTTTTTTTTTTCGACTTTGTTCAGTAATATTATTTTGGTTTAGTGCAGTACAAGCTGTTTCTTGAAATGATTTTTTTTCGAATTTATTCAGTAATATTATGTTGGTTTAGTGCAATATAAGCTGTTCCCTTAAATGCTTTTTTTTTCGACTTTGTTGAGTAAAATTTGTGTCGAGTCCTTGAAAATACTCCCACTGAGCCTTGAAATTCCTTGAATATCCTTGAATTTTCCCCTTTTGAGTCTGTACGAACCCTGGGTATACAATCAATGCATTTTACCAGAGACTGACAAAGAAACTTGCGAACAAATTAAGAACTGTGCAAAGACCGATGGAACGAAGAATGCTAGGTATAACTTTAAGAGACAGATAGAGAGCAGTTTGGATCAGAGAACGAACGGGTATAGACGACATTCTAATTGACATGAGGAGAAAAAAAAAATTTGAGGACACTTAAGCTTTGCCTTCAAGAGTGGAACGCGATAGCATTATCGCACCCCGTTCGCACTGCCCACTCAAAACGATCTACACGAGCCAAACTTCTTGATCGGCCTGGACAGCCGGGCCACGACGCGCCATGAAGGCGGACGCGATCATGGGGCTGACGCCTCGATGTGATTGTCGTCTATCTTGCTTGGGAGCACCACGCAGACGCATGACTCCTCGCCAGCAGCACGGCAAACATCGCTAGGGACGCTTTCCCACCAGACGCGCTACGGTGCAGCGATCACGTCAGAGGCGTCCCGCATCGGACGCTGCACCTAGGAATTGCGCTGTGAGCGGCAAGAGGAGCTGCGTCGCCCAAACACAAGGGTTCGAGTGACGCACGCTGGAAGTTGGAAGAGGAGAGAGCACGAAAACTTATTAAACGCAAGGGTATTGGGGCATCCTCGCACTGGCCCCCGCACGGCCGCAATGCGCTCAAACGAGGTGGAGGGGAGAAGCGGGCGAGTGCCGCCCCACATGTCGGGGCAGCGCCGTACATTGCAAAGAGGGGGTCTTCTGTGTTTGCTGCAAGATGGCTCTCCGTGTGCACAGAGCGCAGAAGAAATGTAGCGGAAACGTACTTCGCTACTCGTGTAAGTGCGACTTCTGTAATTTACATGCTCATAATTACCGATACACACTGCAGTATAACTTTCTATGGCACGTTTCTAAGACAACACCGCATTCACTAGAGGGACTTTTGTCCCACTTTGAACCATCGAACTTGTCACTGAGTGGTAGCATCTCCATCTCACACTCCGGAGACCCTGGTTCGATTCCCACCCAGCCCATTTTGCAAGTTGTTTTTTATTTATGAATTGCCTTCCGGGATTTTTCGCTCACAGCCAACGCCGACGACGCCGACGACACCGGCTTTTCTGCAACATGAGCTCCTTAACGCTGTCGCTTTAAAATAGCGCTGGGCAGGTCATGTAATGCGTAGAGTAGATGACCGTTGGACCATTCGGGTGACAGAATGGCTGCCAAGAGAAGGGAAGCGCAGTAGAAGACAGCAGAAGACTAGGTGGTGTGACGAAATCAGGAAATTTGCAGTGCTTTAGGAGAGCTTGCATTGGGCTTGTTCATACATGAAGTTTAGAACAAAAACATCATATTTGCATCTGTATAATGCAACTACTATAGAATGCGAGATATACCTTTAGGCAACTCAATATAAAGGAACAATATTATTTATAATGTGATCCAACAGTGTGTAATGCAGCTGTGACCATAGACTTACAATGGCATTATTGAAGCGATGTGATCATGTGGCATCACCTGTACATGTGCTGGGGCAAACATAGGCATGCATTGTGGTAAAAAATTGCCCATACCACTATGTTTGCTTATACGTTCCAGCAGAAGCACTGCACCAAGCAATCAAATGTGCAAGTACATTGAGGTTGCGGCTTTTGTGCATTGAGATGGTGTGGACGCTCATCATTTTAGAGGATTAATTTCAAGATAAGCTCTCTCGCAGTAGTTTGGCACCTCTGTGTCGTCACTCCCGTTTCCTTTCCTTGTGTTGAGCGTCACTCGTTTTACGAACCCACACCATCTACCATTGATAGGTTGGCTATTCCGCACAACTTAATCAATTGGTAGCTGAGTTCATTACCTGCAAAAGCACAAAACTGAGACAAAATAAATCTAATATATTATTTTAGGCATCATTCTAAACATAGTGCATGGTGCTTGTGCAGGTTGGAAATTCTGCAAAAGCTTGTTATATTTAATAAGACATTGTACCGCTTGAGAAGTCTGCTCACACACCATTCAGGACCATGTTCTAAATAAAGCACACATTTTTTTAAAATTGCAACTGTTTCACGAGGAGAAATGCAGGTGCTTATAGAGTTGGGGCTGCGCAGGTCTGCAGTAAACTAAAGCACAAAAATAGGAGAAGGCAGACATTCCAAAGCAGTCCCATTACTGGACACACTACCATGATGCATGTCTGTGTAGCATCAGTATTTGCCTGGATGCGATCAAAACTGGCTGCATCCTGGCCTCTTAGCGAGTGCATTGATGTTCTTTCATAAAATTTTATCATAACACTGTGCTTCATTTGTAACTACAATGCTCCTTATGTGGGTTTCAGCCCTTGTGCAGCTGCACAATATGATAGTTTATTGCACATTGTTTTATGCTAATACATCCTATTTTAAGTTTGTAGCTATGGTTGCATCACACATTGTAAACTTGCACAATGATCATACATGCAGTTAAAAAAAATAGTTGTGAAAAGCTACTTGTATTAATATGCCAGTTCTTGTTATGTGCTGGTTTACACTTAGAAATAATGTAAAGCTGTTAGTAAAAAGGTAAGAAAAAACAAAGCACGTTTTTTCTTCATAGGGGTGTGCTTTGTTGCTGATGTTGTTGGCATGTACTATGTGACACCAGATGGCATTGTGTGGCTTGTGTTTTCCAGGTGAACACATGGATCAGAAATGGAGAGGCGATGCTCTCTGCCACGTTTGCGATTCCAACTTGCCTCACTGAAGCTGAGCAGTCACGCTCCCAACATGAACAGTTTCAGCTGGCAATAGAGGTGAGCAACTCATTGTTTACATAATGGCAACAAGCTTTTCAAGAGGCTCCAAATAAACCTAGCCATTGTCAGGCAGTATGTGTGATGGGCAGAATATGTTGTGTTGTTCATCTTGGCTAAATATTCATGCTATGTGAGCTGTGTAAATTATTAAAAGCTTCGAGTGCCCAGTTGTGCTATTGCTGATTTTCTTATTTGCCAGCAATGACATCATTAGTATTATTATATCATTGGTAGCAGTGCGCTGCTGCAAAAAGACACCTTGCTTAACTGCGTAGAGCTGACCTTGACTCCCTTGAGGTCATTCAGAAGACTTGCGATGCCAATACCCGCCGTGATTGCTCAGTGGCTATGGTGTTGGGCTGCTGAGCACGAGGTCGCGGGATCGAATCCCCGCCACGGCGGCCGCATTTCGATGGGGGCGAAATGCGAAAACACCCGTGTGCTTAGATTTAGGTGCACGTTAAAGAACCCCAGGTGGTCAAAAATTTCCGGAGTCCTCCACTACGGCGTGCCTCATAATCAGAAAGTGGTTTTGGCACGTAAAACCCCAAATATTGTATTAATTGCGATGCCATTGTCAAATTGAGGGTGTTACAGCGAACATTATGCTTTGTTCTGATACTGCAGTGCAGAATGAATGACACAATCGGATACATAAGCAGTGCTAACTTTCAGCTGTTCTTTACTTTTCATGTGAACTGTTCACTGCTTTGGTAACATAGTAAACAAATTGGAAAAACAGTGAGCATGCATACAGGAACTGTACTATTGCACTCAATAAGAGTTGCAACACGGTATACACATCCCATTATTCTTCTAAACATAGGTGCTACAGTTGAACCTCGCTACAACGAAACTGACGGGGCGCGCGAAAAATTTCGTTAAAGCGAAATTTCGTTGAGGCGAAAACAGGCCAAAAACACTGTCAGGTTGGACCACATAGTCCCAAAACATCATTTATTTCCAAAGAAGTCGGTCAGCTTCTTCTGCTTCTTTTTTTTTTGCCACGAGTGCAGTGGCGCGGCTTTCGCACTCGGTGAACAGTTGCATCGCGACGTCGTCATCGTGAGCACCGAAAAATCTGCGGATCACATCAAAAGCATCCATCACTTTTATTGCAGGTGGTGGCGCTAAGTCCTCCGCGTCGCTGTCATCATCCGATGATGCGTCGTTGTGGCGAACGCCCTCAATTATAGCTTCGTCACTCAGCTCCTCGTGAGCTAGCACTTCACTGTCAACAGCGATGTAGTCGCCGATGTGAACATCGGCCGGCACATCTCCGGAGTCCTGAAGGGCTGCCCATGCCGCATTGGCCTCTGTGGAGGGTGGAGCAATTGTACTGCAGCCTTCCTCGTCCGACGTGGAGTTCGCTGCCAGTTGAGCATCGGAGTGAAAGCCGGCGTGCACAAAACAGTTGTAGATGATACTGCGACTGGTTGCCGTCCACGCTGCTGAGACCATCTGTACAGCCATGTACAAATCCACTTCGATTGCCCGACCGGTGTCGATGTTTAACACCAGCCGCTGAATCAGTCGCTGTCGATAAGCGCTTTTAACGCTATTGATGATACCTTGATCCAGCGGCTGGATTAAAGCCGTGCAATTCGGCGGGAAGAATCTTACTTCCACGCTTTGAAGCTGAACGTCTTCAACGTTATGCGCTGAGCAATTGTCGATGAGCAAACAAACCTTACGTTTCTTTGCCGTCATGTCACGGTCGAAAGCGGTTAGCCACTCTTTGAAAACGGCCCGTGTCATCCAAGACTTCTTATTGGCAACATATTTGACGGGCAGGCTCTTGCCACCTTTGAAGCACCGCGGCTTCGCACTTTTGCCTATCACCAGTGGGCAGCGCTTGTCAGACCCGTCCATGTTGCAGCACAGGAGCACAGTCACACGCTTTTTGCTATGCTTCCCTCCGCTGCATGGCTGGCCCTTCATGTGAAGCGTCTTGGAGGGGAGGAGCTCGAAGAAAAGTCCCGTTTCATCGGCATTGTATATGTCTGATGTGGCATATTTCTCCATTAATTCCGGCACAGTAGCTGATGCCCAAGCAGATGCAGCGTCGGCGTCTGATGAGGCCGACTCCCCACACAGCACTTTAGCGACGATTTCATGCCTGGCCTTAAAACGGGTCAGCCACCCTGAGCTGGCTTTGAAATCATTGATGCCCAGCATACAGGCATAGCCAAGTGCCTTTTGCTGCAACATGTTTCCGCTGACCGGCATCTTCTTTGCGCGCACGTCGAGGAACCACGTGTACAGAGCCTTCTCAAGGTCCTCATGAGCCGCTTGCGTCAGCTTTTTCCGCTTCGCGGATGTCCCCGAAGAAAGAGCTTGCGCTATCGCGTCTTTCGACTTCAAGATCGTTGACAGCGTGCTCTGTGAGATGCCGAAGTCCGCTGCAACATCTCCCTTTTTCCTGCCACTGGATGCCGCGCTGATAATCCGTGCCTTCTCTTCAAGCGAGAGGAACTTCCGCTTTCTAGATGAAGTCGCCATGCTCGCATTCATTACAGCGCACTAGCAGCACAAGCACGAGTGAAAAAAACTAGGGCAAACGCGCTGCTGTTGCCAGGCTGCTGCGTCCTTTGGCAACGGATTGGTTGCGGCTCTGAATTGGATTGGAAGAAAACGGGAGCTTGCCCCCGCGCCTTGTCGCAAGGCAGCCAGCCCGATAGTCATCAACACCAAGCTATGGCGGTGATCATGTGCGTTTCAGTGAGTGGATTAGTTTGGTCCAGCGAATGTTTAGCGAAACAAAGCAGCGTGGGCCTATGGAAGTACATAGATGGGCGGCGATATGCTTGTTTTATTGTAAGATATATTTTTAAATCGAGCTTCGCATAGCAAAAATTTCGTTGAAGCGGAAACGCGCCCCAAAAATGGTTCGTTGTGATGAGAAATTTGTTCCATTACTTTGTATAGCGAGCTGACGGGGAATTGGAAATATTTCGTTGAAGCGAAAATTTCGTTGAAGCGACGTTCGTTGTAGCGGGGTTCGACTGTACCACTAATTGAAATGGTGTTCAGTTCACCTTTTGGAATTTTTCGTGTCTGTCAGGGAAAAAAAGAAAAGAAAATGAAAAAAAGTGCATATTTCCTTTGGAATCAAGCATACAACACACAGCCCAGTATTCATTTCAATAAAGAAAAGCACAAAACAAGCGTCAAAACTGCATGATGGATGATAAGGTGCCTGTGAACAATATAAGGCACGTTCCATATCCCCATGTGTGTTTCCCAGTAAAGATTACGGTTGCATAAGCTGTTCCAGTGGGAAAGGGGCAGCAGCAGCATGTGAATCAGTGAGTGGTATCACCAAATGTCATATATAAAAGGGAGACCTGCCTAGCAACTCATTCAGTTCATTGCAAGACTGCTATGGGTAGACCACGCAAAGTTCAGGCTCCCGAAGAGCAGCGTGAATACGATGAGCGTCGAAGAGTGCAAAATCATAATGCTCAACAACGGTGTCATGCTAAGACTAGGCAAAACAAAACATTTCATATGCCCATCGACGGCATTTGAGTGATTTTCTAACAGCTTTGCTGGCCATCCACTTTCGCAGGGTTGAGATGACGAGTCAATTTTTATGTTGGCACTTCCGTGCAGCTCCTTGGGCCACAGGCTCCCTTGTTGCAATTCATATAGAACATGACGGTATATCACAGTTGCAAAAAACACCACAATTCAAGAAGTTGAAGAAACCACTGACATTATATTTATGAAAAAATAACCACAAACGTAAATATCATTTAGCTCTGTTTTTAGTGGACTGCTGTATCTTTGATGCCTTACAAGTCTGTTAGCATGTGTTGTGGCTAGCAAACCAGGGAAATGATGTCATGCTGACCCAGAAGCTGCACGGATAATAATAATAATAATAATAATAATAATAATAATAATAATAATAATAATAATAATAATAATAATAATCAGCCCATATTTATATCCACTGCAGGACGATGGTCTCTCCCAGCAGTCTCCAATTACTCCTGTCTTGCACTAGCTCATTCCAACTTGCGCCTGCAAATTTCCTCATTTCATCACCTCTCCTGATTTTCTGCCGTCCTCGACTGCGCTTCCCTTCCCTTGGCATCCATTTTATAACACTAATCATCCACTCTACCCTACCCATTACATAGCCTGCCCAGCTCAATTTTCTTTCTCTTAATGTCAACTTTAATAGTATCGGCTATCCCCGTTTGCTCTATGATCAACACTGCTTACTTCCAGTCTCTTAATGTTAAGCCTACCATTTTTCATTCCGTCGCCCTTTGCGGGGTCCTTAACTTGTTCTTCAGCTTCTTTGTTAAGCTCCAAGTTTCTGCCCCATATGTTAGCACTGGTAGAATGCAATGATTGTGCATGACAGTGGTAAGCTCTCACTCAGGATTTCATAATGCCTGCCATATGCACTCCACCCCATGTTTATTCTTCTGTAAATTTACCTATGTATGTGATTACCTGTGAGTAGTTGACCTAGATAAACCTATTCCTGTACAGACTCTAGGGGCTGACTGGCAATCCTGAACTCTTGTTCCCTTGCCAGGCTACTGAACATTATCTTTGTCTTTTGCATATTAATCTTCAACCCCACTCTTACACTCTCTCTTTTAAGGTCCTCAATCATTTTTTGTAACTCGTCCCCAGTGTTGCTGAATAGGACAATGTCATCTGCAAACCAAAGGTTGCTGAGATATTCGCCGTTAATCCTCACTCCTAAGCCTTCCCAGTTTACTAGCTTGAATGCTTCCAAGCATGCAGCGAATAGCATTGGAGAAATTGTGTCTCCTTGTTTGACCACTTTCCTGATAGGTAATTTTCTGCTTTTCTTGTGGAGAACAAAGGTAGCTGTGGAATCTTTGTAGATATTTCCCAAGATATTCACGTATGCCTCCTGTACTTCTTGATTATGCAATGCATCCATTACTATAGGTATCTCTACTGAATCAAATGCCTTTTCATAATCTTTGAAAGCCATATAGAGAGGTTGATTGTTGGACAATACGCATTTGCATCCCAATGCCACTTTTGTGTTTCAATCGTCACATTGTGAAGTAGAAAGTACTTTGCCTTTGCTGCTGCCAGTGCTGTGTGTGAGTTGTGTGCTACATTGTCTGAATAACGCTATACAGTTAAGCCTAGGTATAATGAAGTGGGTAAAATGATCAGTTTGCTTCGTTATATTAAAATTAGATTTTTCATACAAATAAATACTGTTGCCGATGGATTTTTCTTACATGGAAGACATTGAAGTCTTGAATAAGAAAAAAGATACGGTAGGTACGGTTTCATGCTGTGTTGACGATGTCTTCATATCAGCCGTACGAAGTGAAGCCAGCCACGCTTTCGTTTCCACTCCGCTCTTGCGGCTGATAGTGTCGCCCGCAGTGGGACATCGCTATCATGAAAAGCGCTGAGAGTGGGGAGCGAATACTTCCTCTGTCTCTCTTCAATGCTTCTCAGAAGCTCAACATTACGTGACCTTCATTACTAAACGTGCAGGAGGACAGCGCACGTGATGTCATGTCATCTTGCCACACCCACTCTTTGCATACGTGGCAGATTACCTATGTGAGTGCGCAGGCTGCATGTGCACTCAGCTGCACTGACAGCCATGCGCAGCCACAGTCGCGCTTACCAACCTGAACCCCCCCCCCCCCCTCGCGCGCGCTTGATTGTGTTGTCATGAGCTTGCTCCCCTCCCTCTTTTCTCTTGCTCGTGCGTGAAGATGGTACTCATCAAGCCACCATCCTTCTCGGCTCACCCTCGTACGCTCTCACTCGCACCCAAATCATACAGTGTGCGTAGCACGAGAATCTTATTGCACTTGTACTTTATGTGGAACATGACGCTGCTTCACTTCGGCGGTTGGTCGCTCTTACTCGCACAGCGTGCAGTTTCAGAGGTGCGTTTGCAAGCAGCTTTGTAATTCAGCCATTTGACCATCTGCGTCTGCCAAAGTTTCCATTTATTGTCTCGATATCCCTTCGCGACAGCAATGAAGGTTCATTATATTGAAATCATGTATAAACACAATTCCTTATATTGAGGTCTTAAATACATGCTGTTCTATGGACAATAAGTTGTAAAATGTTTAATACTTCATTATATCGAGAATTTTGTTATATTGAGGTTTAACTGTACTAGCGCTTGTGAATTACTGTAGCATTATGAAAAATGCTCATAGCACTTTTTGAAGGGTTCACCTATATGAGCAGCATATAAGCAGTTTTGATTTCGAATTGGGGGCCCTATTATATGTCTGGTAAGTGCAGAGTTTTAGCATTTGAACATGCATATATCTTTTTTCTCTTTCTTTCTTTATTTTCTTTTTTCTTTTTCTTTCAGAAAACGCATGCGAGTGCCATTCAGATTCAACAGAGGGCAGAGTCTCTTGTACAAGCAAACCATTATGATCCAGCAGCTGTGCGGGCTGTCGCGGAGGCTGTTGACACGTGGTGGCATCGTATGATGACGCATGCTGAGGATCGTCATCGCATGGTCACGGCTGCTTTGCGCTTCTACAAGACAGCGGAGCAGGTGACCACATATTCTGTGAACAGCTTTAAGCAGTAGTTCCATGTGCCATCTGCGGTGCTGGAGCGTATTTCGGGTGTTTTTGTTGGTGTTACAGACTCTCACAGTGCTGTAAGAGTAGCATTGTCTCGCAGTGAATGTGTGCTTTTAACTACCTTCGGCATTAAATTTCATTAATTTCCACCTTGAGGCAGCTTTGCTACAGTGGTAATTCGTACCTTACCTTAAAAAGCTCTAATGCAGTCCTTGGGATGACGATGGCAATTAAAACAAATTCAGTGTGTTTCTGAGGAATTATATTTCACTGCCTCTTGGTGCTTAACGATGCTTCCTGGTAAGTGGTAGCAGCATTTTGAGGGTTAGTTGGGTGTCTTGCTGGCAGGTCTACTCTGTCTTGGATAGCCTTGAGCGGGAGTACCGACGCGATGAAGACTGGTGTGCTGCCGGGGAGGAGATGGAAGGTACAGATCGAGGTGCCCAACTGGCCCAGCTTCTCGCCAAGCATCAAGAGAAGAAGGAAGCATTTCTCAAAGCATGCACCATGGCCCGTCGCAATGCCGAGACCTTCCTGAAGTACACTGCCCGGTGCAGCCAGCATTGTGGAGGGCATGGGGATGCAAGTTGCCGGGGCCCTGAGGCCAAGGTGAAAGGTGAGTGGCACCTTACACTCGGTCACAAGTGTGCCCATGATTACAGGCAGCACAAAATTAAGTCACGGAAAACAGATGCTTTATGTTCTCGGTGTTGTGTTAAATATTTTGGTGAATGCATCTTTATTAGACTGTGATTCAATTTGTTTTATCTCATGAATAAACTATTATTACATCATTGTACGAAATTGGGGCATGTCCCAAATACATCATTTGCATATGTGTAGGCAAATGGTAAGAAACCAAAAAATGTCAAGAAATAATTTAAAAATGAATAATGACACTGAAAGCACACTAACCAAGCAATACTAAGACCCATGTGTCAAGACTCCAAGAATGCAGAACACCACAATAGGACATTACAGCCGGAACTTGTTATATAATGTTTCATCCAGCATGAAAATGCCTTCATTACATCCAATATTTGTTGTAAGCATGCATTCAATACTTGCTTATACCATTGAGAACATTTTAAAATTACATTTTTATATTCTATAATTTGTTACATCTGTGATCGTTTATTGAGGTTCGACTGTACTAGCATGCGCACCCACTTTGGTAATGTCTGATGTGTGGCATTGTGCATTCTCGGTGTGTTTACTGGTGGCTACCGTATTTACTTGCATAAGGATCGCACTCGCGTAATGATCGCATCCCTGAATTCTGTCGTCAAAATTCGATTTTTTTCCTTTCCCGTGTAATGATCGCACCCCGAACTTGCCGCAGCGATATGTCATGTGCCAAGTCTAGCTAATGATTATCGCGCTTACCATCTGTCAAATGCTGTCGAATGCTAGGCGAATGACTCTTCAAGACATACCAAGTGGTCTGCACGGACCGAACATTCTTAAACAGATGCCCCATTTCATTCCTTTCATCACTTTCCGCACTTCCATGAAAAAAAAAAAAAAGCTACAACCTAACTTGCCTTGGCTTTATTATTTGTAGGCTTTATAACGGTTGTGGACAACAACAACAACAATAACAAAAAAGGTGCTTTTCGATTGTTCTCGTCTGCACTCGTGGGCACTCAACAAATCGTAAGCGGCAACGATAGCAGCCACGTTTACAGTGATACGTTAGAAATGTACCCTATTCATATGCCGACGCTTGTAACACAGCTAAGATATTCGCCCACCCTTAGCAAAAGCATGCCGTATTAGGATAGTAGTGAAGACAAATGCCGCAGTTTCCACAACGTGCCCGCCATGGGTTTCTGTCACTGGCAGCTAAGTGCGCCCATCTCTGTTTCTGTCCCCTCAAAGTGGTCATGGCTACGTTATTGACGCAAACTTGTCCATAGTAACAATATTATTCATTACTGATACAGAAGAAACTGTTTCAATGCGTGTGATGTACTCACAAGAAGGAAAAAAAAAATTGCATTCGTCGCGTTCGGCTTGCTCTGCCGGCCGCCATTTTTGTTTTGGTGTCCCGCACTGTTACAGCGGCAGCCGCCTATTTGTTGAACTGTTGTCATCTCGCAGCAAACACGGGATGAAAAAATAAAACAAAACTTTTTTTTTCTTTTCACGGGAAATTTAACCCGCGTAATGATTGCACCCCTGAATTTGCGTCAATTTTTTAAAAAGTGTGATCATTATGTGAGTAAATACGGTATTACCTTTCCCACCTTGTATGTTTTTAAACTCTTTATTTTGTTTATTTGTTCTTATTGTTTGTGTACATATATGCAAGTAATTTTTGCATTAATGATCAGTTTGAAGTTAGCATGGAAAGTTGGTCTTGCTGTTCATTGATAATTATCTGTACAGCGTGAAGAAGACCAGACGGACAAGAACACACACAGCACTTGAAGTTAGTGCTCGTGTTGCCTGCTCCTCATCTCTGTCAATTTTGTACTGCTGGTAACCATGAATTCCTATGAAGAAGCCCAGTCACATTATTTGTGACATCACTATGTGTTGGGGCCTTCAGGCACTGTGTCATTGAGCAAAGCCTTGTAGGCATGCTGACATATTAATATACAGCAACAAATAGCAATTAGGCAGCATAGTGCTGAAAAAGGAGCTGTGGGACAAAATTTTACTCTCTATTTTTTTTGGTCTTAGTTTCTATATTTCTCGAATGTGTGAACTGACAAGCACCTGTTAAACCTCCACAGCTCTCATGGAACAGCTGCTGAAGCAAGAGAACAAAGTCCTGGAGTACTGGACTGTACGCAAGAAACGACTAGACCAGTGCCAGCAGTATGTGCTCTTTGAGAGAAGTGCAAAGCAAGTAAGTTGTTTGGGCTAGAGTATTACTGAAGCTAGGCCCAAAATTTGGTCACTCCATGACTCCATGTGCATCTGTGAATCAGTGTGCCATTGTTAGCTTAAATATATTTAACATCTTTTTTCCCCACTAAAGTTGCGTCCTATTTTGATTTGTTAAAGATGGTCAGAACATCTTGAGCATTTGGTAGCCTAGGCTGTGCCTTTCCTCTTTTGGGAGATTTTTAAGCCAGAGAATGGTCACTGCACTTCAGGGGATGCAGCCATAGCAACGATAAGGAAGGTAATAAAGTTATTTCTATGTGTGTGGGAATCACTGAGCTATTACATCCCACTTTGTTGGCATAAACTGTCATTTCTGCAATGTCTCGTGTGGCAACCAAGCTGTTGCGCATCCTCTCCACTTGAAGCTGATTGTGCCAGTTAGCAATGGTGAGTGGTGGATGGAAAATGTCGGTGAACTCAAGGATAACGTGGCCTTTGGAAACTATTTTGTTGTTAATTTCAAAATAATAGCCTGTTTAGAAAAGAAAATGAAGGTCAGAGTTTTAGTTTTTCAGTTTCGCGCCGTATCCACAATGCTGGTCCGTCATTGTGACGTCACAGATTTCAAAGTATTTTTTCGTATTTAGGCCGTATTGGGCTCAGCAAAAATTCCCGAAACTCGCCATGTTCAATCTTTGGCTCCTTTAGAACACAATGTAGTCTATTTTTACCGCTGAAGAATTAACTAGGCCCTAGAAGATGCTGTCAAGATCCACGACTTCACAATGAGCTGGTGCGGGAGCTTGAAGGCAGTGTCACCACCTGAATTTTGTTATTGGGCTTTTTCTGGATTACCAATCGTCTTATCGTGGTAAGAGTGGTGTTTTTGATAATACAGATGGGTAATTTAGTGATAAAGAAGAAATCCTTTCTCTCTTTAGTGACCTTTTAATCCTTGTTAGTGCAAAGTTTGTATGAATGGGCAAAAGCACATTATGCACAGGCAAGTCTGTTCAGTAAATGAAACAGATTATGTAGTGCATTTCAGACAAAGACACAAGTGAGAAACGAATTCTACACACAATTAGTGCCGTGTTTATAATTTGTTTCTTCCTCGTGTCCTTGTTTGTAACACTACATAATCTGTGGCACACCAACAGGCCCAAATAGCAATCTTAGCAAAAAAGAAACGAACTGACATTTATTTTAGAAACTGAACAACTGTGGCAACCTGTCACGTTCGACGACACAGCGTTTGTAAAGAACAAAAAGAATTGGTGGAAATGCGTGCATCATAATCAGGTCATAGTTTTGGCACATAAAACCCCTGAATTAAATTTTTGAATTTAGTTGATGAAAACCAGGTAGAAATTACTTGTCCAATGCCTGTCGAGAGCTGATGATATCAAATCATTGTACAAAATTGAAGCATGTCCCTAGGGCCCCATCACTGGTCACATCTCCATTGCCCAGGTAACTCTAAAAATATTTTGTAAGATTGTTGAAGCTCTGTAGTAGATTTTTGCAAGAATATTTACCAAGCTTAAAAACTCATGTGACACCCAGATGTTCAAAAAAGACCATTCTGTTACCTACTTAAACCATGATTCTTCATATTGGCAAAAGTAAGTTTTTCTTTGTACTTTCAAGGCTACCTTCAGTTTACACAGACTTTTTCAATATGGTTTTGATGTTATTGAGGCCCCCTTATAGCATCATATAACAGATGTATGTGAAAAGACAGTTGGGTTTGTAATCGGCCACAAAGTCTTGGTTGTCAAATTTTGGCAGCAGAGTCATGCTTCTTGTGTCCAAGTACTGAGAATCTTAGATCGCACTGCTCCTCTTCTTTCATTTGATGAATAAATGGTTGAGGTAACATATTATTCTAGAATGGAAAGTTCACCTGCTGCTTGTAAGGTGACCAATGAACTGTGGAAAAAACCAACTTAATTTCTCCAGAGCAAGATTTATAGTTTAATTATTGCTAGAAAAACTCTCATGGTCTCCTGCATTAGTTGTAAATCGCTTTTGTTGGCTGCTAAAATGTTCCTTGCATTCATTGTAAGTGATTACTAAATATAATGACATATCCTTTCATTGAACTTTATTTACATAGCATGTCAGTCAGTGCACGTCTTGTATGTGGCAAATACTAGCTTGGATGACGTGGGTTGTATTCTTGTAAATGTTTGATACAGAAGGTATTACTGAACTCAGTATATGAGAAGAGAAACATAGGGGCTCTATTTTTGTTAACCACGACCGTATAAAGCCAACAGGCAGTGAAGCCAAAGAATGCATAGGTGTGTTTAAAATGGAAATGTATATACTAATGAAGAAAAGGGAAATGAAAGTGGACGATTTCCAGTGGGGAGCGAACCCTCAACCTTTGCACTAGGCATGTGATGCACTACTAATTGTGCTACAGCGATGGCCATCTGTCCAACCACTAACTTGGGTATTTATGTGCATTAGATCTACTGGGAGTGTTAGCCAGCGCCACTCAGAGTCATGGTGGGTGGATGGGGAGTACCTTTTTTTGCCCAATGGCGTCGCGTAACATGTGAACTTAGGAGAGCAGGCACGTGGATAATAAACCCTCATATGCTACCTAATGGCATCAAGGCTGCCAGATTCGAGACCCTCGCTATGAATGAATGAGAAAAAGAGAAACGGAGGGGCTCGATTTTTCTTAATAACAACCATATAAAGCCAACAGGCAAGGAAGCCAAGGAAAACATAGGGGCTATTATCTGTGGTTGAAATTGAAATGTAGAAAATAATGAAGAAAAAGGAAATGAAAGTGGACAAAAAGATAACTTGTTGCCAGCGGGGACCAAACCCACAACCTTCGCATTATGCGATTAACTGTCACATTGATCGATATAAAAGGGCAAAATGATGAAGCGTTGATTTAGAAGGAAAGCTTGCCTTTCTGTTGATATTTTTTTTCAATTATTGTGCTAAGCAACCACATTAATCTCTTTGTAGCTTTATAAATATGCTTAAACTTGTTTAGCCAAGGGCATTTTGATTTCCCCTTTACCGATTTGGTAATGCCACCATTTAGCTACATTGCCGTCTGAACACTTTGGAAATATAACAAGAATACCTGTATCACTCTTGTGATACTGCACAGCTGTTTGTAAAGGACAAACTAGTACTCATCTTATGAATACTGAGAAAATGAAGTGTAAAGTAATTCGAAAAATGTTTACCTCATCATTTTTGTTTTGGGTTTTTCCTTATGGGCAGTCTATGTGCTGCGAAGCCAGCTTGCTGGTAGAGCAATCAAATGTGTTCTGTTTCTTCAATGTGCTGATACTACTTTTGCCATTGTATCTTTAGTTTCTCTAAATTAGAACATATTCTTTTATTAATTATGTGAGGTTTGGTATGTTCATTTTTATTGCATCACCAATTTGTGCAGTTGGAAGATTCTAGGATGACAAAATGTCATCCTAACAAATGGCACATCATGACATTTTGCTCCCCATTACTATGTGCATTTTGCGGATGCTGCAGACATGCAAAGGTATCATTAAATTCATGCAGTTTAGCTAAAATAAAGATTCACTAAATTGAGGAAAATAATGCTACAATTTGGCCAAATACATGTAATCAGAGGAAACTAAAATAACTAAACATTTTATTAAATGGCTCTTTGTTAGGTTGGGATACAGTTTATTTTAATTATGTTGCAAATAAACTTGCCATGTGTGATATAAATTTCTTCCAGGCTTTAGGGTGGATAAAAGAGACAGGAGAACATTACCTAACCAGTCACAGCAGTGTTGGTGAAAGTCGGGAAGAAACGGAGAGGTTACTCAAGGAACACAACGAATTCAAGGGAAATGCCAAGGCAAGTGCTCTTGCAATGCACTATATTGAAATTAATTTTGAGCATGCGTTTTTCTTTTTTAATGTCTGGTTACTAAGTGTGAAAATAGCATGTAAGCTTTCAGCGATAGTATATAGATGGCAAGCCATTGGGACTTTAACAGTACAAACATTCTTCTTTCTGATGCTTGTTTTGGTGTGTTTCATAGCTTTTTACTAGGAACGTTGCTGTTATGTACACCAAAGCTTGCCAGATGCTCTGGCCCTGGTGAACCCCTTTGTTGGTCTTTTAAAATGTGCTGAGGATCATTTGGTTTTTTTACCTTATAGATATCGGAAAAAATGAGGTGAGGGAGGAGGTACAGCTCAACGGAGTCCCAACTTACATTTGCACAAAAGTAATCACTTACATAAGAAAGAAAACAGTGTATGCATAATAGTGGCTGGTGGTGCAAGTTAATTTTTTAGTGCCACTGCAGCACTGAATGAAAGGTGATGAGCGGAGGAGTGCGTGCATCTCTTCGTATGTTTATGGACCTGCTGTACCTCGTGACTCTCAACGTGTAATGTTCATACCTTTCCTGTGTCACTGCCTACACAAGGTTGTTATGTAACCCTTGATTAATTGGTTGGCATGCAGGAAACAAGGGAAAAGGTGCGCCTTCTGCTTCAGCTGGCTGACAGCCTTGTTGAGCGGGGTCATGCTCATGCTAGTGCCATCAAGTGCTGGGTGGCTGCTGTTGACAAAGGCTACAAGGACTTCAGCCTTCGCATGGACCAGTATCGTAGTCAACTAGAACAGAAACTAGGCATCCAGGTGGAGGTGTGTGCCCATTTCCTCCATGCGTGCCTAGTTAATGCTATGAACATGGACATCATGGCATGTTCAAGCTCACTTGTACAGTCGACTCCCATTAATACGAAGTTCACGGGGACCGCAAAAAACTTCGAATTAAACTAACTTCCAATTAAGCACAAAACACAAAAAACAGCACTTTATTTGTGGCGAAATCGAGTATTTTCTCTAAGAAAAATAGTCGGTCATCTTGCTTTGCTTCTTCTTGCCGAATCGCGCTGCTGAAAGCAAGTTCTGCAGGCTGTAGATGTGGCGGAACGCTTCTTCCGCGTTACCTTCAGCGGCAAAGAAGCGCTCCGCAAGAGCAAGGCCCACAGCTACATCGGTAGCCTTAGGTTGCGGCTCGCCTTCAACGTCATCGTCGCTTTCCTGGGTCGCTTCCTGGGGCTGAATAATCTCTACAATTTCGCTATCCGTCAGCGCACCGCACGTTTCGACCGCCTTGTCTACGGCGACGTAATCTTCAAAATTGACGCCCCCGAGAGCATCACCAAAATCAGTGCCGTCAAGCTCGCTTGTTGACGCTTCCTCTGCTGAAATTTCAGAGGCATCCTCCGAAGAAGCTGCCACAAAACCGCAAGCCCTGAAGCAGTTTGCGATTGTTTCTTGCTTCACACGATCCCATGCTCGCGCCAACATGTGGATGGCACTAAGCAGGCTCACCTCGTACTTTGTGGAGCTATCCATACACAAAATCATGCGCTCGAGGAGGTGCCGCCTGTACAGGACTTTAACATTCTTGATGATGCCTTGGTCCATTGGCTGCAAAACAGCCGTTGTGTTTGCAGGCAAAAATGCGAGGCGTATTGCACTCAAGGCTGGCACATTCACGTGAGCACTGCAGTGATCGACAAGGAACAACACCTTGCGGTTCGAAGCAGCAAACTTGCGGTCCAATTTGCTTATCCAGCTCTTGAAGATTTCGGCCGTCATCCACGCTTTTTTGTTCGCCACATAGTCCACAGGCAGCGTCTTCACGCCTTTAAAACATCTCGGCTTCGCGGCTTTCCCGATCACAAGTAACCGACATCGTTCCGTGCCAGTCATGTTTGCCGCGATCAGCACCGACACTCTCTCCTTGCTGCGTTTGCCCCCAGCACAGTCGTTGTCCTTGAATGTCAGGGTCTTCTCTGGTAGAAGCCGATAGAAGAGTGCAGTCTCATCTGCATTGAAGATGTCTTCCGGTCTGTATTCGGCGAGATATTCACGCAGCTTTCCGTCCTTCCACGTGGCGCATGTTTCCTGGTTAACGGACGCCTTTTCACCACACACGCTCTTGAAAACCAGGTCATGGCGATCTTTAAAGCGCGTCAGCCATCCATCTGACGAAACGAAGTCATCGATCCCCAACATTGCTGCAAGTGTTCGGGCTTTCATTGCAACGATGTCTCCGCTGAGAGGAAGTTTGTTGCTCCTGGCCTCCCTAATCCAAACCAGCAGAGCCTTCTCCAACTCTGGGTAAGCGCCGGTGCGCATTCGCTTCCGAGAAGTCTTGAACTTGTCGTTCTGAAATGCATCCATTATTGTGCGCTTGTTCTTGATGTTGTTAGAGAGCGTGTTCGGCTTGATCCCGTACTTCCGCGCTATGTCTTGTTTGGCAGCACCTCCCTTCTCAACTTCCTTCAAAACCGCGACTTTCGTTGCCAGGTCGAGCGTGCGATAAGAGCCACGGTTTGCCATGGCTATAAACTGCGCGACTAGGTACAGTCAATTCCGAATCACTCGTGGAATAACCTAGCCTACGAGCTTCCCGCACAAAGGCGCTCGACCAACACACGCCTCGGCATACGCTGCGAACGCTGCAAGACTAATCTCGCACAATCTCGCCACTGCCAGTATGCAGCGCTACGTGAACCTATGGCACCCGCGTGGCCTCCGCGATCAGCTCCGGCCACGTGCGGCAGCCGCGCTTCGCCTCCCGCCGGAGTTGATCGTGGAGGCCACGGCAGCCGTAGCAATGAATAATCGCGCCGCTCCAAGAAGGATGGCGTTGTGGGCGGCTGCGGTGGCGATGACACCAACTCGGAGCACGGAACTGTTGCAACACTTGAAAAATTGCACATTTTACCAAAGAATGACGGTCACCTCGAGGATCCCGGCTGAAAATTAACTTCCAATTAAACAATATTACTGGATGAGGACTTCGAATTATCGAGCGATTTCTTCTATAGGATTACATGCAAAACTGACGGGACCAGCACTTCACTTCTAATTAACCGAAAATTCCAATGAAACGGCTTCGAATTATCGGGAGTTGACTGTACAATACTGACGCGTCTGTCAAAATGAGATATTTTCAGTGCTCATTGAAGCTGGTCCTCTTTAGACTTTCAAAGCCCAGTATAGATCAGGTGGCACTGCGTGCACCCAAAGCAGATAGTAGTAGTTCACAAACGTAACATCTAGCATTTGTGAAAAGTTGCAAAGCCCCTGCTATATGACTGTATGTGACTGTTTTAGGGCAACATGCTGCGATCCCTGTAGCACTTTCATTGTCTCAAAGGTCTTATGCTTTACTTTAGTGCCTCAATTAGTTGTTCACCCAACTATTAGATGACGGCAACAATTTTCAATATTTGCTGAAAATCTGAATTGCAATTCACGATGCCTCTTTATAAGTTACTATGTAGCTGCACTAATGAGTGGAGTTTAATGGTTACTTGTCCATCAGCAATGACCTCATGACAATAAATAAGCCTTGCTTATTCCATTGGATTATAACGGGTTGTGACACTTTGGATTTTATTGCAAATAATATAGATAGGATCAAAATTGAATGAGAAAACAAACAACTAAATAAAGGAATGTAATTTGAATACTATAGTTTGTTGTATGTACGGTGAATGCAGAGCAGGGGCTGACAGAAATTAAGATGTACTGTACTTGCACAAACCTAATGCACACCTTTTTTCTGGGAAGATGTGTTCAAAAATTGCATGTGCATTACAATCGAATGTGAAACCAAAACCGTGTTCACAGCATTTGCAGCAGCCTCCTGTCAGAGCCATCAGGTGTAACATCATGGCCATCACAAAATGATGACTGAGCATGTTTTCATGAAGTTTGTTGTGCGTTCATTTTGTGCTCGGCTACAATCTGGAGTGTCATTCTCGGTCAATCACTTTTAGATAAACTATCACTTTGGTGAAATTTTATGCGACTCAGCGCCAAATGTGTTATCGTATGGCCACCAGCGTTTCTGGCGCAGTGCTATGCGTGCTATTTGTGCAAAGTGCCGGAACAATCTCAGCTGCATACTTCGACAAGTCCAATACAGGGTCACGTAAAATCCTGTGAAAGTGATAGTGCAGTTTAAACTCGATTTAATGAGGTGAAGACCACGCTCGAATTATTTTGTTAAATCTGAAAGCTCGTAAAATCAAGATAGGAATTTTTCGGTCCTTCAAAATTTAAAATTGGATTGTAGCGACACGCAAAGGCTACTGCGGCATTGTATTTGCCGATAATCCTGCCATCTGTCGCATAAACCATGAAATTACAAAAGCAACCACCACCGCCCCTCCCCTACCGAGGTGGTGTTGAGATGGCTGTTCCGTGCATGGGCTCGGCGTGCAGCCTCGTCAAAATGAAGCAAGGTATGTGACCATGATGCCTAGATGGTTTAACACGATAGCTTTAGAGAACACGCTCAAAGAAGAACCTGTCTCTGTGAAAATTAGAAAGAAATCACCGAGTTTTTTGCTTACTTTTTTCAAGAAAAATTTCGCTAAATGAAGTTTGGCCAAGTTTGTTTCGTTAATTCGGCTTGAGGATAACATTGAACCCTATGGGTACCTGCCGGGAAATGTAAATTTCTTCGTTAGATCGGGAACTTCATAAAGTCGGGTTTCGTTAGATTGAGTTTTAACTGTAGTATCTCTATAAGTGATTGCTCAAGAATACCGCCCCTGTGTACTTGGTACCTGTGGCCAATGAACTCAACGAAAGCTCATTTAAAGAAACGTTCCCTTCTGTGAAATAAAATTCTGCACATCTCGTTTTTTTCTAATCTCTAATGTGGAGGGCACGCTATTGTTTTCTTTTATAAATCTGGCACATTTTACAATCAGGTGCACTTTTACTTTCTTACTTTAAGCCCTCGAAAACTGGGTGTGCGTTAGATTCAGGTTTGCATTGAAATCTTGCAAGTACTGTACATCCTGTCATAAAAACTTAAGCCAGCAGCCTGTTGCCATTAATATTTAACTTGCTTTTACATTATTGCAATAGTATTTACATATTGTTACCCTTGCTATATTCCTTAAAGTGTTACATTGAGGTTCTGATAAAAAATTGCAAATATTCTTCTGTACTTGCTTCACTTTCTCATTTTCCAGGAAACCAAGGAGCTTTCTTTAGACCGTAACAGCGACCCGAATTTAGAAAGCAAAGTGAAAGAGTCAGCAGTGAAGGAACTCAATGAGGAAAAACGCAAGAGTGCACGAAGAAAAGAGTAAGCTATGGCGTGTTTTTCCTGCATCATATTTGGGCCTGCGTATGTTTGATTACTAGTATTATTTTTCGTACCAGTAGCCTGTGAAAGAACCTGTTCTCCATTAGTTTTAGTAAGAACCATATGAAATCAAGAGACAATGAAGTCATGGAAAGCATAAATATTATAAGACAAAAAACTTTTTTAAACTTGGGTTGTAGAATAATCATGAATGAGTGAAATTATGAAGTGGCACAAAGGAACAGCTGTTGAGCCATAGCTCGATTGGTAGAGCAGCACCTGTGTCATGCAAAGGTTGTGGGCTTGATTCCTATTGGCAGCAAGTTGCCTTTTCTTCCATTTTCATTGCTTTTCTTCTTTATTAAGAACATAGAGCCCGTCACAAATTTCTACATATCACTTAAAAAGTTATTGTCCCTTAGCTTTGTCACCATCATTGCATTAATTTCAACCATTAGACATACCTCCCTGCAGTGCTTTTATGAAAATATATGGTACCCTATTTTTTTTTATGTGGCATGCCATAGTCGTAGACTCCGGATTAGTTTTGACCACCTGCGATTCATTAACATGCACGCAATGCACGGTACACAGGTGTTTTTGCATTTCGCCCCCATCGAAATGCGACTTCTGCCACCAAGATTTGATCCTGCAACCTCGTGCTTAGCATCGCAATGCCGAAGTCACAAAGCAGCCATGACAGACGCTCATTTATTATCATAACCTTGAGCCAACAAATCGCCAGTGCTTGGATGCTCTGGGGCCATTACAGCCTTTGTGCCAATAAACTTCTAATCGTCATTATTCCCTAAGCTTTCCTTAGCTTCATTGTCTGCTGGCTTCATAAGGTTGTTACTAAATATTGTTCCTCAGTTCCTTTGATTCTTCCCGCTCATTTGCCTTAGTAGTTATTCCTTGTTTTCATTAGAGTATTGTTCTTTATTACATCACTTCTGGTTCATGTGGACCAGCCATGGCATCTCCTGGTAGCAAGATTCAATGTGTGGAAAGTGACAGCAGTCAATGAAAGCAGCGCTGGCATGATGGACATACTGCGAAATCACACACTTTTCAGGGACATTCAAGTTCTTTCGACATGTATCAGGGCTTCACTGTTGCCTCTTGATGCGGCCTCACTCACTCACCTTTCTTTTTTTTTTTCATTCACAAAGCTGTGTGCTCTGCCTATTAGGAGAGGCTGTGCAAGGCAGGTCATTTATTATTTCTTTTATTTATTTATTTACAGATACTGCTGTCTCGATACACGAGACATTGCAGGAGTGGGTACATCAGACAGTAAATAAAACAACAAACATACAATCCATTTGAAACCTATTATAAAATGTGGTTAGGAATTCTTTCACAAACTGTTCATTTGGTTTTTCCCACAAGGAACCATCTAGGTTGTCCCAAATGTCGACAATGCTTGGAAAAAATGATTATTTAAAACAATCTACAAATGGCTGGGAAGGAACAACATTAAGTGGGTTGGATCTGCGCGTGGCACGCCCAGTGTAATGAATGAAAGAAATCAGTGCTTGAATGCAACTGTGGCTGTGTACAGTCTTATGTAGCAAAGTGATACGCTCAACCTTGCATCGATGAGCCAGGGGTTCACCAATAATGCGCATGCATGAGATGAGGGAGAAAAACTGCGGCCATATTGTCGGAAAATGAACCATATTGCTTTCTTCTGCATGGCCTTGAGCTTTTTTATGTCAAGTGCGGTGTAGGGTGACCGTACCACTGAGGCGTATTCTATTAATGGTCTGACGAGGGATCTATAAGCGGGTAATTCGCAGTTCTTGGTAGAGTGCGTGAGGGTTCGTTTTAAGTATCCCAGTTTCTCAAGTGCCCTGGCGCAAATTGTTTCAATGTGAAGGTGCCACTTTAGATTTTGAGTGAAGGTAGAACTCCAGGATATTTGAAGGTATTTACAGAATCCAGTGATCCAGTATCTTACATTTGGGATTTTTAATGTAGGACTTCGAGTGTTGTTTGCAGGGCCTTTGCCAGTATAATGTGAGGCAACACATAAACAAGGAAAATATTGCATTCTTCTTTCGAATATCGAATTTACGCAAATACTGTCGGCTTATATTGATTGGGCACTGACAGGATTGACAAAATTGATTGCATTATTTGGTGAGTCGAATTGATCAAGATGCAAAAAAAGTTTTACTTAGTTGGCAGAGTAGACATTGCTTAGTTTGATCATGGCATTCTTCCTATGTCATCAGAAGGCTGGCTCTCCTGTACATAAAGGTTGTGTGTTGGTTAAGCTTCCAGGCAAATTGAGGGGTGAAAGGTAATAGAAAAAAAGAAGTTCTTGCTTTGTTTTGAGCATGGTTATTAATATCACAGGTAGTGCTCTTCATGAACTTTTATAAGACCCTTTGTGGAACAGCATATATGCTTTATAGAACGCTTGAAATATATTCCATGGTATGAATAAATGAGGTGCTTAGAATTAGTTTCACTTCTCTACCCCAAGTAGTTTATTTTTAAAAAGTGAGATGTACTGTCCCACTGACACTTAATTGCCTTTCAAAAAAAAAACAAAAGCGGGACACATATGTCCCATTGATCCTCTAGGGTCTCAATGCAAAATTTTTTGTGTGGTATAACTAAATGAGGTGCTTAGAAGTCGTTTGCAATTAATTACACTTCTGTACAGCAAGCCATTGTGTATTGAAAAGTGGGACATATTTGTCCTACTGACTTTTGAGGGCCTCAACGAAAAATGACATGTAACACTCCACTTTTAAAACGGACTGAAGCACGACGGGCAAAGTGGTACAGTGAAGGCGATAAACAAAATGTTTGTGCACAGTTTTTGCCAAAGCGTCAAACACCAGCGGCACCAGCACCTTTTTGCATGTGCATTCATAAGGGCGAGTTTTTCGGTCTAGCTACGACCTGAAGATACAAAAACGAATGCTTACTGTGTGCTGAAGGTGTAAATCTAAATGCAGGAAAGAGGAATTACTTATCGGGCATCTTGAGAATGTTTCTGGTGAGCAAATAGGAGACAAATTCAGGAAGCGTTCCAACAATGAACACAGTTTTTCTAACTTTTGCATACTCATCGCCACTTAGTACCCATTCCCAAAACTATTCTCGCATGAAGTACTGTTGAAACCATTAGGTAAAAGGCAGCACGAAACATATAATATCAATGCACCCCTTTGCTTCTGAGTAGCATTTTCGGGCACATAAAGTGGGACGTATATGTTCCGTTGTCCTCCAAAGGGTCAATCTCACACACAAAGAAATCGCAATGTATATGGGTAAGCACAGCATATGTATCAAATAAAAGCTACCACATGCATCTTGCTTGCATGCTGTTGGTTCCCTTGTTCCATTATTGCCATTGTCATTATCTCATAAATTTGTGGCTCAGATATGTACTGCTTGCTTAGGCACACCTTCATTTACCTCCGCTTTCTGCAATATGAAGCAGCTTCACGTGTTTTCATAGATATGTGAGTTTTCTTTATCATGCTCTCATGTTCTTGACAATATGTGACATTGGATATTATATTAAAAACTGCTATTTTTTAATATTCATATTTAATTCTATTAGGGAATTTCGTTAACCTTTATATGCACCTAACTTGCAAATTTTGCCTCTTGCATTTTTGAGGCAATGCTGCAGTGAAGTAATGTTAATCCAAGCTTCCTTTCTGGTCTTCTTTTTGTCTTTTTTGTTTTTTTTTCGTCACAGGTTTATAATGGCTGAGCTGCTGCAAACAGAAAGGACCTATGTGAAGGACCTCGAGACATGCATTCATACATACATGGCAGAATTGAGGAACACAGAGGCCAACAGACCTTCAGGAGTTGTAGGCAAAGAACATGTATTATTTGGCAACATGGAAGAGATATTCGAGTTTCACAATAGGTGAGTACGCATATGTAAAGCATTTATTTCTGACATTATCTACATAGTTCCATATGTCTTTAAGGACTATATTCTGTAATGATTTTAATTTTTCTATTTTATTGAACTCTGTTTCTTATCATTCATCGTGCTAAGTGGTTGATGCCTCTGACGAAGGGCAAAAGAAATGGGAAGAAAAGAATCGTGACAGAATTTGGTTCCAGAACTCATTTTGTGGTGTTTAGCTACCATCAGGCATGCCTTCAACATGCCGTGAACATGCCTTAAATGACTTCGTTTTTCTCCAGCAGTCATATTAAAATTATTATCTTACAGTGCATAGAAACTGCTAGCATGGTTCACCTTCTAAGAACCGTGGTGTTTGCTTCTTGTGCAGGCTACAGCCATTGAATTGGGACGTTCTTGTGATTAAGTCTAATGGTGGCTGTACTTCAGTGCCATATATGGCCCATGCTGAAGCTTCAAATTTATTGTTTAAAGGGACACTGAAGGCAAATAATAAGTCAAGCTTTAGTGATAGATTAGGGCTTGAGAATCTCTAAGGTGCGAATATTAGCACGAACGGAGCCTTAATAATTGAGCAGTTGAGGTAAATGCAGGACATGATTAGAGACTCCCTCGGGACGTTCAAGTATTTGCCCAATGACAAAAGCACTCCTTAATTAAATTCTGTCGCCAGTACTGAACCACTCATTGCAAAAGACATCATTGTATTGCAAGACGAAATAAAATGCTACTTGTACAGTTCTGTTTCACTTCTAGAAAAAAGAGCTCTATGAAATTACCCTTGACAATGATGCGGGTGGTCAAAAGGTTTTGTTTTCGCATGGCTCCGCGCCGCCCACGCCTTTGCATTTCAGTAGTTTCGTTATCGCATGGTGCTGTGCTAGTGCTGCTGGCTCGCGAAACTCGCACAAACTGCAAGTAGCAAAGAATTCAACTTCCATGTGATGTCGCGGGATGCCCGAACGGTCTAAGCCACTTGAGCAAAAAGCAGCTGTAGCAGCGAATCCACCGCTCTGTCTTGGCTCGGTACCACCATCTGTTGGGTGCCGTTTTACTCACCGACGGCAGGGTGGTGACGGCATATGCAATGCCATTGCTCTCCCGGTTAGGTGGCGGGAGATTTGAATTTCGAAAAAGGGATTCAGAGCCTTCAGATGCAATTTTCTCGTAAACAGTCCACGTCGACTTAGTATTTGCCTTTAGTGTTCCTTTAAAGCAGATTTCTGTTGAAACTGACACCAGTCTTTACTTTTATTCCCTCCAATAGTATTAGATAAGCTGGACGTAAGTAAAAGTAATGCAACTGTGCTACGTTTCTAGAAACTGTCTTTTCACTTACCTGATTTGTACATTTTCAGTATATTCTTGAAGGAGCTTGAAAAGTATGAAACAATGCCTGAAGATGTTGGTCACTGCTTTGTCACATGGGTGAGTTTTAACATTACACACTTATGCGTATTCTTATGCTTCGGCTTCCAATTTTCCTGCTTCTTCCTTTACAGGCACAAAAGTTTGAAATTTATGTGAAATATTGTAAAAACAAACCAGAGTCAAATGCCTTGCTTATTCAACATGCTGGTGCATTTTTTGAGGTGAGCACATTTTATTTTCTTTACATTTTCACTGTTTGCTAAGCTTACTGCCTTTCTCATTGGAAGTCGAGAAACCCATCGCAATGACTTACTGGCTATGGCATTCTGCTGCCAGGCATGAGGTCATCAGTCTGATTCCTGGCTGCTGCAGCCACATTCTGATGAGGGTGGAAAGCAATAGATGCATGTGTACAGAACATTGGATGCACATTAAAGAGTTCCAGGTGGTTGAAATATATCCAGAGTACTGCTTTTTTGCTCCATGGCATCACTCATAGACTCCTTTGTCGGTTTTAAATGTTAGACCCAATCAGTAAATCAAAATCAAGAAACTGAAATACAAGATGGCACATATAATTCTTCCCTGCAGTTTGCGACAAGCCATTGTAGGGCTTGTTCCAGAGCCATATGCCAATTTCTGATGAGTATTCATTTGCTAAATGATGTGTTTTTGTCAACCAATTTCAGGAAGTACAACACAAGCATGGTGTTCCTCACCCCATCCCTGCATATTTGATTAAACCAGTGCAGCGGATAACAAAGTACCAGCTGCTTTTAAAGGATTTGCTAGCATGCTGTGAAGATGGTGTACAGGGTGAAATACGGGTTAGTTGTCATCCATCAGCCTTCCTTAATTACGTGTGGTAGGTGAATGTTTGTGCAATATCTCTTGCTGTCTTTTGTTTTTTTCCAGGATGGGCTCGAAGTGATGTTGAATGTACCAAAGAAGGCAAATGATGCTATGCATTTGAGCCTATTGGATGGCTGTGATGTAAGTTTGTTCTTTTCACTTGTATTACAGTGCGCTCCACTGAGAATGATAATCATGAAATTATAAAATTCAATTGTTCTCATGAGTTAGCATTGTCAGAAAACCTGTTGCAATGACTTGATGGCTATGGCATTCTGCAGCCAGGCATGAGGTCATCAGTTTTGTTAAAGGGACACTAAAGGCAAATATTAAGTCAAGCTAAAGTGTTACACTAGTGCTCGAGAATCTCTAAGGCTTTAATATTATCGTGAACAGAGCCTTAATAATCGAAAATTGAGGTAAATGCAGGACATGATTAGAGACTTCCCCGGGACATTCAAGTCCTCAGTTAAATTCAGTCACTAGTACTGAACTACTCGTTGCAAAAAACATCCTTGTATTGTGTTATAAGACGAAATGAACTGCTGCTTGTCCAGTTCTATTTCATTTCTAGAAAAAAGAACTCATTGAAATTATCCTTCACAACAACGCGGGCGGTCGAAGAGTTTTGTTTTCGCTTGACTCCGCGCCACCCATGCAAAATGACTATATTTTGCTATTGTGCATCACATAACGCAAAAACTATAACAGCTACACAAAAAGTAATGGCATATGTGAAATCTGCATAAAAAACTCTATAATTGGCTGAATTCATAACCTCTAGTACAAGTTATATAAAAAAAATTTGTTTCGAGGAGCGCCTCCTCTTAACGCTATCACGTTAATACTCGGTGTTACACAGTCTCGTTAAATTTGGAGCCTGTACTTGGCGTTCTGCAGCAGGCAAAGCTTGACAATTACATAGTGCATCCTTTCTAGCTGCTTCGTGTATGGCAGGCATACGAAAGGAAAGACCTGATTTGCACTCAAGATTGCCTTGTTCTTGCACTGAAACCAAGAAAGTACAAAGAGGCAGGTTGTTCCAGACAAGAACCCCCTGGCAAGCAGTAATGAGTTGTCTTCTGCACTCACAGATTCGTTATTCATCATGCGAAATGCCCTGAAAGAAGTTTGAAAATTATGTACGCAAGCTAAGCAACAGCGAAAAGGTTCAATCTGTTGAGGCTCAAGATAGCACTGCATAAAGAAAAGAAGGTCTTTAATTGCAAAAGGAGAAATGGGGAAAACATTGTGCAAATTATTTAACTAAGAATACGGTATTTACTTGAATCTAACATGCACTTTTTTTCGATAGAACGGGTCCAAAAATTGCATGCGCGTTAGAATCGAGTATGACTCTAAATCTGCGTTACCATATTGTCATCGGCATTTCAAAATGGCCACGTTGTTCGCGCTTTGAGCCTGGCTGCTGTAGCTTTCTCCGTGTGCTGTAGTATGTGTGCTTAGGCAATGCTTCCTTTGGCTTAGGTTAGTGCACTGTGTCTTCCCGTTTTCTGCATTTGCTCAGTCAGCATGGAAGTGACATGCCAAGTTCATCATGATGCTGCAATTAAAAGGAAAGTGATCACGTGTGCGGAGACGGACAAAAATCGGGCCACATCACAGGCTTTCGGAGTTCCCGAAACTTGCGTGTGGTACTGGCGCAAACAGGAGAGGCGTTGTACACTGGCGGTTGCTACATACGGCGCGGCCACGCGGCCCCTATCTTGAAAGCGATTTACGATGGAGATAAGAGTCTACGCATCTAGGCGCACCATGCAGTGTTCTCGTTGCTTAGTTCGCACCGAAGCGAGAGGCTGCACAAAGGTCAATTCTCTCACTCCTGCTACCGCACTTCCTCACTGCACCGTATAAAGAGTTTCCGCGGTCATCGAGTGAGACGTGTTCTTGTTTGCTTATGCGCGCGTGACACCATGCTTGTCAATTTAGCTAGTAAACGAATGTTTAAAAGTTTATATGGCCAATAAAGCTACTATCCTTACTTTTCGTATAGCTGTACTAATTTGCTATCGTAATCGATGCTTCGCCTTTCGGGCGAAACTGCGACTTCTTTTATTTATCGCAACTTTATTGCATTGGGAGTAAATCTTTTGTTTTTTCCAAGTGAGAGAAAGTTGTATTTCTGTATGAAAGAATGAGGTGTGCGGTACTGTAAAGAACCTTTCTTCTTTTAGGCCATGGCAAACGAGTGAACGTTACAACCAAGGGCGTTTTTTTTTTCCTTTTTTTTTTTGTCACGGAAAACGGGTGCGTGTTAAAATCAAGGACACATTAGAATCGAGTAAATACGGTATATTGCTAGCTGATAGCAAAGTAAACAGCTAAACAATAGTAGGCAAGAGCCGCCAAGAGTAGTCAGCAGTGCCTGCTCGGAAGCCTCTTTGGTCACAGGTTGCATCAATTTCATTAGTAAGGGCAAACAACCTGATTGTGTCACTCTTTTCAGTGGTGGAACAGCTGCTCCAAGAGCAGTCCTTTGTGCCGTCCTGCTCTGAGATGGCATTCTAGGAGAAAATTATGCCGAGCCCGTGCCAAAGAGGCATAAGAACGAAAGCTTTGTTTTGTTCATGCTGATAGAACTGAAACCAAAATCTAAGCCATGCATCATCATCATCCTGAATGTCTGCAGAGGGCTCATAGCCATGTATATAGCCTATGCCATTCAGTCCTCCATTTGCTGTTTTTGCTCTTTTATTGCGTTTCTCTTCAGCAAACGTTCGAATGTGTGGCCACTGTGCAGTCATTTTGTTTGCAATGTTTGTACTGAAGTTCTGCATTCCTCGCACTAGCGAGGCACGGAGCTTGCTCAAGGATGTTGTCAGATTAAAAACAGGTCTTTGATAATGTCCGGTCACACATTGTTTAGCATAGTTGTTTGCGGTGTACTTCAGAAATATCTTGTAGTGTGGTTGGCCAACTGCTGACACATAAATTTACTATTAGTGGGGATCTTCCTTGCAACCCTGCAAGCTCAAAAGATCAATTAAGGCAGCTTTCGCATGATCTAGTACAGTTATATGCAGCAGAGATTTTGCACGTTAGAAGTAAAGAAGCCTCTGCATGCCTTCACCTTTGGTTAAGGCACGCAAGACCTATAGGGCACGGTGTTCGTTACATACCCATGTTGCACGATTTTTTTTTTTCCTGCTGAATTGAAGTGCTGCGAACGTGCAAATGGCTGTTGCAAGTCTAAATTCTAGATGCGGTTTTATACCACAATATGGTGCAGAGGGAAAGCCATTCTACCATTCTATTAAAAATTAATGAAAATTAGTTTGATGATTTCTGTCCTGAATGCTGCATTGATGCATATTAAACTGTCTGCTGTATTTATTGACTGTTTCGGTACATTGAGACTATATGGTGTGTAGATGTACATTTGACACTGTGTGAAAAGTGCTTATTGCTGCGCCAAATTAACTTTTTTTTTTTGCGTGCACCAAGATCTGTGCCAAAAGGTCATATGGCTGTTTTCACCACTGTGTTGTTCATAGTCTATTTATGGATCTCAAACCTAAGTAAAGTTTTGGGCTGGCTACATGGTAAGCAGTTTCAGGTCGACCATAATGGAGTATCTTCATTGACCTGTAGGGATTGGCAGCAAAGGTTTAGGCCAAGCAGTGAAGATGACATAATATAATGCTCGGGTTGGTGGGGGCACATCTGCTGCATACAATAGCTTGGTAGGCTATGTGTTTGGTACCAGGGTTAATAGTCTTGATCAGTCCTTCAAAGAAATGGAAACAAAACGGAAGGGTTCTATAGTGTACCATCCAAAAGTTTGTGGGCTTTGAATTAAAAAGAAAGAAGTTTGGTAACCATTGTATGGTGGTGTTCTTTTTGCAGGTTTCCCTTGACCAGTTAGGTGAAGTTGTGTTACAAGATTCCTTCCAAGTTTTTGACTCCAGAGCAATTATCCGCAAGGGCCGGGAGCGCCACATCTTCCTTTTCGAATTATATTTGCTCTTCAGCAAGGAGATGAAAGATTCGAATGGCAAAGTAAAATATGTCTACAAGCAGAAGCTCATGGCAAGTGCCGTTTCTACACTGTTTTTCCTTCTGACTTTGTGTTTGTGTACAAAATGCCTTACTCACAAGCATTCTTCAAGAACTGAACGTGCTGTATGCATGTTAATTTCCAGACATCCGAAGTTGGCATAACTGAGCACATAGAAGGAGATGAGTGCAAGTTTGCTGTGTGGACAGCCGTATGGACAGAGCATGGGCCCACGTCTGAGAACAAGATAATATTGAAGGTATGCAAAATTTCTTGGGATTGGGTGACTAGCATAATTGTAGTGAGGGTACATTTCTGTGATATTGAAATGATAAATAAATAAGGTAAACGAAACATTGTTTTCAGTTAGCAGGAACGGAACTTGTGGGTTTTCTTCTCTGCCTTCTATTTTGATGCTTGGCAATTGTGTCCTTGTGTCTGGCGTACTAGGCTATATGAAGGGAACAGAAAAGGTGTTTGTTGACAGCAGTGTGTGTTAAGGCATTCTGCAATCACTGTGGGGCTTATAACATTCTTTTGAGGCTTTGTGATATCTGCTAACTGAACTGCAATGCATCACTGGACAATAACTCAGCTACAGAAATATTAGGCAAGCATGGTTTGCTCTGGTTAGTGCTGTTTCAACTCCCAACAATATTAAATGATTACCTGTGTAGTTGCTTAATTTAAACATACACATTCATTGAACATAATTGGACTGCTGTTCCATTTATTTGAATATTTTTATGGTGTTCTTAGCTGTCAAGTATGCTTAAGACAAGTAGCACAGCATGTTTTTGGCATTTGAATTTTTTGAACGCAGGCGTCTTCACTTGAGGTAAAGCAGACCTGGGTGAAGAAACTGCGGCAAGTGATCCAGGAAACATGCTTCAACTCAACCTTGTCGACGCTGAACCTAAACAAGAGTACCAAGCTTACTTCCAAACTTTTCAGCAACCGGTCAAGCAGGTAATGTATCGTTGCTGATATGGGCTAAAAATAAGTTTTTAAAAATAAGCAAATTAATATTTTAATTATCAATGTGAGGCTGCCAATGCCCATTGGGTGTTTGTAGCTAATGGTGGATGCATAACAATTAAGCTTTTCAAAACGATAAACCCTTTTTTGCACTCACAATCAGGCAGAACTCTTTGTGCCTATGTACTTTAAGTAAGGGCTTTTTGTCTCTTTAGCTGATTTGTTATGAGATCACCATTAGCTACAAATGACTGATTGGCATTAGTGGTCTAACAATAATAAAACATTAATTAGCAAATCTTGGGTAATTTGGCTATTATTATATGACCCGTCAAGGAGTTTCCTTTTGTCCTCCCCTGTTGTGAATCTTGACCAGCAAAACCTACAACTGTGTCTTGAATTCCCTATTCTTAATAATAGACCATTTGCAAAATCCTGTAAGCTAAGAGAATACCAACAAACTTGAAAAAGGAAAAAATCGAGAGGCAGACATAGACAAAGTGACAGGAAGGTGGCTTTGTAAGGTGCCCTGTGAGGTTGTTTTCCAACCAAAAACTGTCATCCATGGACTGCATTTCTCCTAAGTGCAGTCCTCCCAGAGAGGAAGCACAAGAATGAAAGCTTTCCAAGAATTATCTAGAAAACTTCAGGTCCTTCTAGTGCATCCTCAAATGTTCTACTCAGCAACAGGAAAGCCGAGGCTGTTGAATGCAAGCAACAGTAATTTGTTCTATTAGTCTGTGGATGAGAGTTTTTGGCTAGAAAACAGCCTCTCTTGTGTATCAACAGTATGTTTTTGTAAATGGGCCTTTAGGGACGGTCATCGTTGCTGAAACACCCAGTATATTCTACTTTGCCTTATGCATTCATGGCTGTCCCTTTTAACTTCTCATAAACCTCTCCGTATGGCAGTGCAGTTGTGTAGCGTGGACTATGTTTGGCTTAACTTGTAGTCTTATCTTTTGCCTTTCTAGGGACTTTGAGGATTCTTCCCAGGATGAAGGCCTGACTGACATGCAGGAGCGCGTGTCAGTAGCCTCTTTTGGGTCCAGTAACACTACCGACAGTGAAAAGGTTAGTGATGCATGATGTGACCCCTGATTCTCCCTAAATTTGAATCGGTTGCATGTAACCTACCAGCTATGGCATATTGTGACATATTTCTGCCCACACATTACTGCATGAGGGCAGACCACTTTAACCCATATTTGTGCCCTTTCTTTTTATGGAAGACTGGCTCACAGTTTAGCTCAATGTGTTCTAGAGGCACCATGGAATGCGAGAAGTCTGTGATCTTAATTTTAGGTTTATCTACAAAATAGGTACAGCCTTGTAAAGTATGTGTGCAATAGAAGATGTCAGATTGCTCACAAACATTATTACTAAGTATAATTTTAATTATAAATATATATGGTATGAGTCTTAATGCACCAGGCAGTTCTTCAGCTTTTAAATGCAGTGAGAATATGGTTCTGGCTGTTACATCAAAAGATTCTGCAGGAAAGAGTTCGTGGCTATAAAGTGACATTACCTTCCTTAACATTAAGTTAGACTGGCAAATTTCCCTTCTAGGAGACCAAATATGTCAGTCTTGTAATGTGTGGAGACTTAGTATGCAAAAAATGCGCAAGAGCAAAATGTTGGTGGCGATGCATGAAGTTCTCGCTCGAGCATTTCGTGACATCAGGGATTTTTATAATGTCTCCTCAAGTCTAGTCAGCATCTTATTCATAAGCAAGGATTACATTGTGTTGTAGAGAAAGCTATGACTCATCCTGGAGAGTTTTGAGGACTCTCGCCAAACAAAAACTGTGCAAAACATACAACTTTCAAAACCGCTATGTCAGACTGATGCACCGACAAATGCCTTGGGCAATAATCATGAAGGAAAGCATCAAACTTCATTTTCTCCACTAGTAACCAACCCTTTTCAGCCAAATAGGTGGAACCAGAGTCTTGGAAAAACGTTTCGCTGATCTAAACCGATTTAGCATTCCTGTTTAGTGCCCCTAATACGAAAACAGCTTTAATAACTAATGCAGACAATTGGAGAGCTGAGACAGTGGCATATACGTAGTCATGTTGTCATGACTGTGTAGAATACACACTGTCACAAGTATGACTTGAAAACGTTAACTCTTTAGTGGGCGAACCAGTGCCCAGCAAAACCAGTGGCACTCAAAGCTCAATGATAGCGGTGAGCACAGTTTGCGATAGGCAAAATATGATCTGCGGGTCAAGTACATTGGCTTTTATACATGACTCATCAAACGTTCCAGCGTAACCGCTAGTGCCTGTGTGCCTTCCAGAAAGTACTACACAATTTGTGTCACGTATACAATCCACAAAGTTCAGTGAGAATGTACACAACAGGTAGAATCAACAATAATGTTCGAGTAAGTTCCAAATCATGCAGGTGTGTCTTGCACTGAGCGATAACTTCAAGTTGTTAGTGGGTGAAATACAGTCCCTGGAAAAAAGGCTAAATAAGTACACGTGTCAATATTTACGGCACAAGAAGACACACTTTCACCTGAAAATCGCCGGCTGTACAGTATCTCTTTTCCGTGACTTGCATGCTCTTGTGCCATAAAATTTGTTTTGAAGATACTATAAGAATGTGTGCAAATATGGTATTGGTTTGTTTTGGGGGAATAAAAAAAAACTGTGAATTCATATACTAAGATGGTAGAAGCAATTAGACACACAGCCTCGGTCAATACCATTGAGGTTACATAGTTGTTTTCATGGATTGCTGGAACTATTCAGCACTGTTATTTTTTGTTTCCTTGGATGCTATGCTAGTTAGCATCTATTTAATTTTCCTTCATATGGCTATTAAGCTGCCATAAGTGTAGCATTCTGCAACCATAATTTGCGATTGTGTCGATTTGCGAAAAAGCAGTGTTTCAAGCATTTCTCTTCAAATCTAAATGTCAAAATGCTTATGTCAGTAACTGCTAGAGCAATTTTGCAAAAGTGCACATACCTATATATAAAAGAAAGTTACCTTTCCTAGTCTAGTTTGTCTTGAAGGTTAAAAAATGTAGGAAGATATATCTAGTGCTTCTAAGCTATTTCAATATGTCACCGTGTTACCAGAAAATGTGTCTCATTTATATAGACTGTATTATCTAGTGCACTGCCCTATTGCGTACGCAGTGACCCCATCTGGAAGCTGTATCATTTCGCTTACATCATGGTTTGGACGAACACGCTGTGTTGTATGCTAGATATACGCTCGGCGACAATTGCTGGTGGTTGTTTTTGGCTGGACACTGTCTACTTTGCGTGACTGACATGACATTGTCTATGTTGGAAAAGATTCTGTGAGACCTGCTAAAGAGATTTAACTTGATATAGACGGAATTTCTGCTGCCAGTGAAATGGACGGAGCAACCAATACGAAACGTATGCACATGTTTAAACCTTCAATCGCCCTCGAAAAGCAGTTGTGTATTTATAAACAATATTTTTTCATAAATGTGCCCTTATTGCAACATTAAACCTTTAGTTCGGCTATGCTGGGGTTCAGCAGTAATGAGTAGTTCAAGAAACGTACAAGATGATTGTAACAGCATAGATGCTGTTCTGCTGTTTACTTTGACAAGTTTTCTGTTATACGCAGATACATTTCACTACTAGTTTTCTTGTTAGATGTAATTTTTGCTATCAAATAATATAGTTTTGCTAGCTATAAAGCATGCCATAGAACCCACAGCGTGATAAAAGCTGACTTTTTTTGTCCAGTCTTGTTTAGCCTGTCCTCTCCGGTGCACCCAACTGTTTTGTCACGCCCTCACAATAAGAAGCGATTGCCTCTTTTTTTTTTTGTGGTGCCCATTCGATATGACTGCTTTGTAGGACGAAGAGGCAGCGCTAAAGCACAAAGTTTATTATGCATCATGTGGTTTTACCAACTACCTGGATCGCTGTGTTGAGTCACGCCGTCGACTTCATACTGAAGGCCCAATGTAGACCTTGCATAGTAAAATTGAAAAGTATAAGAACGATACTGGTGGCTGATGCATGAGAGAAATAAAACCAAAGGAAAGAAAGGGAGGTTAACCACAGCATGTCTCTGGTTGGCCACTGTTGCGACAACAGTTACTAGAACCTCGGTTCACTTCTACCAGCGTTACTTCTGGGTAACATGGCGTTGTTGGCAGGCCGCAGGTGTTCGGGAGACCATTGCAACCATGCAACGGTGCAATGATTACTAGTACGAAACTTGCACTGTTTATTCCATCGTAACGAAGTAGGAAAGAAGAGAAGAGAATGTAAAGTTTTATGTACAGAATTACATGAGGATGGTTTACAAGAACAGCTGCATGATTCTCAAAGCATAACACATGTCAAAGTCTTTCCATGTTCGAGCACACTCTTCAACACTCCAGCTCCTATATTTATGAAGTTGATTTCCCTCGTTCGCTTGACGAGGGAATGCAGTGTCCTTTTCAGCCAATTGGAACAGTTGCACAGTTTGTGAAATTCCACCCATGGGGTCGCACCACCTTGCTGCACTCTGCCTCTGGTGTCCAGCCATCGACCCGCCCATGATGCAGTGAAGATGCGATTTCATGTGAAATCGGGATCATTGCTGTTCCCACGAAGTCGTGAGTGTAGGCTCTTCAGTAGGTTGCATATGGTCGATGACCCCTTTACAGTTTGGGGTCCCAGAACTCATCTCGTTCGTCTGCTCCAGGTCGTTGAACAGACGAAGACGCAACATATAGTAATCACTTGTTAATTATCTTGACATTGATATGATCTCGACCAGGTGAGGTGGGTCTTCACCGCAAGAATCTGGAAATGACGATGAAGCTGGGCATCGTGATGATGAAAAAAAAGTTGAAAAGATTGTATTCACTTCGTTGGTACATGAATGTGACTGATCTGAGTCTCGAGTGGTTCTTATTAACACGGGGTCCAGCACAGCCTTAAATAACTTCTGGTGGTCTTGTGGTCGTTGCCGTCTTCTTACGGAGCCTGTCTTTCCCTTTGCCCATCCTTGGTGTCAGCTCGGGGAAAAGGGTGATGTCGTCTTGACCTTCGGTTTCTTCTATCCTTTTGTGTCAGCTCGTGGAGAACGGAGTGGCGTTGTTTCGAAGAACAGGGCAATTATGTTGACATGGGGAAGCCCATTTGAATGCTTCTCACGTTGACAGGTTGATCATAACAACATGATTCTGGTTCCATCGTCAGCCCTTTGGCGTCGAAATGACGAAGTGTGAATGGCATTCTATAGCTGCATGCTTGCCAGTGTGCATCCTTTGTCTAGAAGGACCACCAGGCGTAATAGTAGTAAACGCCCAATTTTAACACCACCCTATTACTGTGGAAGCTCATGATTGGCACTTAGATGTTTAGGGGTTGCGTTGAGCTAGCCGTACATGATCAATTTGATGTTTCAATTCCTGCGCCAAGCGATCTTATGGTAAGAAGCTTTCTTTTCTAATTCACGCTGGCAATCTGCCGCCGCCGCTTCTCTTCATCGAATGGGAACCAATGCAGCCAAATATATATGTAGTTCACAATCATACACTGTGACTGGTGATGTATATCATATATTTGTGCAGCCTAAGACTACAGAGGGATTCCCCTGACATTCTTGTCTGAATTGACATCACAGAAATATTTCACTGAACGAGCTTAAGCTCCCCACCAATCGTTCCACACCACGCGATTGCAGCACATTTTTCTGCCCGAGAAACACAGCATTCTCTTACACCCTAACAAAGTTTACATCCTTTGGAGACCATTTTCTCCCCAAACAGTAATCATCTGTCTTGCTTGCGTTTTCGTTCTTGAAAGCTCTGTGTTCGCTGCATTCAAGAGTGCCATTTTATGCTGATAATGCACTTGTTTTGTTAGCCGTCCACTGCGCACATCGTTCTGGAAACCTATACATTTAATGATTAAATAAGGTATACATAGACTATGTACAGTGCTCAGCGATTGAAACGCGATACTCGGACGTGGCAGCCGGTAGTTCCTTGCGCCATCCGTAGGCGCCGGTGACACTGAGATGATGTATTTTTGTGTCACCTGAAAGCGAGAATCTTTTTTGATTCATCGTAACTGCATTCGGCCTCCCCAGCGATCACCGGTGACGCCGCCATGCTGTCTGAGTGTCACCTTTCAATCGCCGAGCGCTGTTGTACATTGTGGCCCTTACGGCCAGTTTTCGCTGAAAAGCAGCATAAAGTGCGTTACGTATGGGCGTCTTGCGCTGGAGTTTGAGGTATAGTAGTGGCGCCTGGTGGCGGCGCGCGAAACATTATCTGGTTAGTACCGGCTTGGGTAGTATTGAGCCCTGGCTGTGGCGAAGCACGTTTCTAGCCCGAGTTTTGCGTCGATTCGCGCTTTTTTCTGCCCTGTTGCGAGTGCGAAAAAGCTCGTCACTTCTCACAGACCACGCCGACCACGCTGTGAGCTCGCCGCAGCCTATAGTTTAACGAAAACGGACTCTCCGTGAGACGTAATGCTGGAAGCAGAAGGAATCGGCGACGCCGATCCGGAGAGACCTAGCTCAGCCTCGAAAAAGCGTCACCGTCGTTACTTCTGCGTCGTGGGATGCCATGAACAAGATGGTCTGAATCCCACCATCAGATTCCACCGTTTTCCTTCAAGGCCTCGCGAAGCGGGGCGTCGGGCGCGCTGCATAGCTGCAGTTCGTCGCGCTGAGTAAGCGAAACTTCGCGCCATGCTGACTGCTTCGCCTGTCTTGAAGCTTGCTTGATTATCTGCGTTCTAAAGTTCGGTCTTTTGCACCTACAGTCCCGACAGCAGACCGACATGCATGGCTGGTAATTCACGATTCGAGACCCGGCCACAGCGAAAATTAACAATTCGACCGGTGCGAAGTGGTGAAGTGACAGGTATGTGCAAATGAGCACAAATAGTCGGGCTGAGTCGGTGACAATTTCCTACCCACTACGAGTAGCACAGGTTAAAGAGTTAAATGTGCTCATCCTTGACCTCAAGCCAGCACGTTGAGACAGCGCAGCAAGGTAGTATTGATTGCAGCACATCAATGTTCGAGCGCTGTCATTAAAAGCTACATCAAGCGAGCAGCGTACGAGCTCGCACTGCAGCGCGATTCGCACGTACGTTACTGCGAGCTCATATGCATTGCATCAGTTATTTATCAGTTGCTAAAGGGACAGATGGCCACTACTACAGTGCAGGCATAACTACTTGTCTAGTGGCATGTAGTCAACAAAGATTGCAGGAGGCCCGCCGTTTCGTGGCATGTCGAAGGACCGCTGCCGTCGCGGCGCGTACTATCGTGCGCCCGAGCAGTTCCGTACACATGATTTCTGCTTATCGCTGCTGTGAATTCATTTATAGCGAGCATTTCCTCGCGTTTGCGCGCCTGAATCTAGCAGCGTGCAAACCTTACCTGAAGTTCAACTTGCGATTGACACCGCGCTAAAACTTCGCCGCTTATTTCTTGAACGGCGTACACGTATTCGACGTTGCATAATTTATTGCCTTTACGCAGCGTGCCACTCCTGAAAAAATTTTCGGCGCCCGATATTCGCTGCTAGCCGTGGTACAACAAAATCAAAAGTGGCGGGTCCATATTGTAAAAGTGCTTTCGGAAGCCGACGATCGAGCTTGGCACTACCCAGTTCAGGACAGAGGGCGCTTTTTAGCACCATTTTCGCAGCGCCCCCTGGGCAATGCAAGAGCCCCCACTTGGTCGCTGGCGTTGGGCGGCGGTGGAGTAACGCCACTCAGGGAAGAAGAGGGCGGCGAGTGCGTGTGACCCTGCGAGGACAGCGCAGGAAGGCGTCGCGCTGGCGAAATCGGAGGCCCCTTTGGGATACTCGCGCAGTCACACCCCGAAAAATGCACTTATGGCCGCGGCAGAGGATCGAACTTTGACAGGCGGGACCAGCAGTTAAAGAAAGCTTCCATCGAGTGCGGGCCGATGCTCCCTACGGCGCGCTCCTTGTTGATGTTTGTGTTTTCGCTGCTCTACTGGTAAAGGTGGCTGTTATGCCCCGTTCACACTGAGACATTCGGCGTCTGGAGCGGCGCCCAGTTCGGTGGAACCCAGTTCGGCGGCGGCGAGATCCGCCGGAATAGCCCCTTCCGCGCCGATCGCTCCCGTACCGATTTTTGCGGCAGCTGCCGCCGGATTGCCTCGCCGCCGCGCGGCGCTGACCAATCGGGGAGCGCGAAACAGAACTTCCAAAGATGGCGGCCGAGTCTCACGTCATGTCGCAGTCGTCGCAGTCATCAAAGTCTGCCGCGACATCCACATCCGAAATGCTCATCGAACTGGTGCGCAACCACCCAGTCCTCTACCATAAGCGCCACTTGAAGCACAAAGACAACGTGCTGAAGGACGACTTGTGGCACAAGATCGGTCGCGAGCTTCGGCGAATGCTTCTGCGCGTCATGCGTCGCCAGAAAGGTGCTTGCCAACAGGCCGAGCAGTACTGCCTCTTCTTGCTCGGGGTTCATCATTGTCTTTCCAAGTAATGGTGGAGGCGCGCAACATAAACACAAGAACTCGACGCGAGCGGAGAGAACTGCGCAATTTCGAGCCGCGCGAACATCCGGGATATCCGGCGCTTGATTGGAGGTTAGCACTTTATGGGGCAGATGGCGCTGTATGTCTTTCCGGCGGCGCAGTCCGCAAGCAGTGTGAACTACGCGATTTTCGGCGGCAGGAGAATTCCATTCGCTGTAGACGCCGGATTCCTCAGTGTGAACGTACTAGTGAGGCTGCGGTGTCGTTCAGCGGCCCGTCGGCGGAGCGGAAGCGCGCGCGTCCCGCCGCGAGATGCGCCAGCGGGGATGCGCACTTCTGTCGCACTCGTGCATTCGCTGCAGAAGATCGAGATGACGCCAAACGGAAGCACATCCGTTTATGCTCCACGTCTCGCTGGTGGCCGGCTGCCTTTCTGCACTCACATTCCCGGTGATGTGAGCGCTCGGTCACCGGCGTTACGCAGTTGCGTAATGTTACAGTTCATATGGTGTTGGGCTGCTGAGCACGAGGTCGCGGGATCGAATCCCGGCCACGGCGGCCGCATTTCGATGGGGGCGAAATGCGAAAACACCCGTGTGCTTAGATTTAGGTGCACGTTAAAGAACCCCAGGTGGTCAAAATTTCCGGAGTCCTCCACTACGGCGTGCCTCATAATCAGAAAGTGGTTTTGGCACGTAAAACCCCAAATATTATATTATATTAATGTTACAGTTCACTGTAGTTGCGTGTTCGGAGCTTCCGTGTACTTATACTAATCTGCACGCATCGCCTCGGCGGACTACGGCTGCTCCAGGCGTGCTGTGTATTGTTCTCGAGCGGCAAAATGATTTCCACAATGACATCAACACCAGGAAAGAACGCACGCGACGCACCGATTTACTTTATTTGTTTGTTTATTTATTTTTATCTATTCTTATCTTTTTGCGTGTCTTGTGTCTTCTTTCCTGGCGCACATCTTTGTTTTCTAACCGCCGCGTTAGCCCAGCGACTACGACGTTGGTGAGCTCGAAGTCGACGGTTCGATCCCGTCGTAAAATGCCGCATTTATACGGGGGTGAAATGCGAAAAACTTTCGCGTACTTACACCCGCCGTGGTTGCTCAGTGGCTATGGTGTTGGGCTGCTGAGCACGAGGTCGCGGAATCGAATCCCGGCAACGGCGGCCGCATTTCGATGGGGGCGAAATGCGAAAACACCCGTGTGCTTAGATTTAGGTGCACGTTAAAGAACCCCAGGTGGTCGAAATTTCCGGAGTCCTCCACTACGGCGTGCCTCATAATCAGAAAGTGGTTTTGGCACGTAAAACCCCAAATATTATTATTATTATTCGTGTACATAGATTTAGGAGCATGTTTAAAGAACCCCAGGTAGTCAGAATTAATCCGGACAGGATCCGGTTAAACTGGACAAGAACCGGTTGACCTCTAGTACGAGCCCTGCCGCTGTGTGTTATGACTTGGCGGGATTTCATGCTTAATTGTACTTTTTGTGCAACCCTTTTATCGTCTTTCTTGAACTGGAGATCGACGAACAGGCGGAACAAAGGATCAATACAAAATTTCATGAATTTGGGCAAGAATAGTGCAGAAATTAATACATGTAAAATGCCTATGGGAAGGAAGCCCTAGAGGCCGTGAATGCCCCAAGGGCTATACGAACTACCAGTACGCCCCTCCAGCTTGTGCGTAGATAAAATCATCGATCGTGTTCGTTTGCTTGGGTTCAATGACCACCGAATGACTGTGAGAATGATAACCAAAGCACTTTGTTTGGCAAAGTCGTCTGTTCACCACAGCTCGACTGAAAACTTGGAAATGAAAAATGGTTGCGCCGCACCCGTAAAAAAGTTCGCACCCTTTGGGACCTACCTTGTCCCACAACAACAATCGTCAACTATCTTGCCCGCATTTTCTGCCCAGTAATTTCAGGTCACGAACGGCATGCGCGTTGTCAGCGTGACATAGCATTATCGGCAGTAAATTAGTGAGCACAAAATTTTCAAAAAGGAAACCGAAGCAAGGCAGATGACTATTATTGTTGTGGGACAAGGTCAAGACAAGACAAAAATATGTTGGCAAGGAAAAAAGAAGAATAAAGAAAGAAAGAAAAAGTGTACGGAATAACAACGTAAAAATCAGTCATCTTGATCGTGCTTTTTAGCTGCCATGGAATTGTGCTCTCATGTGCTTATCAATGCACATAAGCACAACAAACAGTTTTTCGGTGTTTGACCCGTCATTACACTTCAGTAGGTGTACAGCCACTTTGGTAGTAATAACGTCTCCGCACGTTCGCAAATATAATGTTTCACATCCTTAAAAAAAATTAAAATTATGGGGTCTACGATGCAGAGTGAGTTATGAGGGACGACGTAGTGAAGAGCTTCGAATTGATTCTTTCAACTTAGGGTTCTTTAACATGCACTTAAATCTAGATACATGAGTGCTTTTTTTAATTTTATTTATTTATTTTTGCGCGGCGCCACTGCCTGCGCCGAGGAGTCGCTAAAAGCCAGGCCGCGGCCTCGGAGGTCTCCCCGAAGCGGGCTCCCCGATTAAACCGCAGCTCTGCTGCCAACGCGTCTGTCAACGCGTCAGCCCTGTCACGCCTCTGGCAATGGAAGCCGCCCACACCAAGTGGCGTCCTGCGCGGCGCAGACGGGCGGGTCGTGCGGAATTCCGCCACACAGACAGCGCTCGTCTCTTTCATCCCCACTCGTTAGCAACCGGTGCGTGTGCAACACCGATCCGTGCATCCTCAGTCTACGAGCAGATTGCTTCGTTCCTATATAGGCCCGCAGAAACCGGCGGTATTTCGTGACAGCTTGAACGGAATAGAGGCCATCACTCGCAAACTTCGGCTGATGACGACCACTCAAGTGCACATCTTAGCTTTACACAATTTAATGGTTTTTTTTATTTCGGTACAGAAACCGCAGCCTGAAATGAGTGAGACGAAGGTCTGCACGCTGTTTAGCGAAATTATGAAACATGGTGCCTCAATCGGCCAGTCGCGCGGCAATTTTGCGTCTGTTCGCGGGCTTCTTTCACGAAAAACACTTTTCTGTAGCGCGTATTTACCAACAGAAAGCTGTATTGGTAGTTTTTCATGTTGCTCTACAGTTTTCCCTCATTGGCACCTAATTATAATATTTGAGAAGTTGATGAAGACTAATTATCTAATTAGGCGGAACGAAAAAAAAATAATCAATCTCCAAGCGACGGTGAACAACATTACCTTGGTTTTGTCCTGCCACGTGGCATTTGCATATCTTGAAATCTTGGGGCGTGATAGGACGCCCTGTATATTATTCCCGTTTGCGAAATACCGGAACCCCGGGTAGCCGCAATGGCAGCCGCAACTCGTAACGATTTTTTTTTCAACTAGAACGTGTTAGGAACGTTTTTGCGTTGCATGGGTGTCCTTGCCGAAAGAAAAAAAAGATATGTTAATAATTATCGCCGCCGTCGCTTTCAGCTAAGCACACGGCCGTCGCAATTTCAGCTCGTGACCTCTAGTTGAATTCGCCATTACAAGGTCGCGCCACCGCATGTCCAGTATTTTGTTAACGGTAATAGATAACCGACGGGTTGAAATGCTTATCTTGTCCGCGAACGCATTGTAGGTCACGGAATACCGGGTTACTGGAGGCGTAGACGTGAACAGTTACGTTGGTGGTGCCATCTTCTGGCGCAAAGATAAAACACAGCTTTATTTCAGCGACTCGCAGCATATTTTATTTACCTAGCACTGGTAGAGCGAGGTGATCGTTAACATGCTCCTTTTTTAATTTTCCTTAGACGAGAATAGCTATACAACAAAAACTATTCTAACGCGTTGTTCTCCGTAAATAAATGCCCAATACCGTAAATGCGCTTGCGTATACCGGTATACGCAAGGACATTTACGTAACACTGGGTTGCCGGACGCTGGTAGCGACATATTCGGACGCCTCATCTAAGCACAATGCCTTATACATATGTTTTCGAGTTCCATAAACGTTATTGTCTAAAAAAATGCATCTTAACAATACAACATGTTGACGATTACGCCACTGCCTAAAATTTATGCCAGCAGCGACATAAACACACTTGGTTACGGCGATGTTAGCCCTGCATACTGCAAAAATGTGGCCTGATCCCTAAGATAGCGCAGTCTGAACAAGCCACATGCACTATAATGGTCCCCATGAGACCTTGTCTTTTTGCGATGTCAATCGGCGACGAGTCGGGCTTTATTGCTGTAGCAATTATATGGACATTTCTGCCGTCGGCGCTGCCGTGAGGTTCAGTATAAAGTCCACGGCAATAAGATGGTCGCCGCGCGCCGTATGCTGTATGTGCGAGTGAAAGCTTGCGAGGGTGAGCCGCGATCGCCATCTCGCGCGCGCAACGGCGGAAAGCGGGGAGGAAGCGCGCCGCCTTCCGTCGCGCGCAAGCATGGAGTAAGGAAACTGAGGAGAGGCCTTAGCACAGAACACCTATTGGCCTCGAGCTCCACCACTGGAAAATCTGGCGCCACCGTCGGCGTGACGTGCTAGGAGGGATCACGTGGACATAGCGGCCGCGTCGGCTGCTTCGGGAGCGCCGAAGCGAGCTGAAAACGAGTTTAAATTCCCTGGTACGCTGCGGTCCTCATTTAGAGGCGAGATTTTCCCGCTTCGAGTGTCCCCTTTACAACGCTACAATAGGTAGCCATTAATAGGCAGCCAATATGCAGCCACTACAATAGGTAGTGGCTGCCTTTGAAGGCGTGCAACATGGTAGGCTACTGCTCGGTGCCGCAGGGCCGGACGCACGTAACGGAGGCCCGTATCAGCCTTATTCACACGTCGCCGCAGGACAAGAAGCTGCGTGAAGCTTGGCTCGCGAAACATAAAACCGGCAAACAGTCATCGGCTACAACTCGGGTATGCAGCAAGCACAGACGCGAGGAAGATTTCTGCTACGGCGCCCGGTCTGCGATGTTCTGAAAACGCGCACTGAGACGCTCGATCGAGTCCGCTGCCCGACTAATGTCATGACGGTTTGGTCTATGAACTTGTCGATGCCATAGATACTGGCAAGTTCAGTGGAGTGGAAAGGCAGCGGTAAGAAGCATATTTAAAAAAAGCATGACATATGGTCATGTTTGTGTTATGAATTATTGCACTGGATTACAAAAAAGGAGGAGCGGGAAATTGTACACTGGGAACACCGATAAACATACAGTGCGACGCAACTCGAGAAATAATATTGAAAGGTCAAAGAATTTAGAAGAAAAAAAAGATTGAATCGTCGCGACGGCACATCACAGTCCCCGTAGGCGTCGAAGTCCCTACAATGAAATTATTTTTTAACAGCTCTGATAGCGCCCACGCAACAATGGTTGCTTGTATACTGTCCTAAAGCTCACGTAACGGGGCGAAAACGCGGTCACAACGAAAGCAAAACATTGTGCGCGGACATGTACACAGACGCGCAGTCGGTCGCTGCGAATCTGTGCGACCGCTGCATTGAGGCTTCATTCTATTACGCTCCATTTAGTTATACAAACACTATAAGAACATATTTAACATAGTTTGCTCACAGCGTTTACCTGCCTTTCACGCAAGGAGCCGGTTCGGGAGTTTCCATCGCGGCGACTGCACGCAGTGGCGTTCACTATACGTATTCGGTAAAGAGACAGCGTCTGTAAACGATTGTGTGCTTTCAGTTTGCCCAAGATTATTATTTAGACAGTAAAAAACTTCTCTCGTTTCGAAAGTACTTACAGAAATGTCTGGGAGACCTCGCGCGTGGTGTTTTCAGTGAGCGCTGACAGCAAAACCTATGAGGAGCGCGCCACGTGATCCCTCATACTACGCCAGCGAGGCGCTTCCCATAGATGGCGACTCCGTAACTCCTCGCCGCCAATAGCCTTACCCCCTCCGCGCGCTAGGAGAAAAATGTGGAGGAAGTGACGTAGTAGGTTCTCTCTTTTGCTGATTTTTTATTTCCTTGCCGTAGCGGCCACGCCTTTCGGGCCACAATGGCGGCTCTGTTTTGGTTCTGTGCGCTCACACGTGTTGCTCCGTAGGTTTCGTACCGTGGGCAAAGGCGCCGTGCGGGCAGGTTTGCGTTGGTCTCCGTGTTTTATTGCGCTGCGTTATCTGGACTGTGCTCTCCCGGATGTTGCTGTGGCCAGGTGGGACAGGAGGAACTAAAGTTCGTGAAATGAACGCGCATGCAACGCTGTACGCAATCTACCGCGCCATGGCAATGGCAACGGACGAAGGAATATCCGCGGGGAAATTTCGCCCTCTTTGGCGGAATCATGCTAACGTGCTAACGATTGTTTAGTATTGGTCTCGAGCTCCACCACTGGAAAAGCTGGCGCCACCGTCGGCGTGACGTGCTAGGAGGGATCACGTGGACATAGCGGCCGCGTCGGCTGCTTCGGGAGCTCCGAAGCGAGCTGAAAACGAGTTTGAATTCCCTCGTACGCTGCGGTCCTCATTTAGTGGCGAAGTTTTCCCGCTTCGAGTGTCTCCTTTACAACGCTTGAAAGCACTACAATAGGTAGTGGCTGCCTTTGAAGGCGCGCAACATGGTAGGCTACTGCTCGGTGCCGCAGGGCCGGACGCACGTAACGGAGGCTGGTGTCAGCCTTATTCACAGTAGCCGCAGGACAAGAAGCTGCGTGAAGCTTGGCTCGCGAAACATAAAACGGGCAAACAGTCATCGGCTACAACTCGGGTATGCAGCAAGCACAGACGCGAGCAAGATTTCTGCTACGGCGCCCGGTCTGCGATGTTCTGAAGGCGCGCACTGAGACGCTCGCCCGAGTCTGCTGCACGACTAATGCCATGACGGTTTGGTCTATCAACTTGTCGATGCTACAAATACTGGCAAGTTCAGTGGAGTGGAAAGGCAGCGGTAAGAAGCACACTTAAAAAAAGCATGGCACATGGTCATGTTTGTGTTATGAATTAATGCACTGGATTACAAAAAAAGGAGCAGCGGGATATTGAACGCTGAGAACACCGATAAACATACAGTGCGACGCAACTCGAGAAATAATATTGAAAGGTCAAAGAATTTAGAAGAAAAAAAAGATTGAATCGTCGCGACGGCACATCATAGTCCCTGTAGGCGTCGAAGTCTCTACAATGAAATTATTTTTGAACCGCTCTGATAGCGCCCACGCAACAATGGTTGCTTGTATACTGTCAAATGCTCATATTCTGCGGCCTAAAGCTCATGGCACGGTGCGAAAACGCGCACGCGGCGAAAGCGAAACAGTGCGCGGACAAGCATGCAGACGCGCAGTCGGTCGCTGCGAATCTGCGCGATCGCTGCATTGAGGCTTCTTTACAAACACTATACAAGAGTTATACAAACACTATAAGAACAGATTTCATATAGTTTGCTCTCAGCGTTTACCTACCTTTCACGCAAGAAGCCGGTTCGGGAGACTCCATCGCGGCGACCGCGCGCAGTGGCGTTCACTGTACGTATTCGGTAAAGAGATAGCGTCTGTAAACGATTGTGTGCTTTCAGTTTGCCCAAGATTATTATTTAGACAATAAACAACTTCTCTCGTTTCGAAAGTACTTACAGAAATGTCCGGGAGAGCTCGCGCGTGGTGTTTTCAGTGAGCGCTGACAGCAAAACCTATGAGTAGCGCGCCGCGTGATCCCTCATACTACGCCAGCGAGGCGCTTCCGATAGATGGCGACTCCGTAACTCCTCGCTGCCAATTGCTGCTGAGCGCGCGTGTCCGAGCAGCACGGTTGCGCGCAGCGCGGCGTGGTTTCGCGAGAAATGTAAACAAGAGAGGAGAGCTGGCCCGATAGGCGGAGCAACGCCATGAGCAACGCCAACTTCCGGCTTCACTTTTGCTTCACAAAGAGTGACGTCAGGGCCTCTCCTGGGTTTCCTTCCTCCATGCATGCCAACCTCGAGGATCGCGTGACGCATACGTCACGGGCCCCGCCTTCATTTTTTTTCTCCTCGCTTTTTTTTTTTTTTGCGGCGCTGCGCATTTTTTGCTGACGGCGTTGCGCACGAGCTGTTGTGATTGTCTGCATTCGAGCAGCGCACCATCTTGCGCGCTGTGCGCAAGGACACATGACTGGCGGTATATTTCAGTGCTATACGAATACTTAGGCAGAACAAGCGGATCGCAGAGCATGATCACACGCAGAAGCACGGTAAAAAAATGGCATAGTTTCGGTACCTGCGCATGTGACTGCACGACCGTGGGAACAAGCAGACAAGGCGGAAGTACACCTCTCTTGCTTCGGTGAGAAGTAAAGCAAAAAAAAAAAAAGAAAACACGCAGACATTCCGTTTGTGTTTTATTGTTTCTCTAAACTTCAGTTCGTCAATTCAAGCAACAGATCACACAAATAACAGATGTTGCCTTGAATAATTTCTCGAATCGAGGCCAGAGGAAACTCTGGTGGAGGTCCGAAGCGATTCTGAATAATTCTCGAAGTCGCGTGTCACCACGAGCTACGTCACACTGCGGACCCGTGTACGTAGTCGCATGGACACCAGCACGTAACCGTCCGGCTTGGAGCGCGGTCGCTGCGAGGGTAAGGGAAAACGGCGTTCGGATTGAAATTTCAGACCTTTCTGCGAACGATGCAATTCTTTGCAAACACGATCGTTAGCGCGCATTGTATGCTCTGCGCTTGTCAGCTCAAAATGGCCAGACCTGGTGAGGGGCCCTTTAAAAGAGTCCCGCGCCGCTTTAATCCACGCTTGTTTAGGCTGGGAAGAGAAATTATAAACACCTTATAAGCAACAGTTAAATCAGACCGATCACACCACTGACTGTAAAGGTTTACTTATTTTGCGGCTTTTAACGCCACAGCATGAAGGGCCCCATGTCGCGAAAAAAAAAAATCCGATGTCGGCGTCGCACGTACTCTGGCGAAAAGTCATTCAGAAACGCAACCACACAAGCCCTCCGCGTGGCGCAGAGGCGTCACTGAACTTGAATACCTCAGAGTAACATGCGTCAGAAAAATCGTTAAGTATACCCTAAGCACAACCTACAGGCATGATATCATTGGATTGTAATTCGAATATACCGTAAAACATAATTATGTTACACGGAAACTCAAACATAAACCCTTTTTACAGCGTTTCTACCATTCATAGAGCGCATGGTTCCTTGCAACAACACCACCCAGATGGCGCTCACCTCCGCGGCTCGCGCGAGAGGCTGCGTTTCTATCAGAAAGCTCGCCCGCTCGCCTTCGTGCATAGGGTTCGCTGCCAGCCTTTCCCGGTGAACATTACGGTTACATAAGCTGCAGTTGCCGGGAAGCGTAAGAAGCAGTCAGGGATCTTGGAATGCTATCACGTTCCACTCTTGAGAGGAAGCTTCACCTCGGGTGCTCCTATCTAAACACATTTAAAAGGAGAATTTGTTTTTTCTCGGCAACCACTGCACCAAACTTGAAGAAGCTTGTTGCCTTTAAAAGAAAAACTTGAATTCTAGTGACTGTTGGTTTCGAATTCTTATTTAGTTCATGAATTTTTCGCTAAAAAATTGGCAAGAATCGCAAACTTCCAGAAAACGAAACTATCAAGCTTACGACTCTGTAACTAAGCAAAGAAAAATGATATGACGATTTTGTGAATTGCATATAATAGTACATCTGAAGCACACAAAATTGATATGTAACACATGAAGCTAAAGAAATTTAGTAAGATGGAAATACAGCTTTCGCAGAACCTGTGTACGCGATGTAACAAATTCTAGTAATATATAAATTGACACATCGAATTTGTCTGCTTTGAATGTTCTAATGGATGCCGTTTACAGAACCGCGGTATCTGTTCTTGATGGAGAGCTACGTAAACTTCGTGTTTCACTCTTTTTTTTTCGAATTTCCGATTTCTTAAAAAATTTTCAAACATACTTCAGGCCCTAAATTGAAATTCCGCTTCCAACAGTCTCCAGAATTTAACTTTCTCTCTTAAAGGGACCCTGAAACCATTTTGATGACTTTTTACAAACGTACTGAGTCCTTAGAGTAGGTCTTTCTGATCATTAATTGACACATCTAACTGCACCGCGTAAAGCGTGTAATTTATTATAAGGTTTTAAAAATGTACATCGCTGCTGATCGCAGCACACTGCTTGGCGGAATTTTCAGCCGCCCCTACCCATATGGCGTAAATCACCCAATTGACGTCAGTAGGGAGAGCTATCCGATTGGCTGCCCAGGGCGCGTCTTTGATAGTTTTTCCACCTTTATGATGAACAAATGATGTTCGTAGTAGTTGGAATGTCAATTAATTCTTTTCTAAAAAAGAAAGTAACAGAAACAGAATGCACAAGAACAATTTCTCACTACACTTAAGCACTTCCGGCACACAGCAAGCGTCGTCTGCTTGTGCTACAACGTGCTCCATTATGACGAGAGCTCCGCGGTCAGAGTCTGTATCAGTCTTTTCGCGAACACTATGATTCGACTTTGTTGCATTGTGGACTGCAAACGTAGCGACTGACAATATGTCAAGCTGCGACATCGTGTCCCACTGCAAGGCAGCAGACGAGCGGACTGGCTGCAGCGCATCGGACTGCCGCTATCCGATCGGCGCCAGGATTTGCGCGTTTGTGGCCGTCACTTTACACCATAAGATTACTAACGCAATAGCGTTTTGCGAGTCCGGTATTAGGGGTAAGCGCAAGTGCAAGTGGACAGGGCCTCGCCGTTTGACTGTGTCGTTTCACGGGATGAGCAGAAGCGCAAATGTGAATGGTCTGCACAGTGCAGCCACCTGGTGGCACGGAGCTCAACCACACACAGTAGCAGCAACGAAATGTATTCTTCTTTGCTGCTGGTGTAAACTTTTCGCAGGAGTGTAATCGTTAACACGGTTGTCTTTGTAGATGTTTACAATGTTTAACACTTCGTTAGCTCAATATTAGTTCTGTTTGGCTGGTTAAGCTCTGCGGCAACGAGTGGTTGGACCGTGGATCAGGCAGCTCACGTACGTCTACGCTAAAGTTCCTTCATCAGCTCGAGTTTATTCCTCCACCGTTCCATCGAAACGCCCAGCTCGCCTGTGGTTACCGAAATTCCAGACATGTTCGGCGCTGCGACAGGATGCTCGCAACGCACGCTGCTTCGATAGCTCTCGCCTGGAGTCGACTGCAAAGCAGCTGGCGGAGAGTTTGGAGAGGCTTCGTGCGCTTGCTCCCAGAGAACCGGAAGTCGACGACACGACGTGCCATCATGACGCAGAGACAGCGAAGGCGGAGCTTAGCCCCGATCACTCGGCCAACGAGTTGATAATATGCATGACTATGGAGGAGGGTAACTTTTAATCGTCCGTAGCTCTATTAATATGAGACGTTTCACACAAATTGTGGTGCGAATGATTAACTTCAGCTGTGCCCTACGCGTCTACAAGATTTGTCCGAACCGTTTCAGGGGCCCTTTAAATGCAACAAATTCCAGTAAAATCGGTCCAGGGGATATCTCAGAAAAGCGTTTTTGCGTTTTGCGTGTGTTTGAATAGGCCGCATCGGTGTTGGGTCCGAGCTAAAGCTTCCTCTTAAACGCGAAGCTTCAGCGCCCTCCAAATTTTTTCCCTTCCGCGTTTGCAGAAACGTGAAACCGTCTCACGTGGAAGCTGCATCGATTCAGCGTCTCTTCCAAGCAGTTAGAAGCACTGTCAAACGCTGCCGGACTACTTGGCGCGGTAACGAATGTGCAGCAGCCACACGCCCGTAGCTTTCCCTTCACAGCCACAGAAAGTTGTCCGCGAGTATAGTATGTCTGTGTTTACGAGTTTATACGGCCGATAAAACTACTAACTCTACTTTGCATAGCTGTCCACTAATTTTCTATCGCAATCGATGCTTCGCCTTTCGGACGAAACTGCGACCGTTCTTTTTGTGAGCGTACTGTGGAACGTGAGCAATGGTCTGCCGCATAGCACGGCCAGAGAGCATGGCTCGCGCCGAAGCGTGTACCTCTCACTTCACAGCTATTTTATCTTCTCGGTAAAATCGAAGCTTTTACCGAGAAGACACTAGAGGGCGCGCGCGCGCGTACACACACACACACACACACACACACACACACACACACACACACACACACACACACACACACACACACACACACACACACACACACACACACACACACACACACACACACACACACACACACACACACACACACACACACACACACGCACGCACGCACGCACGCACGCACACTGCGTGGCTGCTTGCTAAATGAACGGAGTAGCACGCTAACGCTTTTAGCTGAAACAGCGTATTATTACTTATGTCATGCTATATATATATATATATATATATATATATATATATATATATATATATATATATATAACCCTTTGCAGCAAGGACGGCTGAAATTCGCGGCTGCAATTTCTCCTCCTTTGTTCGGGTGCCAGACTGCTGCTTCTGCGGTGGCAGCTTTAAGGAAGACGCTGGCCTTTGTGGGAGCGGGCATGAACACAATGTTACCGGTGTTTGTGGCAACCCGGTGCACATACGTTCCAGGGGCATCCCGCAGACAGACGCCATGAACCCCATTTACATGAAATGGAGGTCATGTTAACTAGCTGCTAAATTTTGTTGAGTAATGCAATGTCTTGATCGTTCTTTTTTTTTTTAATTCTACCCTTGCCGTAATGCTGCTTCTGTACCTCAATAATAAGCACCCGTCGTTAGTGCAGACTTATATCGCAAACAAATCCGCACGGTGCGACGTCTGCACACGCCGTTGTGATCTTTCTGCCGATGAATACACGTGGCATCGCCGAACAAGTGCGGCCAAAATCGCCTCAAGAAGAGTAATTGCGACTTTTTAGATGGAAACACGTACACTAGTCAACGAAGTCACCAGACGCACGGGCTCATAAGAGCGCATGTTAGCGCTGTACCGCCGATGCAAATCTGCTGCACACGCCGATGAACTGCCGTTCCCGCTGCAGTTTTTGCAATTTGAAATTCCCCGAGGGACCTGCTTGGAAACGTGCAAAGCTAAAGTCTGACCAACTTTTCAGTATTTTTTTTAATGTTACTAGAGAGAGATGCCACACGATATATTTAAAGGCAGAGCAGCGCCAGTCAAAGTAGATGAGCGCTGGCGGCAAGGCCGGGTTTAGTCCTCTGCGGCGTAAGCATAATAAGAATTCAGTTGAGTACGAAATTCACATGCAAAAAGGGACTACGTTGTGGAACAAATCACTCGACGTGGTAAGTCTTCTCATACAGCATCGGGGTGTGATGACTTCCCAAACGTTGCGCGAGCTTTTCAGCGAAAATGGAACAAAAATACCGTATGTAGCAACTATTAGCAATTTTCGCCCTGAACTACGTATTTTCTAAACACATTTCCCAAGAGAGAAAGAGGGAGAAAAACAATATGTAAGATGCCCTCGGGCGAAAAGAATAAAGCTGTTAGAGAAGCACTTGCTTGGTATCATTCCGATAAGACACAGCGTGATTTAGACCCTTTACAAGCGAGGCAGGGAGAAAATCTCGCACCTAAAAAAAAAAAATCAACAGTTATGCATGGAGCAACTAGCAACAGTTCAACATGCGCGAAGTCATGCATAAAATAGATGAAAAAACATTAAGTGCGCGACAGCTTGTGCGAGGATTTACCGGGCCGCATAAAACCAACAATTTCAGTTCTTGCAAGCTTCAGTAGCTTTAACATACAACACAATGCGCTCGGGCAGCCGTGCTGCCTAACTATCGGAACGCGGTAAGGAAGCGGAAAACGGCATTCAGAACTTTAGCGAAATGCCTTTAAACCGCATGCTGCGCCGCAGACGAACTTCGTCGTTTGCCCATCTAAATATGATCGAGTGGAAAAACCGAAGCGACAACGTAAAGGATGAGAACAAGAAATTTCCCGCCGAGCGGCGGCGATCCAGCGATACCGTTGCTCCCGCTGTTGAGGCTTTGCGGGAATGATTAGAACCGTATCGCCGGCACGTTTTTGCCGGTATTTGAGCCCCCCACCGTGCAACAATTCTTCTTCGACATTCGTTGAAGCTTTGGCCACCCTACACATGCGAAGGATGTTGCTTATTTTGCTCTGAAAACGTGAATAAGACAGAGAGGCACGATCAACGACGCCGAGAACTGCGGCGCGCGGCTGGCTCCTTTCTCGAGTGTTTAACAACCCCCCCCCCCCCCCCCCCCCCCCCCCCCCCAGTGTGCATACGGAGTGCAGTGCGTTGAAGCGTCGAGTTGCTCTGCCTGAGGAAACCGTGTGACGCGGGTTCGATTCTGTCCAGCGCTGAATGAATTTAAACGAGCGCGGTTAGGCCCACATTTTTAGACTTCACTAACTTCGGGATCGGCCCATAGTAAAGAAAAATAAAGAGCAGATGGACAAAAAAAAAAAAAGACCCGGTCTGACAGTGCCAGGAATGCTGTTCGCATTAGAAGAGAAAATAACTACGAATAAAGCGCGCACGTGAATATTCGGGAGAGCTCTTCGCGCGCCGCCCGATGTGTTGCTCTGGCTCGTTAAACACGCACGATTTATGTGCAGCAGCACGGGGAACGAGGCTTCACAGACCGAGCCGTTGATCGAAAGAAACCACCAGCAGTAGCTGCATTGGAACATGCCTGTCTGCCGTGGACGAGTGCGAATGAATGCGACCAGATGGCAACCGGCTGCCTGCTCTGTTGTGTGCTTCGTGCCTATCGTTCACTTTCGCTCTTGGTTGAATGAATATTTGTAGTACTAAACAGACTGTTTATTTGGGTTGGACTGTTCAGCCAAAATTCTGGTTGCGCCCGAGTTTGACTAAAGATAGTGCCCGGTCATGGGAGGTGAGGTTGAGAGATAGAGACTGGTTCTTATCGTCCTGCATTGTGCGCTATTTGCTGCGAAGTGGGGCATACTCGAGATTGCACTCTTGCTTATGTTGAATCAAACTTGCGACAATAGAGCCGGGATAGTATGGTAGGGTCTATGTATGCCTATACGTTGTCGATGCAGGGCCACACAACTGCGTTTCTTAATCACTTTCGGGATTTGTCGCTGAAGAAAGAGAAGAAAACGGGAGCGGGGTTGAAGGGGGGGGGGGGGGTGATGCCCTTTCGGGCAGAAACAGGACGAAGTGCTATGCATCCACGCGATATACAGAGCTCTGCAGAGGTATCGAGAAGGCCTAATAATTAGCGGTCATGCCAGTGTATATATATATGTATAATATTCGCCATTAGCATCTCGTGTGTTAGATATGACGCTCTAGGGAAGCGGCTATTTGAATATATAACCCGTCACTCTTTTTTTTTTAAATCTGAGCATTAAATGTTGCTTGAGAGCAGAAAGTTCTAGACTACGGAGGAGATATGACTTGTCCATAAACGTATTCCACTTTACGATTATGCCGGAACATCGGAGACCTCATCTACAGCGTTGCGAGACGTGACAGGCAGCAGCAGCGCTGGTGGCGCTTATATAGTGTATAGTGTTATAGCTAAATATCACTTTGCCCGTCATTGCGAGGGGGTTCCTTGTTTTCTCTCTTTTATTTTTGGTCTTCACGTCACATGATGATATCACTATTGTTATCAGCCAATGGGAAACAAGAAGCGGCACCGTGTCTCGGGGAAGAAGTAGGGTTATTGCGGAGTGAGCTCCGCAAATACTTGCACAAGCCTTTGACCGGCGTCGCGCTCAAACCAAGGTAAATATACCTGGTAGCGAAGCTTCCATAGAAGCCCATACGTTCAACACATGGTGGTTCATCGGCGGTTCATGGGGCTTTGCGCCATGTGTGTGCGGAGGGAACACTTCCGGCGGAAGGAAAATTAATGTGACGCCGTATCCGTTAAAAACAGAAGTGACGTGACTTTGTTCTCAAAGGCGCGAAATTTGTTTTGGTGGCCTGCCATTAGAGCTGTATGTTCAAATGTCCCGCCATTCCACTTGATGGCCGTTTCGAGCTTTCAGCGCGGAAAGCGGCGCAAGAAAATGGCCTCCGTACGGGTGTCGAAATCGCACCCCTAAACAGAACATATACGTTCTTTGGAGGCCGGCGGGTAGAGTGCCGGTTCTATCGTCGGACTTCAAGCCCGTCGGCCTGCGCAGTCGCACAACTAAAGCAAGCAATTATCTGGCGGTTGTAACTCACCACTTTTGACTGAACAGGTTGAGAAACGATGAAGCTACCTGCGTCACCAAATTGGGAGAAACGTCGGCAAGCAAAACAGCGCAACGTGTGAGGGGGGCGTATTCTAACAGGTGAACTTTGCGATAGCGCCTTTCTGAGCTACATTGCCTTGCAAGCGATTGCGGCATCATCTTACGATGAGCGCTGAAAAAAAGGTATTTTTTGATAATGACAAAATAAAATAGCTGTCTTTTCCTTACTCGTCACGCATATATAAAATTGATTAGGGCTTTTATTTTTTGTTGAATGAATCTGTCTCGCTCTAATTTAAAAAAAAAACAAAAGAACGGAAAACGCTTTTTTTTATTTCCCAGTCTTCGTTCCCTCCAAACATAGTCGCGCTTCAATCGCTGCTCCCATAACCACCCATGCTGATGTCGGTCCTTCGCGACCTGTTTGGATCGGCCTTGCTCAAGCTGGGTAGCGGCCCCGTGTTCTCGTACCTTGGTTGGCTGACGCGGCCCGTAGCACTTGCCGCACTGCGTTGAGTTGCTGAGGCGGACATTGTAAAGCCTCTAATTGTAGGCTGTTGGTGCCTATATATGGGACCGCTACCCTTTTCGGCCAGGAACTGGGTTTTCTTTTTTCCAACTGTGCGTGCACGGCGGCGTGGGTGAAGCGCGGGTTTGTGCCACTGTACCTCCGGTCTGCCATGTCGAAGGGGAAGCGGGTTGATTTATCGCATATTGCCGTCTCCTATAGGGACCGACGTAAGTCCGTCTCGGCCGGACAGCCCGGAAGAGGCAATTTGACGCCAGGCTGGCGGCCGCGTTCCCTGGCTCATTAATCCGCAGTTGAGCTCGAGCACTCAAGTAAACGATTGGCCCGCTGTACGCACTGCGCCTGTACGCTCCCCGCGTACCGGCGGCGGCCAAAGGGTTATTGCGTTCTTTCGGTGCACCCGCCGAGCGCGCGCTCGTTGGCGAAGATGACGGCCGCCGTCCCGCTCCTACGAGGAGCTCATATTGCCGCCGACCCTTCGGCCGCGCGATCGAATATCGTCGTGGGCGCATCAACGCGCGCCTTTCTTGCGCGTTTTGTCTCTGTTTTAGTGCGGCCCATTTTATAGATGGTATCAAATTTCCGGACTCTAGCTGCTTGTTTTTGTTTCGGCGTCGTCCGTGAAGGCCGCGCTCTCGGAAGGCCGCGGTGCTCGGGCTTTTTCGTGCTGTCTTGATATCCGCTCGCTGTTTCCTTGCTGGAAGCGATCGTTCATCCGGAACGCGGCTCCCTGCCGCCTTCCTCCGTCCCAGCGGCGGCGCGCACACCACGTCGCCTCCTAGACTGTGCCGGCAGGTACTCCAAGAGCTGGCCACCGAACAGGCTGCACGGGTAACGTGGCTCTTCTCCTCCACGCAGTCTGTGTATGTGGGCGCGCCTTTTTTTTTTTCTATCTGTGCTTCATCCTCGGCCAAGCGTTTCGGCGTTCTCGCTTTTTCGAGTGCCGGCCTCAATCTCGATGCAAATTTGCACTCGGAAGCGAAACTACTGTGCGACTTGGTCTTGGGACGTTGTGCGTGGGTGTCGGGTCGGGTCTTGCTGATTGAATCATTCTGCGCATATGTAACCGCGTGTTCTTGTGCTCTCGTCGCGCCCCGTAGCGGGCATGCGTCATGACCGTTTTCACGGCGCTTTCGCTTTGTGTCCGTGTTGCGCGTCGGCCGTATGGAAGCGAGCTGAAAGAGCCAGCTTCTTCGAACTCGTAACGGGAGTGGGGCTCGTGCGGCGACTATAGCGGCGCGTACGCTCTCGTCTGCGCGCTTTGGGGCCAGCGGGGCGCCTTCCCCCGCTGGTTGCGCAATCGCCTTGCACACACCTGGGCGGCACGTGCCCGGCCGGCGCGCGTTCTGGCCGCGGGGAACCCACTAGGTAGCGGTGGTGAAGCGCCAGTGCCGTGCCCCGTCGCACGCACGGACCGGCATGTCGCTAGTGTCGCGCCGCCTCCCGTCGGGCGCGGGCCATGAAGAGGGTCGGCTGGTTCCGAAGCGTCTCGTACAGCCCCGGCGTCGTGCCGGCCCCAGCGGCGCCCTCCAAGGTACATACTCGACGCCTGGCCGCGGCTATTTTTGCACGCCTCTGGGCTTCCGGCCGGCGAGCACGGTCTCTCCGAGTCACGACATCGCCACTCCCGTGCGTGCTACTTAGCGAGAGACGTGTGGCCGTCGCATGCCGGCAGCCCTTGTGTGGTTTGCTCATTGACCCAGAGTCGAGCCGCGGCCCGCATTTTGAAGCACGCGCGTGACCGCGTCCGCCGCGCTGCTGCCGCCGTTGCGGCGAGGTCGATGATAGCTGATGATAGTCCGAGCCCCGCGAGCTTGCCGCCAATGGGCCTGTCGCGGCCGCCGCTACACACGCCGGAATCGCGTGCGCCGTGTTTTTTTTTTTTTTTTTAGTGCGCTGCTATACTGCCTGCTTCGTCATCCTGGGGCACGTCTTTTGATGGTTCGGCCTTGTGCGCCGAGAGCGCTGCCAACGTTCGGGGGAGTCTAATTTTGACAGCAGCTTGTCTCCTCCCTCTCGGTGCTGCACATCCAAGCGATTACGACCTGCATCTCTTTCACTGTGTCGTCGTTTAAATAAGCTCCAGCGGGGCCGCTTGCGCGAAGCGTTCTACCCGTGGGTAAATTTACGCGCGTGACAAAAAGTTGTCTGACAGTTTCGCGCTAGTGTCATTCGACAACTCATTACCACTTGCGCGAAGCTTCTTGCGCGTTTACCCACAGGTAAAATGCTTAGTGCAAGCATTTTATCTTGTTTTTTTTTTCTTTTTACTGCCATGATCCGTCTTCCATCGTGCTTACGGGAATTTCGTTTTGCGGGGTGGGTTCTCGGGGAGGAGGGCAACATTGTGCGCGTGCTTTTGTCATTGCACGGCAGAGCATCGTTACGCATTTATACCGTATGAAGCCTCATTTAGGGTCTCGGTATGCCTGCGACGCTTCACTTGCGTGCACCCCCGTTTTCTTCTCGTTTGGACATATTAAATACTTACGCATCTTTAGCGCATCGTTATTCTGTGCAGAAGAAACGTTTTCTTCCTCATAGAACGCTTACCGGGTTTCTGCGAATACAGCCAGCAACATTTCCGCCTTGTGTCTGCTGCGTTATATCTGCAAACTTTCCAATGCATACGTATTGACACCACGAGCTGCATGCGACATCGGTAATCGAAGGTTTAAGTGCGCGTGTGTGTTGCGTCATGTGCTATACTTACTTAAACCGATAATGAGTTAAGTGTTTTAGCTTTGCGTAATACGCTAGGCCCTTCGCGTATGCGCTGCCTCTGCAGCACCACTCTAAAACATGCTGAGATGTGAAGGATTTAGCATCGTCATCGCGTGCCGTGCTACAGCGTAGAACTAAATGATGCATTGAATAAATTACGCTCTTGGAGCGTTCCGCATGCATGGCCGACATATGGCCAACGCTAATGCTGTGCCGCCACCTTCTATGCGTGTGGAAATGAACTCTTTCCCGCTTCGGTGCCGTCTCTGTAGCCTGCAATGCCAAAACAAACAGCTGATCTCTGTAATAGCGACAAAACATCCCCAGTAATTCGCCCTCACCGTGAGACGGGACTAGACAATGGCTGATTTTATCATTTTATTGCTGTTACAATGGAGATCAAATAGCAATGGCGAATAAGGATCAAAGCGGGTGGTCTGGGCTCCGCCATGTTATGCAATTACGACGCGCCATTGACCTAACGGATCGCGCATCATGGTAACATATCACGCAGAGCCAAAGACACTCTATTGTGTGCTGTATTGTGAACGAGGAACCCGCGAAGATTCCAGTACATCATCTATAATTTGGTCACTGGCCGATGATTTTTTTTTTTTTCTAACGGTTCTAGTGTTTGTCGAACTCTTTACAATGTTCCGATTGCCGTCGTTTATAAACGCGCAGCACGTCTTGCGAGACAACTAGTAGCCTGCATATTGATGACAGTACGTGTGAAAGTTGGATAGCGTCCCCAGATCATTAGAACCTGTGCACGTGTGAGGTTTTCCTGCGGCGCCAGTGTTGTTTGCCAGAGCGCCTTTCAATACCTGAGGTTGCTTTGGTGAGTTGATATGATAGGTGTGCTTCAATGAAGATGGTGAGAAATTAGCTTCTTTCATCTTGAGTCGTGATTGCCATGGTCCCTTATTGAATATTTTCCCGTTTAGGAGGATGGAATCAGTTGAAACTGTAAGAGGTACAATTTATCGCCAACGTTTAGAATCGATCGCACGACGCGCAAAACCAAGCGTGCGACGTGGCCGATGCCATCTCAGCTAGGACGAGGCACTGTTGACGCTCTCTCGAGCCGCTTCGGTTTTGGAGCACCTTGAAGCCCAAAGAAATCATTTTCGAGATGTTAGTCTCACCACTGCGCCCACTTTCATGCTGTAAACTTATTTTATTGCTCATTTTCACTTTTTTTTTTAACGCAATTCAACTTTGATAAAGTACTTAGCCTAGGCACAAACGATCAAGTGAACAAGTACCAGCGTTGCGTCCTCATTTTCTTGCATGGGAAATTTTCAGTCGGTGCTCGCGTGCCGAGAGACGCTTCTTCTGGTACCGTTGACAAATATGCCTACCGAAAAAAGATAAAAATAGCAGTGCCGTTTCTTTTTTTGCTCTATAAATGCACTATCGCGCTCAGTATGAGCTACAACGCGCAAAGCCGCTGTGCCACGCCCTTTCGCATTGTAGCTCACACCGCGCCCCCGCTATAGTATAACTTCAAGTAAGGGGTAAGTTTGCGAGGCGTTTAAATGGGGAACCTCCGTTAAGGATAGTACGTCTATTGTGTGTATTGGTTACTCTTCGTGGCCGGTCTGCTTCGTTGTGGGCTCCTAATTCACGTCCGCGTCGTTTACCTTGGTTAATAAATGCTTGCCTTGCGTCTACTCCTTCGCGCAGGAAGTGCGCGATCGGTTGAAGGAGATGTTTATTTGCCGCGTTCCTGAAACACCCGGACAGTCTTTCTTTCTTGCTGTGAGCAAAAGGCTTGTGCTGTAGCCACTTACGAGCGAAGCATTCGCGGGAAGCCCCTCTAACTAAAGCATGCTAGGTGTCTCTCCGTACCTCCGCGCTCCAAAAAGGCAGTTGCGTAACGGCTCGCGCAGACACGCAGTGGTTCGGGAATAAACAACAAAACATACCGCGTTAGCGCTCGCAGAACAAACAGCAATAAGTGAGATGTAGTGTGCAGTAAGTTGTTTGCTTTGTGCTTCGATTCCAATGCTTAGTTCCCCTTCTTTGTACGTAATGTTTTCGGGGAAGATTCGTGTCTTTTTGCAGGGAACTTCGCAGCCCTGGAACAGGCTCTCAGAACTGTTTGCAAGCTTGGCCGCAAGCTTTTCGTTCGTTCTGTTTCTTTCTTCCTTGTCTTTTATTTATATGGCGCCAGCCCATCTTCTCTCCGCATTGACTTCGTGCCCTTGCTTGTGTGGGCGGCCACCAGCTGTGCCTTTCTCCGGTTGCTGGGAGCCTGGAGGGGATGCTTTTCTCTTCTTTTTTTTTTTCTCTCATCTTTGTGAGCTCTTGCGTACAGTCTTGCAGATTATGTAAAAGTGAGACTTCTCCGTACCGAGTGCGCCCTATTCAATTTGTTTCGGCTTTCTTTACAATTACGAGGATAAATTTAAACGGGGACGAAGGAGAGTCATCACGTGAAAGAGCAAAATTTCCGTTTCCCCTTTGAGGTGTGCTATGGTCGTATTTTCTAACGTCCCTCAGGACAGGACACACAGGACGCGTTAACGTCCGCCGCATTGCTCGCGAATGAATCGTGCTTACGAACAACCGCCGAGTGGTTGTCGCCTTTGGGACGCGTCGCGCTTGCTGTAACGTAATCGCTGACCTAAAATAGGGCGGGGAAAACAAAAGAAAGCAGCAGTTGGCTCGAAAGCCGCAGGAGAGAGCGAGTCACTTATTGTTGGTGATTGTAGGCTCCCCGTTGCATTCAGCGCAATAATATTTGGCTCAAATGTTCACGGCAGCATTGTCTACAGATCGGGAACGCTTTGTCATATTCAAGATGTGTGTGTGTGTGTGTGTGTGTGTGTGTGTGTGTGTGTGTGTGTGTGTGTGTGTGTGTGTGTGTGTGTGTGTGTGTGTGTGTGTGTGTGTGTGTGTGTGTGTGTGTGTAACTCGATTACGAACACGGGATAAACACGCTGTGCTTGCCTGTTTGCAATGCCCAAACCTGGTGGGGACCCTTCAAGCGAAGTGGGTGCGGGGGTGCGGACGCTTGCCAGATATTGTTTACGTGACCTCGCCCGGTTAATAGCGATAAATAAGAATGACCGCAATTAAAGTATTAGTCGATTAATTGGAATGTTAATCGCCCAGCTCTGGTATACACTATATAGGTATGCCTGTGTATATAATGAGCAAAACGAGAACAAGATGAAAGCAGGAGCCAACGTTTCGACAAGTAGACTTTCTTTTTTTCCAAGGCCTTGAAAAAAAAAAAAAAAAGTCCACTTGTCGAAACGTTGGCTCCTGCTTTTACCTTGTTCTCGTTTTGCTCATCGTCTTGGATTTCCATCTCCCGCATTCCCCGTGTTTTTCCTGGATATCTACTATATATATATAGCCCAGATTTTATGTAACTAAACTTGCCGTGTTTTCCCGTTGCATTTCGGTAATATGTGTGGGAACTTTGTGCATTAGGTGCCGTGATTAAAATGTCACAGATTTTGTTACATATTGTTTCGCACTACAGAACGTCATGACATGTCACCTGGTTTCAGTCGTTTTCCCTGTCGTCATACTGCGCCTGAACCGACGAAACCTTTCCCTTACGAATTTTTCAATCCATATGTCTGAGGATTGAACAGAAGACCGTGTCTCCGAAACAAAAATTTTAGTTCTTTGCAGCGTGGAACAGTTACATTTGTTGCAGATATGCTGCTTTTGCGTGGTACTGGGTTATACAATGAAGTTTAATGTTTTTCGTTGTGGCTTATACTTTGTTGCGTGTGTTCTATTTTCGCCTTTCTCTCGAATACAGGAACCACCGTGGTAGCTTAGTGGATATGGCGTTGCGCCGCGGAGCTCAATGTCGCTAGATGAAATCCCGGCCATGGCGGCCGCATTTCGATGGGGGCGAAATTTAGAAACACCCGTAGTACCGTGCATTGGGTGCACGTTAACAAACCCCAGGTGGTCAAAATTAATTCGGAGACGCCCACTATACGGCGTGCCTCCTACTCAAATCGTGGTTTTGGCACGAAAGACGTCAGATTTTTTTTCCTCGAAAATAGAAGTATTGATATCTTTATGCCCCCCCCCCCCCGCTTCCACACACATAAACAAGTTTTCTTCAGCGTGTCGTTTTTCTTTTTCCTCATTCTATTGGTATATGACATTACATGCGTGATTACATGCGTGACATTACATGCGTGACATGCCTCGTGTCTGTCAAGCTGTAGTTTCAGCTGGAAGCAGTCGTTCCGACTTCTACTTGTTCACTTGGGGATAAAATGGCGTGAACTGGTGCAAAGTTTGGGCCGAAGAATTCAGTGGAACGATTGAAGGTCACCTTCCTTACGGGTAGTTAATATTTAAATACCCTCTGGAAGCGGCCGCTGCGGCTGTTTGCTCTGTCGCGAAGGGAGCTTTTGTCCAGGGTTCTTTTGTCCTGCGTACGCTGCCTTGTTTGCTTATCGCCTCCTGAAAACGAGATAGCGTTGGCGACGGAGGGACCGAGGCAGGCGCGCTTCCGTTCCGAATCTTTGGGCCGCGGCCGTCTTCGCCAATTCGTTCTCGCGACGTTTGCCATTTGGCGCCGCTCAGGTTGTCGCCAACCTGACGCTCATTCCCTCTATTTACCAACTTAAAATGTTGCCCAGACGACAGCTTTAGTACGGTTGTCAAACACGCGCGTCGTCCGTTGTGTGTTAACTTACGACGCGCTTCCAAGCTTCTACCAAATAACATGGCACTTCTGATTTTTTTTTTTTCCCAACTAAGCTTTGTTTCATCACTCCCATGCATAGCCATAAGTTCGGGTCGCGTAATATAGTGGTTCAAGTCGGACAAGCGATCTCTTGGTTGCACGCTCATGCTTCGACTCGTGTAAACTGGCGCCTGCCTCGCTCGAGCGCTATATGTGGGTGTCCCAGCTAACTTTAGCCATAATATAAAGATGTATGAATGCCACGTAACTTGACAGAACCAATAATAATAATAATATTTGGGGTTTTACGTGCCAAAACCACTTTCTGATTATGAGGCACGCCGTAGTGGAGGACTCCGGAAATTTTGACCACCTGGGGTTCTTTAACGTGCACCTAAATCTAAGCACACGGGTGTTTTCGCATTTCGCCCCCATCGAAATGCGGCCGCCGTGGCCGGGATTCGATCCCGCGACCTCGTGCTCAGCAGCCCAACACCATAGCCACTGAGCAACCACGGCGGGTAATGTTGTTTGCCGTCGCTTGGCCATACTCAGATTATTTCTTTTAGTTCTACCTATTTACATCATTTGACCTAATTAACTCAGATATTTTAATTAGATGAAAAGTTTCAATGAGAAAATTGTAAAGTTACATGAAATGCTCCCGATACAGCTTTCTGTTGCTCGATACGTGCCACACAAAAGTGTTTTTCCGAGCGTGGAAGAAGCCAGCAAACGCACGCAAGATTGCCGCGCGACTGGCCGCTCGAGGCACTCTGCGTGTATTCGCGGGCTTCTTTCACGCTCGGAAAAATTTTTTTATGTCGCACGTATTGAGCAACAGAAAGAAGCTCTATCGGGAGTTTTTCGTGTCGCTCTACGATTTTCTCGCTGACGCTTTTCATGTAGTTGCAATATTTGCAAAGTTTATTAATTACGACCATCTAATTAGGCGGTATGCAAAATATAATTTGAGTATCTCCAAGCGTCGGCAGACAACGTTACCTTGGTTCTGTCCAGCTACGTGGCATTCGCATATTTTTAAACTCTGGCTTAAGTTAGCTGGGACGCCCTGTATATACCATACAGGGAGCCTTTATACGCGCACAGATATGTGATGTACACGACTGGTCAACCGCAACATCAGAGCTCCCTTAGGAACACTATCTGCGCTCTGTGAAATTTCTGACGTCACAAACACTTCACTCTGCGTCGAACCTCGTTCATGGCTGCCATGGTAATACGTCGCAGCAGCGGTGTACCATACGGCGCACCGTAGCAGGTCGCATTTTTACTGCGAGCGCGGCGCATTCAACACTCAGCTGTGACGACTCGGTGCTGTCCGAACGCCTCCGCATGTCAGAAGTTCTCGCCTCCGTAGGACATGGATGCTCAGAGAGAATGAATATACTCTGTTGCGGACACCTGGGCCGTTGAAAGACTGCTGTTGCTCTAGCGGAGCCGCCTCAACGCCACGTGCATCCGCGAGGGGGACACTTGGGGTTGGATTCCTATAGTTGGATTCAGACGTAAAATTAATTATTTATAAAGGGAAAGGTGATAAGAACATAAAATCCTTCCGACCAATTACGATAACATCAGTTATGTATAGGCTGGCGATGCAGCTGGCAATGAAATTAAGTATGCAGTCATGGGTAGAAAGTAATAGAATACTCGGAGAACTTCAGAACGGGTTCAGAAGTGGTAGGCGCTCAGATGATAGCCTGTTCGTGCTTACCCAGTGCATAGAAATAGCTAAGGCGGAAAATAGACCTCTGTATTTAGCCTTCCTGGACATAAGCGGTGCATACGACAACGTGAACAGGGAACTCCTGTGGAACATATTAAAAGATGAAGGCATCGACATGAGGTAATTGATTTTCTACAGGAAATATATCGAGAAAATAATGTTGAAATAACATGTGAAGGAATTAAGAGTACGACAACTGTCAGGGTACACAAAGGATTAAGGCAAGGTTGTCCTCTATCACCGCTGCTGTTCATGCTTTATATGACAAGTATGGAAAGAAGGTTACAACGAAGCAATCTAGGATATAATCTGTCGTACAGATTAGGCGGAAAGGTTGTTGAGCAACGACTACCGGGTTTAATGTATGCGGACGATATTGTACTGTTAGCAGAGAGCCAGGAAGCTTTGCAAACTCTGGTTAATTACTGTGGAGACGGAGACAGTTTAGGTTTCACTTTTAGTGCAGCTAAGTCCGGTGGGATGTTTTTCAACGGTACAACTGATCAGGAGCTTACAATACAAGGCCATGAAATGCCCCGAGTGGCCGAATACAAATATCTCGGGGTATGAATAAACAAAGGGCAGATGTACACGGAAAAGCACGAACAGTCTCTCATACCAAAAGGGCGAAGACATGCCGGGATAATGAAGCACAGGGCATTGTGGGGGTACAACAGGTATGATGTACTGAGAGGTATTTGGAAGGGAGTAATGGTGCCGGGGCTTACTTTCGGGAATGCGGTCCTGTGTTTAAGGGCAGAGGTTCAGTCGAGACTATAGTCGGATACAAGTTTAGAAAAAAGGGGAGGCCCCGCCCAGATGACCGAAGCGCGACAGCCGATTGCCTCCGCGACTAAAATAGTCCCGCTCGAAACATCGTGCTCCTGAAACGCGTAATTCTCGGTATAAACAAAGACTTTTGCATTTTGATGACTGGTTTATTAGAGCTCTCATGTGCTACAGCACATGCCGGATAGCGGCAGAGAAATAACCCCGTGCCTTTCACAACGCTGCCCGTCGTCTGCTCTTTAGCTTCATTGCAAGTGACACAAGTAGAAAGAGCAGCTCTGCAACGCTTTTGCGCTTGTTCACTTGTACACGGCGTATCTACTACTCGTTTCTCAAGCTTAAAATGAATCAGTTGCTATTAAAAAAGTACTTATATAAAACAGTGCATTTATCGCAACCATCACAAACCTGGGGCGAGAATACGGTCGAGGCAGGAAGGTGCAAAAATGCTTCATTCATCGTTTTAAATAAGTACTCTTGGTTTTAAATAGCATAAAATTTATATTTTTTGGTTTTGTGTTTTCACAAGTTCGCAGCACGCGTTCTACAGCTTGCGCGTGCAGTGCAGAACTGGTGGACAGCGATCAATCGACGGTGACACACAACGCTCGAACACCGTCGCTAGACGCTCGGCTATCTCACTGCTGACAATAGAGAGGTTTAGCTTGTCCGGTATTCCGGTAAAACGCAGGCGGATGGGGCATTGAGGCGTTGCGGCAGCAACACGATTATGCCAGTGCCGAAAATTTACACCAGCAGCGAAGAAGAATACGCTCGGTTAATGCAACATTAACTGTTTCTGTCTGTTTGAGCACTGCGCCACCAGGTGGCTGCACCATGCAGACCGCTCGACCGCTCACGTTTACGCTTCCGCCCCAACACCCCGGGCGTCCGCCTGCGTTTTACCGGAATACCGGAAAAGCTAAACCTCTCTATTGATAGTTTACGCTAAGTTGACGGCGACAAATGTTTACGTTGAAGGCTTCTTCTGCAAATAGCTTTGTTGCGCGCACTTTTCTGATTACTCCTGAGAATGGTTTTGCTTCATCTCTTCACCCCGTCCGACGAAAAACGCAGCGACACAGTATACGAACACACCCGCCGCTACCGTAGGCACCAGTCTTTGGAAAACTTTCTCACCGTAACTTTACTCGGGAGTGAAATAAAACAACATGGAACAAGCACGCAGGATGTGTGTTCGCAGCGGTCGCCGCGGCATCCTGTTTTCAGGCAAAGCGTAGCGCAGCGCCAGCGATGCTCGCTGCAATGTTCTTTCACCGGATCACGGCTCAGAATAAATGCACGCGGCACAAATGGTGCATCGTAATCTCGCTGTAATATTTCCGGCATGATAGACCATCACAAACAGTTCTGGAATTCACTCTGACGAGGGGCTGAAGCACACAGCTGACGCGACCTCGCCCAGTTCGAAGCGCGGGCGGCCATCTTCTCCGTCGGCGGGGTCACCGGTCGTCTGGCTCATGACGTTTGTCCAGAGCGCGCTCCCATTGGTGGATGCTCGTGTGCCTCCGCCTCGGAGGAGTAAACGCCCCATTTTTTCTAAAGTTGTATCCGACTATAGAAGTAAATCAGAAAGCTGTGGGAAGATTAGCACTAGGTGCCCACGGGAAAACCACAAACGAAGCAGTATGGGGAACCAGCGCTGGATAGGCGGCGCGTCGAAAAGAGTGCGTTGCACGCCGCCCTGGCGACGAAACGCGGCATATTCCAGCCACACAACCAGACGACACACGCATACGCAGCCGTATTATAGTTCGTATGTTTCCGTTTTCGCGCCGCTTCAAGTGGAGTTTTTGTAAAGAAGCTAGCGCCATCAAGTGAAGAAATGACGAAAGAAGCTTTTTAAGCTTTATACATTTTTCACAGTGCGTCGCGGCGAGCACGTGTGTTTCTTTAACGGTTGCGTCGTGTATCGATGCCATGCTTGTGTGGCTGCCTGCCTCGCAAATCTAGCAGTTATGGCTCCGGTCGTGCTGCGCTATGGTTTCGGAAGTATTTGTTGGCCTGAAGATATTCCATATTTCTCTGGCTAGACATAAAAAATTCTGATGTTACTTCGCCACAGCAGTCAATGGAGAAGAAAGCTTTATCGCATCAGCTGACTCGCGCAAGCAAAGGTTTGAGTGCTCGGCTGCTTGATCCGTAACAATTCTGGCTACATTTAGCACTAATTACATTAATTTGCCGGATGCATCTCAGCGCCGAGTCCTCATCCGCATGCGCATATTTATAAACACATAGGTGGCTTAGTCGCGCGTGCGCCGGCACTATGCGCATACAAATCGTATTACAAGGCAGCTTCCCTCCTACATAATTCTTGGTAATGAATGGATAATTTTTACCTTTCGTATCGTTCACTTGGTGCGGTGGCGTTGGAAGGGGCTTGGCGGTGGCCTTGCGAAGGAAAAATGGTACATATGCCGGATGGTGCATGCTATTGCTCATTTTGTTTCCGACGAAATACCGACAGCAGATTCTGCTGTTTGGTACTGTCTGCCATGGCTGACCGTCTTCACTATCGAATAAACCAAGGATACACGCAAAATTTGATTTAGAAACCAGCCCGACACCGCTTGACAGGGCGACAAGACGGGAGCTTACTCCGCTCGCCTGACTGCTTGGATCCAACGCCGCCTCCGTTCTTGTTCGTAGGGTTTAGATGGAAAGACGCAGAAGGATACATCCTCCCTCATCCCGACTTAGTTGTGGCACTTGTATACGCAATAGTATCGTCGGCGCCCTTTTGTTTTCCTTCGACTTTAAGGGCACGCAACGCAATTTTCGTCCGCGGGGGAGGCTGCATTGTGCACGTTCTGACCGCCAGGGCGGCGCTGCAGGCGCCGTGAAAACTCCAGCGCTGGTTCCCCATAGACCGTTTCATCGGGCGAGGAGGATAGGGCGCGCGGAGAGCCTTTCCTCCTCTCTGGCTTGGGCGATCCGGCGCGGCGCTGCTTGAAAGTATTGCTGTCGCGTGCTGCGGAGCGATTTTGAGATGTTTTAGATGGCATTTTGTGAAATTTACGCCGTGTCCGTTCATATAAGGTCGTCAGGGAAGCCTTTCGGTGCATCGGTAACTACAGTAGGCGGAAATATCTTTTGGGAGCGCAGAAATGTGACGCGTTTTATAAGCCGCGGTGTACGCACATTATCAGTCGCGGTGTGTGCATGTGTTGTGAACTATCTTACTTATATCGGTTTTAATTCAACAAAGAAACCCGGTGTCTCTGTATTAGCAGCATGAAATGGTAAATCTGCTCAATATCTGATCGCTTGGAGTAGGGAGCAAAGCATAAACATAAGAGCGTGTGCTCGTGCACGGCCAACCTAAGGCAACCACGAAACATCTAAGCGGCAGGCGCAATCAAATATTTGGGATGCACCGGCATCGTTCTCGCGCATTTCAAGTCTAGTAGGCTTCAAATTACCATATGGCTACGCTAGCCTTCCTGCATGAGGCCGATGGCGCTGCTCAACACAGCGATCACTGCGGTTTGTGAACCAGCACGGTACATATGTAAGCTGTGCGCTTCGGCATTGCCTTTTTTGCCTGCATACAGCCATAATATATGAAGGATCGCATAAAAATAATGCGATGCCTATTTCTGAGGACAAAATTTCCGTAATGCGTGTGAGTGCGTCGTAGTGAACGGAACAAACACAACCGAAAAAGAAATTCGGTTATAATCCTCTTTCTCGAAAAAGCAAGAGAAAACGGGCTAACGCCGCAATAGGGCCTCGCATAGTCACGCCGCACAACGTTTATAAATATATAACCGCTGATGCGGTATGCTTGGACCATGCGGTATATAGAACAAAGATATATGTAATCCAGCACTTACCACTGCTTAGGACGCTCGCGCAGTTCGTAAACAGTCCCTTTGCTGGACAAGCATAATTCAGACTGTAAGGTATGCTGCTATCACTTCCCAAAACTATTTTATTCAGGTGCGGAAACCTCACCCATCGAACCAAGTAGTCACGCAATGTAACCTGCAGCGAACAGATTGAACGCTTGCCAATTAAAGTATAACATCACAGCTCCTATCGTAGCAGAACGGTACCCACGATCACGCTGTTATGATCGTCGCGTATGTTTCCGCAGCTTAGAAATAGAGGATAATACTGCACTAAGGTCACATTAGTCACTGGAACATTCAGAAATACACAATTCATCTCCGAGGCTGATTGCAGACTCGAATATGCGCGCACACATCGCGTTGCGTGTTCTGTCCACCTGAACGCCAGCAGAAATTCCGGCCATGATGCCTTAAACCATTTCAGCACGTCTCACAGAGCCGTTTACTACGTAGAAGACGCACGTCATACTGAACAGACCGCACGACCGCGAAAACAAACGCCAGAAACTGCCGCCAAGCGTATACCTGCCATGCAAAAGACCGCTTTCACCCAAGCCAGTATGGCGCTGCTCATAGGCGGCGCCACTGCGTTCGCAATATGGCGGCGCCTACGAAAAAACGGTCTATAGGGGGACATGGGCTGGGCATCGTTCGAAGCACGGGAAGCTCAGAGTGAAATCCTGTACGAAAAACGTCTGAGGAAATTGGACGATACCAGGTGGGCAGCTAAGGTATTTAAATACCTATACAGAAAGAGCGTTTACTCACAATGGCGGAAAAGAACTAGGAAGCCAACCAGTAAGTATGCCAGACACGAGGACGAAGAAAGACAGAGCATTAAACGACAGGTTAAAAACGCGGAAGGTAAAAATTGGATACATTCAATGGAAAAGAAGCATAGTGTTGAACTATATCAAGACTGGAAACAGCAGATCAGGAAGGAAGCGTTTTATGATAACTCAAGAGGCAGTGCCTTTCTCTTTGAAGCTAGGTCAGGATGTCTTAGAACGCGGAGCTATAAAAAGAAATTTGACGAAGAAGAAAACACATCTACTGTGTGTGGCAAATCTTTAGAAACAATAGAACACCTCATACTAAAATGTGATGGTATCAATACCGATGTCGATGCGGCCACAGTCACGCTTCCTGACGCCCTAGGGTTCAGAGATAATAATAGTCATGTAAATGAATATGCGGTGGAAAATCGCAAAAGGCGATTGGGGGATTGGTGGCTCAAAAGCGGAGAGGTGACAAGATTTAAAAGGGTAGGAAGACGTATTTAAAGAAAATCGAGAATTTTAATAACGCACAGCACAGGTAAATAAAAATAAAAGGCAAAATAAAAAGCTGAGCATGGTGGCAACTGCCATCACCCCGTTTCAAAAGGGACGCTCCTACCTTCCATCCATTCCATCCATCCATCCATCCATCCATCCATCCATCCATCCATCCATCCATCCATCCATCCATCCATCCATCCATCCATCCATCCATCCATCCATCCTTTCCTCCGATTCTATCCATTTCTCATCAACCGTCCCGCAGTGTGACCGACCCCGTCGACAGCGGAAGCTCGGTTTCGTACGAGCCAATGACGAAGGCTAGGGGCTATATGGAAAATGAAACGAATCGTTACATGACAGACGGGCCCTGTAACCGGTGTTTGTGGAGAGCTAATTATATAAATGCTTCTGCAGTAGCGTTATATCTATCGTCGTGACCTTCTGGAGGCTGCTCTGCGCTCTAGTGTGCTGATGTGCCACCATACGAAAACTAGATTTCACCCCCGACCCAGCCAACGTTACTCGGGTCCTGCAGTGACTGGGGGATTTTGCCCGTGAAGCAAGGATCTCCTTTTATTTCTGTTCCGTCTTTCCCGTAACATAGGCTAGCGTTTCATCGAGTTGCATAATAAAGTTTCTCCATACCGTTCAATTTCGAACGATGCAATACAATAGGGGGAAAGGGAGGGGGGGGGTCGAAAGACTTGTTCTGAAGTCTTGCGAATATACAGTGAGCGCACGGTGTTATGGTGATAAACGAACGATAAATTAGGGCAATGCAGAAGAGATAAAGCAGCCTTGGTTTATTTTCTAGTGTGTGCGCGCGTGGGGGGGAGGGAGGGGTGACATTTGAGCGGCCGCGTAGCGTCATCATGTTGTTTGCGTGACACAGGATGGTTAAAACTCTCCTTACGGAGATTTCGGTAATATTTAATTAACACGTACTGCGCATTTTCAGGTGTCTCCCACCAAAAAAAAAAAATAAAAAAAATAGCCTTCTTCCGTAAGGTCTCGTCTGTCGGCCTTACGTCGCACTGAAACGAGCCGCGAGACGTGAGCGAGCCAATTCGTCGCGCGTCCCGTAGTTGTGCGCAGCAGCAGCATCAGTGGCGACGTCTTTTCTCCCGCGCAGGGTGGCACGGACCCGGACGACCAGACCCCGAGCGGCAGCCAGGGCGAGCCGTCCGCGTTCACAGAGTGGCACGTCCCCCTGGCATCGCGCGACGGGCCCGGCGGCGGCGGCGGCGGCGGTCGTCGCCAGGAGCTGCTGCCACCGGCCGACCTGAGTCCCGGCGGCGGGGGGTCGTCCGTGCCGCCGCTACCTTCACCGGGCAACAAGCGCCGGGGCACTTTTCGGTGAGCGGATCCAGCAACTCCCTCCTCCTCCTCGCCGCGCTCACGAAACGCCAGCGCGCTCTAAACTACGCCGCGCGGTCCGGTGGGCGTTCTGGGTCGGGGGGGGGTCTCGAAATGCGCGTGTCGCGCGCACCACACAGAACGCTTCCCGCGAGCCGTACGTGTACGTGCAGCTCGAGCAGAAGGTGGCGGAATAAGGAGCGAGATGGGGGACGAATCGCTGACTAACGGCTGATACTTTATTGCTGGCTAAGTGCAGAAAGTGAGGCGAAATGCGCCGACGGAACATCCAGCGAAATGAACAAGAATAGAATCGCGCGTGTCAAAAGTTAGCCTGCACGGGTTGATCATTTCTACGCGTCATGTAATTCTTGAGGATCGCCTCTTGCAGATAAAATAATTCTGGTCCTTGAACTGGGGTATTCAGAGAGGTGGACATAACTTGCACGAGAAATCGAAACGCACGTATTAAAACATTTGCTAACTAATCTCTCACGGTAATGCCCAACTCGGGCGCTCTAGGTATTTGTAATAAATAAATAAATAACTAAATAAATAAATTCAGAAGTTAAGTTGTGAATTTTCGTTAGTTTAATCTGTGTTTTGATTTCTCGTACTAACAATATCCGCCTCTCAATAATCCGGCTCAAGGACAAAAATTGTGCCATCTGCCACAGGCAGTTTCTTAAAATTCCGGAAAACTTCAGAATGATAACCCGAACTGCCTTCTACAATGTTTCCGAAATGCCTTCAACGAAGTGCAGTCTGTGTATATCTGCCATTCTGGGTGAGGTGAAAATGTTACCTCAAGATTTTTTTTTAATTCATTACGGTGTCTGTTGTAGGGTTCCTTTGTTACTCCGGGCAAACTATAGCAGTGCATATCTTTCGCTTCGAGTAAGTCATTGATTGAAGCGAGAATTATTGCCCGCTTTCAAACACAAAACTTGAAAAAGAAGAAAACTTGGACAAAAATTACGCACAACCCTATGTGGAATGCTGCCCACTAGTCGCAGTCTCATTTCTATGAGGCAGTGAAGCTGTGCAAACTGTTAACACTTGCGAGCTTCACACGCAAAGCCTAGCGGTGTAGTTGCGTAATTCATTTCGCATACTGTGTTTTGAGAGAAACACAGAAGCGCACACATCAAAGTCCGCCGCAATAATCAGCATGTCAATGTGCGTGCGCTGAACCAGCATGTGTGTGTATACGTAAACAAGGGGACGCGTACTGTTACTGCGCAGAAGAAACAAGCAAAACGCGGTGCATTAAATTCGCCTGACCGATGTTCAAAATTGACGCAAACGTAGAGCACCACGCCCAATATTCCTCAAAGCTGCATGAAACCAGTAAGCTAAGTTTGCGCCATTGCAGATGCTTTAGGGGGGTATGAATCAGAATCAACGTGCTTCAACATGACAAATTAAAGAACACACGCCCGCAAGCACGTCGAGAAAATGACTCTGTAAGAAAACTGTTAGCGTTTGTTTTCATTTCCGCTTTTTGAACGTCTATAAACACTATTGTCGCCAAAAGCTTCTCTTGTACTTCGTTTTCGTTTTTCATAGACTGTTTTCACAGACTGCATAATTTCCTCAGCCCTTGTGGCAGTTTTAATTTTTTTTTTTCGTGCGTTCAAGTTGCTCAGCTGTTTCTTTTCAGTGACAATGGATATCATCAATAACGTTTGATTACCTTCAAAATGATATAATGTGTTGCATAAAAACTAAAAAGGTAAGCGTGTGCCATATAAGTCGTTCCCTGCAGCACATTTCTGCTTATTTTTTGCTGGTTTGGACCGCTGTATTGGACAACAGTCGAGCGACTACGAGCGAGCGAGCTGCTCAGAAAATACTTGTAACCGTGAGCGTGACAGTGGCCTGTGTAAGTGATGGGCGTAACGTGGTATTCGGTCACGTGTACAATTATAAAGCGTTTCTTGTTTTTGTACATGTCGTGTCTTTCGCGCATAAAGAAGCAAGTTTGCATGGTTGCGTGTTTTCTGGATTACTGTACTGCAAAACCGGCTAGTACAAAAGTTTTTTTTCCTTCCTTCGGTAGTCGCGTTTTCCTTCGGTAATCGCGTAATTGCTGCTCGTAGTTTTCGCTGTATCTCAACCGCTACGAACGCGTCTGCAAAATCTGCTCCGCTTTCGCGACCCGTGTGATCAAGAACCTGTTTGGGCAGGCGTGGCATCGGGAAGAGGCCGCGCCCGCTTCTTTGAGAACGACATGCGCGCTCTCAGCTTTCCCTTCCTGTGCTATTCTTTCGGCGCGAACAGACAGTGGGCGGTTAGTGGCAAAGGGGTTAGAAAAGGTATCCCCAATGGCGGACTGACTGACACGCTCTTAAAGGGACACTAAAGGTTACTATGAAGTCAAGTTAAAGTGATAAAGCAATGCTCTAGAATTTCTAAGGCGTCGATGTAATCGCGAGCAGAGCTTTAGTAGCCGAGAAATTGAGGTAAATGCATGACACGATTTGAGACCCCCTAGCGACATTCCGGTACTAGCCCGATGACGAAGGCACTCCTCATCATAATTTATGTCACTAGTACTCAACTACTCGTATTAAAAAGATCATTTCATTAGGTTATAAGGCGGAAGAAAATGCTACTTGTCTACTTCTGTTCGGTCGTAAGAAAAAATAATTTTGACGTTACCCTTCAGTAGTATGGGTGGTCGAAAGGTTTCGTTTTCGCTCGACTCTGCGCTCGCTAAATGAAATTCGCGTATTCTTAGGCGAAAGAGAAGACTTATGTTGTTACAGCTATCGTATAGACGCACACTGATTGAGGTAAAAAAAATATGAAGAGAAACGGACCAAAGGGACCTCGAATTTTCGGCTGCTGCCGTGCGTGCCGTGCGAATTTGAGGCAATTTGTGCGCGCTCGATGCTTTTTTTCTTTTCCTTTCTTTTTTTTTTATTTTTATTTTACGCTCCGACTGGCCGGCGCACGCCGTCTATGCCAATAGTGCGGAACTGGTGCTCCCGAGTTCCGGCTTTGCGGCGCTTTCGGCCGCTACCGTGAATTGAACAGCGATCTTGTCGCCGATATTGTTTGCAGGCCATCTGTAAAAAAAAAAAAAGCCTGGGATATTAAATTTTCCCGGTGGGCTGCGCCTCAGTTCGTGAAGTCGCAGTTGGTACGCTTTGCGCGCAGGTGCCACAGTAATGGCGTGCGAGCTCCTCGCGACGCACCCGTGGCATTTCTCGCCTTCGCTTTTTAGCCCGGAGAATGCAGTGCACGTATGCGAAAAAAGTTCCGCGTTGCCTCGTGCCAGCTGCCTGTGCTTGTTTCCTGCGTGAACAGTCTGTCAGGTGTTACGTGATGCTGTTGGAGTGTCAAATTTGGGTTCTTTCTATATCTGCCTCCCAATCTTGGAATAAACGAAAACTAATTTGAAGGAAAATTTGTTGCTCTACTGCAAGTAGCGCGCATAGTGCTTCGAGGGAACTCCTCCCTTCAAACTATGTTGAGCAAACATTTTGTCCTGAGGTGGGCTAGATCCGAACTGAAAATTGTGCTTTCTTCATTTTTTAAAGGGTAGGCCATTTCCGTTCTTTCTATTTGTCTGCGAAATTACGCTTGGATAGCCTACTTACGAGTGAAGAGAACAAAGCGGAATAAAACAAGGAAGCACTGAAAAAGCAGATCTATAGTACGGCCACAGTTGCTCGAGGAGCAAGAATTTGATTCGTCGAGCGCTCGCCATTTGATACACTGCGGCGCCGGCGGCCACTGCTACTCGGGAGAGAAATTCGGCAGCTATTACGCTAGTTTCTGTAAACCTCGTATTTCAACAAACAGCAGCAAAAGAAAAGTACGTTTTTTATAACTACAGGCTGTTCTTTTGGGCGCTCTCGTCTGGATGTGTCCGCGAAGTCTCGTCGTCGTAACACGTGCGCGCTCAATAGACAGATGTATGTATATGTAGCCTCGCGCCGTCGTACACTTATGCGCGTAGTGCTGACCGTGAGAATTGCCGCTATATAGTTTTATGCCGATTTACTTTATCTACGTTTTACGCATCCGCAACAAGCCGTAGCCGTTTGAGTGCGTGTGCGAGGGTTTTGTGCTGCACGTCTCCCTTATTCAAGGCGCGTGACTTACGACGGATGCGGAGAAAAGCCGTCAAGCGGGAATAAAGGCAAGAAGGCTGCCCACATGTACTGTCAGTTAAATAGCACACGTCATCGCCTGGCCTCGGGAGCATTGAGTGGGCAACTCCTTGGGGTAGTGCACTTGGAGTTGTAGGTCCAACGACCTGTCTGGCGCAGGCGTAACAAGCACAGTTTCCGTGTGGACAGCCAAGGAGGCGCCTCACCAGGTTTGACGAGGCGCGTGCAAACTCGCTTGCAGTGAGTAGGCCGCACCCTGAAGATCGCGTCTACCATGCATTACGCCGACGTACGCCGCGAAAACAGCTGCAAATTCGAACGAATGCTCGCAGGCCCTTCTTCTCGAAGCCCCCCCGCAAACGAGATGACGTCACACGCATGGCGCTCCCAGTCGCGCGCACAGCACCTACAGCGCACGACTATCAGCGCCAGCAGCTCGAGAATTCCCGGGAAACGATCAGCGCCTCGCGAAATGTGCCGCGAAGCAAGCTGGGCCAGTTGGTGGGGACACTGCAAGTGCGTCGTGCAGCGCCTACGCAGAAGGGAAGAGGCGAGAATGAGATGTCTCAACTTTGCTTTGAGGTGGTGTTTATCGCTAGCTGCCTCCGCTGCATGGGCAGTGTAAAACAGATCAGTGTCTTCTCCGTGAAGTTTCCGTTGGCCAATTCTTGTTGCAGCACGTTTCGCACCCTCTGCCTGCATGGTGGCAGTGTCGAGTGATGATGCTTCCGTATAAGCGTCCCGTGTTACGCAAGTACGTCTGCGCTAATTCTGTTCATCTCCTCCTTACTTTTTAAAAAGTTTTGTCGCAGCTAGCAGCTAGCCGTCATCGCGGTGGCGATCGATTCTTTCTCGGGAAGTCGGTGTGTATGGAATTCGTTATACTCGTACTTTATGCGTTGGCTACTAAATATAGCTACTCGCCGCGAGTGCTGAGGTGAATGCAGGGCGTCGGAGATGACCGTGGGAAATTGCAGACTGTGTCCAACGTTGGGGGCTCTCTACCCCCCAGCCGGGTGCCGCGGTTTCGGGCGGAGAAGCCCTGCCGCGGCGGCGGGATTTTTGAGCGGCTCCTAATGCCCGGCGGCGGCGAGCTCTTCGCGGGGATAATCCGTTTATCCCCCGCTGTGTTTGCCGGCAAAAGGCGCTCGCGCGCGCGTGCGTCCGGAGCGCGAACAGCTGCGTCCTTGATGGAAGGGGGGGAGGGTGCGTCGGTGATACTCGCCACTTGTTTGCCAGCAGGGGTTGTGTCTGGGCTCATTTTCGCGCCTGTGGGCGTGCGCGCTCCCGGGCCTGCCGCTCTCTGCCACACCTCCGTCGTATACCGTGCGGTGCGCGTTCCTCAAGTGACCGCTCTATTTTGTGTGTTTGTGTGTGTGTGTGTGTGTGTGTGTGTGTGTGTGTGTGTGTGTGTGTGTGTGTGTGTGTGTGTGTGTGTGTGTTTTGTGCGTGTTTCTGCGGTACTTATCGATTGGCTCGTGAATACGGGTGCGCGCGCGTGTAGCATTAGGCAGTTATATGTCAGACCGTTGCCGGTTACGGGCTGCAGCGCGCATGCGCGAATAACTGCATTCGTGCGCTGGGTGGCGCTGGTCACGTGGTCCTCTACACACTCTGGTGGCCGAAATCCTTTCTTCCTTTCCTTTTTGTTTTGGGCGCGCCGATTTTTTTAAAACATAAAATAGAGCATTTTGTTTGTTCGGCATGCATGAAAGTATTGCGTGGTATACGTGAGACGCATATTTTTCGCGCGCTGAGAATTTTCCTCGTGGTTTTAACGCCATACCGTTTAGGAGCTCGTGTCGCAGAGAAATCCGTCGGCGTCCCGCGTCGGACGTCGTGTCCGCGATAATGATTTTTGAACCGCTCATAGCCAGGCCATCCATGTGACGCAAGGAATTTACTGAACTAATTGAATTTCTCAAGCTAAAATACGTGGAAAAATCGTAAACTATCACTTGCGCACAACCTACAGACATGATAGCTCTCGGATTGTAATTTGACTATACGAGAAAACATAATTATGTTACGTGAAAACTCAGACACCCCATTTTTAGCGTTTCGCCCATTCACAGACCAGGGGTGCGATCGGAGATGGTTGTTCGGCGCGTTCGTTCGGTTACCGGCGCGCGCGATTGGCCTACTCCGCGCCGACGTCGCCAGCCGCGGGGCGCCGCCCCGTTTTTGGTGACGTCAAAATGACGACACGCTCCTGTCAATCATCCGCCCACCGAGCATTTCGTCCGAACGCGACGGGAGTTGAGAAGTTTGGAGCGATCATACGGCTTCGCATGGCGCGTCTGGTGGATTGGATTGGATCCAACAGGCGGCCTTTTCGGCTGCGATATGGCAGGTTTGAATCCAATTCATAGTTTAATTCTAGAAAATGGCGCTTCCGTTGGAAACTTAGGTTGTTGCGCTGGCTTTTCTAGAGGAAGGAGGAGAGCGGGTGGCGGTGCGAAACGCGTTTGAAGAGATGGCAGAAAGTGAATTCCGGCGTCGTTTTTGTTTCTCGAAACAAATAATTCGTTGGTTGTACAGAGAAATCGACAAGATCATCGGTGCCAGCGAGCCACTGGGATGCTGTCGCTGCCTCTTGAAAAGTGCGCCACTCTTCCCGTCGTTTTTTTTTTCTTTTTCCTTCTCGCTGTGCGCGACACCACCTAGGGACGACGCAAAGAACCTAATAGTTATAAATTGCAGTAGTCACACGTACTACTATTTGAAAACGTGTTTGGGCTTGAGAAGAAAAAAATACATTTCTTTAGATAAAGATTTAATTCACTTGGAAGACGAGAAACATTTGGTTTTGTAGTACACTGTTTGCAAGCAGACGACAAACGACGCAAGTAAACTTCCGGGGAGGTCACCGCTTCCTGATTGGCTGCTCTCTCCGCCCCGCTGTCACAAATTTTGCATACTGCAACTCTGTGACGTTGCAGCAACTGAACAGAACGCGTATCGAACAAAAATATCTCCGATCGCGCCCCAGCCGCGGCGTCCGCCATTTGCGCGCGCCGGCGCGCGGGTGTCTTGGGGACTACGGAGCGGCGTGCCCGGTTCCTTGCATTACCTCCAGCTGGTGCTCGCCTCCGTCGCATCGTGGCCCACGCAAGAGGCTGCGTTTCTACCACAAAGCCCGCCTTCGTGCATAGCGTTCGCGGCGAGCGTTTCGTTACATACGCTCCAATTACCGGGAAGCATGAGAAGCAGTCAGGGATCTTTGAATGCTATCGCTTTCCTCTCTTAAAGGCGAAGCTTAAGCGCCCTCCAAATTTTTGACTTTGCCATTCCCTTCTTATAAGGCAGTATCACGCTTTTTCTCCTATTTGCCGTCATGTATAGTATACCGTTACACGTCAAGATTAGCATATATTATGTCTGTTAACGTTAGAAGGCAACGGCGTGAACGACAAATGACTTTTGGCGGTATGCCTCCCATGAAATTAAGTCATGTCATCCAGAATTACATGCCTAAATCTTATTTCAGCGTTCACTTTCGCCCTAAATTTGCTTAGCTCAACGAGCTATGTTGTGCGGCACGGAGTCGGCTCTTGCATGTGAGGCGCACTTTGGCAAAGACTATCGTGAAGACACACGCTTCCAGCCATTTTCTTTCCCCGTTAGGTGCCCGCATCTTTGCTTACAGGCAAATGGGTGAGCGCACTCTGAAATGTACCTTGATTCGTATATTTGTGTGCATGTAATCGTGACATTGTTTAGCTTCATTCTCTGTCGTGAAAGACTTTAAAAAGAACGTTTGCGACAGATGCGGAAGTTTTCTCTTGCACGGCGAGCGTCGGACTTGCGTTTTATCAATTGTCGGAGCCCTTAGTCCTACGTTATTTTCGACTGGTCTTACCGAGATCCCTTATCCTCCATCTGCCCCAAATCCCATTCGGAAGAGCTGCCGAAAGGAGCGGAATCCTTCGTCTGACAAAAGAGAAAATTGTAACCGCGTGAGACTTCCGGCTCGCGGTGATCCGCACCCACCTTTTTGGTTCTGTTTTATTTCGCGTCATATTTTCCCCGCGATATACATCCGGACCGGCGTTGTCAGCCCAGATTCCGGCGGTTAGAGCCGTGTGTATGTACTTGCCTCCACAGCATTCATTTCTCCGAACGGCGCTTGCGAGCGCGACTGGCTGCAATCGCTATCGCCGTCGCCGTGCGCTTGACAGAACTTCGGGGCTCATTTCCGACACAGCCCTTTGCTTTTGCTGTACGTTATTGCTCATTTTTTTTTTTTTTTTTTGCGCAAAAGCACTTTGCGGCTGGGTCTTCCACCAACTTCCTCTGAGAGCCTATGAGGGAATTCACGCTCAGACAAAACCCGCGAGGAACAACGTATTACGAAGCGAGGTTAACCACAAACGTGTTTCTCAGTTGCTGCCGCTCGTGGATGGTCGGCTAGACATACGCGCTGTAAGTGGCGTTGTTCTGCCAGTTTCGCACGCAATCCATGATCTTCAGCCTTACCACCCCTTTCCCTATATAGTGTAATTCTATAGTAATAGTAAGTGGCGTGTCTAGAACGCAGGAGCGGCTCCTCCCAGAAAAGCGTCTTGCGCTTCGCCTTTGCCCACCGCGCTTTAACAAATATAGTGCCCTTACAAATGCCACTGTCCAGCAATAACCAGTACACCGCAGTGACGCACAACACCCACGAACAGCCGACACTGCCAAGTGTGGGTACGAACAAGACAGCTCGCAGCGCAAACATGTTGCATGAATGTGGGGTTAGTTGAAGGCTCTCATTGAAGGCTAAAATGAGCCCAATTTTGTGCGCGACAGTGACGAGCGACGGATCGGGCCGTCGCTCGGTCTTGAAGCGCGATCGCTCGTTTCTGCAAATCTAGAATTCGTCGCTCGTCTCCCGGAAGTGGTATGAGCGACTAGCTAATAGCGCGAAGCCGGAACTGGATGTACATCACTCAAGTACTACCGATTGTGGCACGGAACGAGCAAACGATTGAATTTTTATAGTGCAAGGATAAGAACTTACTGGAAGACATTCAGAAATATTTTATGCTGTTTTTTACAGTAAAACACATCAACTTAAGTTAATAAAGCACGCGTCACGCTAGTTTCGGCGCCTATATTGCTGCCCTCATACCGGCAACACCGGGGAGATGTCACTCGGAAGTCATCGCTCGCATAGGGTACGACTTGTAGGCGACGAGGTAACGCGAAAACCATCTCCATCGCGTCGCTTGTCGCTGTCGCGCGCAAGATCGCATTCATGGGGTTTATACTTCGTGTGTACGACCTCTTCGTAACCCCCCTCCCCTCCATCTCCTCCTTTTTTTTCCTCTCTCTCTTTTATGTGGAATAGTCTCGACGCACAAGATGTTTTCCTAGCCACAGCCGGACTGGAGTAGGCGCAGCGCCCGCGTGTCCGCGCGTGCTCAGCCCGGCCGTCTGTGGAGGGCGGGGGGAGGGGGGAGACATGTTCACTAAGGATAAGGAAGGACGGGGACAGCAGGACGAAGCGATTCGCAGGCATGCATGTTTCTTCGATGAGCGTTTGCCGTGCATTCCTGACCTGCCGCTGACCTATACACTCGGTCTCACCGGCTCCGTAGCCAATGCTGTGGTTTGTGTCAGCCAATCAATAGCGAGAGCCGGCCGCGTGCTGCAGAGAAAGGAGGATGTCTCGCGCATTGTGCGCTACCGTAGTCGGTGACAAGGCAAGAATTACAAACAGGCTCCACCCACAAGAAACGCAGTGCGCCTGCCGTTCACGTATGAAAGAGAGCCGAGCCAGATGGGGTTCGCTAAAATTTATATAGAAATTGTATAAAACCAGTTAGGTTCGCATATATCCCTGACGTCAAGCGGTATTATGTGTTTAAAACAGCTGTCTTTTTGTTTTTTTCGTACAGGTCCATCTGCCTTTGGGTTAGGGTTTAAGCATGAAACTTGAATGTCTAGGGTAAACTTTATTGTTGATCCTACTATCTCTGCTCAGCCAAAGTTCTTACTTTAGCTTGAAACAACGATCTTTTATCTTTTACTTAGCCCAGCATTTGCATTAGAAGCGCAAAGTCACTAAACTGTGAGCTGGCTCGGCTCTCTGTTTGGGGTGAAGCGTTTTTGTTGGTGGAGCAAAGTTTGAAATTCTTAGGTTGTCGCCGACTATAATCTTTCCATGACGCCTCAACCTAGTCGGCGTTGCTCGGAGGGCGATCAGAGGTGACATAGGAGGAACCATTTTTTTTGTTTTTCATTACTGGTTACTGACGCGACACGCAGCTTTCATTGCACAGCAAAAGGTTTGGTAACATGAAGAAGAGATGTGAGCTGCAGGCGCGAGTCCCTTGACGTGTACGTGAGAAATCTTACGGTGTCTGTGCTGCTGTAGTGACTGGCTGCTTTTACACTAAAACAAGGGTGTGCGTGCTTTCGTTTGAAATTGAACCAAAGAAAATCATTTATAGCAGTGCGCCACTTAAGTGTATGTAGACGTAGTTTACGCAGAGTGTTTGAAAATGTAGGGTAGTCTCTCCCGTTGTCGCAATCTATATCGAATCTTCTTTTTTCAAGCGCGAACTATGAAGCGTGTCAAATAATTATTTATTTTCTTTCACTTTAGTGAACGGTACACCGCTAGCGAAAGCTTTAATCAACCGCCATAGTCTGAGGCAACTGTGCGCATTATAGTTATTCTCCTCTTGTTTTATTTGTCCACCTTTGAGACTACTATTAGAGGGACCACAGAGCCCTGGTCACTGACTGCGTTTACGTATGACCTCAGTAAACGCAGTTGAATGACAGCGCCGTGTTCTGCAAAAAGACAACTTCTACGTCGAATAGCGCACAAAGTTGGGAGTTGTTACTATTTCTTTTTATTTCGATGGTGACTTTTGTTTCAGATCGCGCATCCGATACGATCATTCTCTCCCCCCCGATACTTCCGCGCTTTCACGACAATTTTGGGACTCCGGGCCGGCGCGTTGGACACGTTTCCGAGCTCAAGTTGCCATTAGCAACGAGAGGTGATTTTGTATCACGTTTTAGCCGAGAACCGCGAAGCGGCAGTGCCGCATCGTCGTTATCCTCCCCGGTGGGCCTTCAGTGGAGGAATTGATTTCGACAGCAAAGAAAAAAAAAAGTAAAAATGGGGGGCAAAAAGTGAGGAAACGAACGCTCTTGGTCGCCGCGGAGCATGCGAACCAATCTTTCGAGAGGCCGCGATGTCGGGCTAAAACATGATTGAAAAAAAAAAAAAAAAAAAGCCCACGGGGTAGTGAAAGCGGGCCGCGCCAATTTTGGCGCGTAATTAGTTTGCGCTGTGGGCGCGGCCTTTAATTTTCAGTGTCGCACATTCTTCCTCGTGCCGTCCTTGGGGGTGCTCTGCCGTGGCCGCCGATTGCTCTGCCTCCACGCGCGCTGCCGCTCGCGCTTTTCTCTCTCTCGCTCTTTTTTTTTTTTTTTGTCTGTGTGACGAGCGGGGCAAAATTGTGTGTCCTGAATTTCCCCCTGTCCTTTATTGGCACCGTTCGGGGGGCAGACAAGTGGATGCTTCATTTGCGTTTGCCGGGCACCTTCATTTTGTTCGCGAGTTTGAGTAGCATTCCTATTTCTCTCTCTCCCTCTCTTTTCCCCTCCGCTCTAATAGGAAATCGAAGCTTCTCCTGTGTGTTCCTCCCTGCGAGCGGCGCTCTAACCTTGAACTAGCTCCGTTTTGTTTTCTTTGGGGCCGCGACCGGAGTGCGATAGTGTCGCCGGGCGAAGCCGGACCCTTGTGCGCTTTGAGCTGTGGGTGTACGGGCCAACCGGGGACCACTCGCTCGGATGAGAGCCCCGTTTAATTTTGGCCCCTCTTGATGAACGCGGCGGTGGCTTCACTGTGGCAACTGTTTGCAATCAGCATGAAACGGAAGAGCGTCCTATTTACAGACCGCTGTGTAGCCGGTGCTTCGCGCAACCCCCAACATCATACACATACAAGCGCACGCTCACTTTCTTCTCTTCTTTTTTTCATTTCTTTTTAATTTGCTTTAATTTTGCACCGCTGCCCTAGCCTCAAAGTGAGCGACAGAAGCCATTAAATACACCGTAGTGCTTGCATACAAGCACGTGTGGTTGTTGCCTGTACAAGGAGTTAAAGGGACACTATAAGGAACAACGTGTGGCCAGTTTTCGACAGGCAAGGTATTCTGTCAATGACCTACTTTTATTTATTAGGGGATATCTTAAACATAACAATAAACAAACACGGCAGGTCAATTAGGTTTTGCTGGGTACCAAGCCATGTTGGTATACCGGGTAACGAAGCAGCGGATAGATGCGCATCAATGGCAGCGCACAAAGACATAATAAACACAACACTTCCATATAAAGATAGTATCCGTGCCATTAGGAAGGCCTTAACGTTAAAGTGGCTACACGATTGGGACCATTGTGCAGAAAACAAGCTACATCTTATTAAACCTGTAATTGGCGAGTGGAAATCATGCAGTCACCAGCAACGGTTCTACGAGCTTATCTTGTGTCGACTTAGAATCGGACACACACATTTGACGCACAATTTCCTCCTCCGGAAAGAAAACCCACCAACCTGCAAAAAATGCCTTGAACCTCGTATACAGTCATACACATCCTAATAGCATGTCCACACATCGACACACTGAGACGGAGGTTCATAAACAGCCTATATAGTTTGCACACTCCATTACGCCCTGCCCTATTACTAGCAGACGACCCCCTAGTGCCATCTGCTAACCTGTTCGACTTTTTAGAAAAAACTGGTGATTTACACCAACTATAACGTAATACAGGTTTACCTACTCTAAAGTTGCATTCTATTTTATCTTGTGTCTGGCGCAGCATGGCCTTAGTTGCCTTTGTGCCATTAAACCCAAACCAACCAACCATTTATTAGGCGGAAATGAGGTTTGGCTATGCTACAGGGGAGAAAAACAAGGCCACAGTTTCCTTTCCTGCATCTCTCGCCGAAACATCAGCCCCGGCAATTCGGCCTGACGTCACGGATTTCCAAAGTACTTTCCCAAATTTTATCCGTTTCTGCGCCCAAAAAGAAGTTCTCGACACTTGCTGTAGGTTGAGTCTTCTGTTCCTTCGGAGAGCAGTGTGTTGCACTTCTTTGCCAACAGACATATCAACTATAGGCCCGAGCAGGCAATGTCGAAATCCATGACGTCATCACTTCGATTTCTGGCGAGAACTTCAGGACTGCGTCACCATCCGTCTTCTGGTCTTGCGTTCTTTTCTTTCTTTTTTCAATTTTTTTTTTTTTGCTTACCAAGCTTTTTGTCGCAGTATAGGAGCCTTGTTGTTCCTGAAGCGCAGTTTACTAATATACGCTGGCTTAATATCCTTTAACGTACTATCTCCCTCATTTCCTTTTAATGTTTTTCTTTTCTTTCTTTCTTTCTTTTTTTTTTTTTTTTTTTGATGTGCAACGCGCAGTCGGCATATTGTCCAGTCCCTGGCGCTACAGACTTTCCTCTCCCGCATTGCGTCATTACGCCGTCTCGAAGCAGAATCAAGTGAAATGTGGTTGCTCGACAGTTTTTACGGTTAAAATTACAGGCATCGACATGACCGCCGCGACCACAGCCGCTTTTTTGACAAGTGTGCATGTATGTGCTGGGGTATTATATAAAACTGGTTCAGCGTTGGCGCAGCATGTCCACTTTAAGTAAAAGTTAAATGTCAATAACTGCCTACATTGACTAACTTGTGCGCTAGTTATTTCTGTTTAGGGCCATATGAGAACCGGCACGTGTAGCTCCCTGTATGTGCTCCCCGAAAAGTATATCCCGAGACTCTCGGTTTCAAGAACTACGAAGACGTCCACTTGAATACCTGGAACGCTGGTGAATATCTCGGCAAGAGACGCTGGTGTTTATTCACCGCGATGACTATGTTATGTCTCTGTGTTTAATATGCCTATTTTTAATATTCCACCTCTTCTTTGAGCTTGTTTAGACAGTACAGACGAATCACGACTAAAATACGTAAAAAAAGGCGGCAAAAAAACGTAACATGACTACAAGTTAATAATTTGCTTTGACGCGAAAGAAATAATTGAGTACTATACAATGTCGCACTTTTTTGTTTAAAGGCGATGCACTCAAAGTTAGTAAACTTTCTCTTCTTCTGCTTTTTTTTTTAAGTGTTGGGTGCAGGCGGCAAACTCGGTGCCAGACTCTCTATGTATAGGTATATGCTTTATATGCAGGGTATCCCAACTATCGTGCACCAGTATTTAAATATATACAAATGCCACGTAGCTGGACAGAACCGAGGTAGTGTTGTTTGCTGTCGGCTGGAGATACTCAAACTATCTTTTGCATTCCGCCTAATTACATAATTTGTCTTTATTAATTGATCCGCTTCTCAAATATTATAATTCGATGAAAATTGTCAATGAGAGAATTGTAGATGAACACGGAAACAACTCCCGATACAGCTTTCTGTTGCTCGGTGCGTGCTGCATAAAAGCGTTCTTCCGGGCTTGAAGGTAGCCCGCGAATACACGCAAAATTGCCGCGTGTCTCGAGGCACTTGGCGAGTATTCGCGGGCCGCGATAGCATAATTGATAAGCGCATCGCACGCGTAATTGAAACACGTGGGTTCGTGTCCCACCTGCGGCCAGTTGTTTTTTCATGCACGTTCATTTCCACTTAGTTATCATTTCTTTAGTTGAATTAAGTAATTTCCCCTATGCTGTCCTTGGTGGCATTGTTTGTCGACTTCTCATGATGTGACTATATATATATATATATATACATACATACATACATACATACATACATACATACATACATACATACATACATACATACATACATACATACATACATACATACATATATATATACAACATGCACGTGACCGGCTTCTCGCACTTTCCCGCTTTGACACTCTGTATCTTAACACGTCAAAAAAATTCGCTCTGGTGTTTCTTGGAGGAGCGAGTCGCATGCCGTGCGTGCGGTGAGACTGCGCACTGCGTCGACTCTGGCGTCGACGACTGCGGCATTCGCGTCGGCGACTGCGGCTTTTCGTTGGTGGTGACGCGACGACGCATTCTTGCATGCTGGCTGCTTCTCACCGTGCACATGAAAGTGACGGCCACCTGCTTGGTAGCGCAGTTGGCGCTTGCGACATGTACCCATGCTCGTTGCCAGCATTTTCTTTTTTTCATTTATTCAAGAAAACGCACGCCTTTTTCTTGACAGAATGCGTGCGAGCGTATAGTGCGAAACGTAACCGCAAAATGACGTTCGCCGCGCATGATAAATACAACACAGCTCGGCGCGACGCTCCGTTGCTAGGCGTTCTGCGTTTTTTTCTTTCGTTTCTTTCTTTCTTTCTTTTCCTTCTTCTTTTCCAACTCCTCCGCGCTGTGTTTGCGCCGCTTCAAGAAAGTCCCGCTTCGTGACAGCGGCCCGTTGCCCGCGTACGCCTTCTATAGAAGCTGCAGGTGATCGAAGTCACTTCACTAGAGAAGTACCAGTTTGCGTGGTGCAGCCTTCCTCGGCCATTTTGCCCGGATTGTAGGTAGTGTACGCTTGCTGCCCCACAGTTTGAGGGAACGCAAAAACTCCGGAATAGTTGGAGTATTGTGCGGCTTGAGCATCCTGCCTTACCGACAAAGACGCGCGCTTGCGTATATGTAGTACAAGGCCCGCGCTATAAGGTGCAGAATGGGCGCTCCGCTTGCAGTGTACGTAGCTGCACACGAGGTCACAGATTCATTGCCTGGCCGCTGCGGTCGCAGTCCACATCGAGTTGAATGCGAGAACACTCGTGTGCTCAGATTTTTTTTTTGGCGCGTAAATAAAGAAGCCCATTGAGTGCGGCACCTTCCGTAGCCCAGAGTTGAGATTTTGCCGCACAACTGCCCGGATGCGTGTGTTCTGGCGCGCGCCCCCCTCAATTGAAATATATGCGAGCGCGCTCCGGCCGCCTTGCACTTGAGCTTTATCGTGACCTTTCGCTCGGATTATGCACTTCGGCAGCTTTTGTGACTAGGCGTACCTGTGCGTAAACAGCGGTAATCCTACCCTATGCGCGGCAGCAAGTGCGCATGCGCTGCGCCGCGGCACTTGCCAGCAGTCTGCCCCCCCTGCCCTTAGATACAACGCTGCCGCTGTTTGTGTGGGTCGACCTTGTTCGGCCTCCGGCGAGTGGGGATATCGACGCTGGTATTGCGAAGTAACAATTGGGGCCTAATTTTCGCCCTCATTCTCTTTGTTTACTCGACGAAGGGACCGCGTCCTGTGCCGACCGACGAAATTGACTTTTCGCGTGCGTCTTCGAGAGCGTATATATCGTCTCGAATTTCACAAATTGGATTCCTGTCCCGCGGCTCTCTGTGATATTGAGGCCCGTGTCTTGCTTCGACTGATATACAGATGGACTTTTTTTTTTTGTACATTGCGCGGTGTGTGGTTGCTGCACTACTTGGTCGCCTCAGCGAGTTTTTCTTATACCTCGGTCGCGCCTCGGAAATTTCGAGCGACCGCGTCAAGGCGGGAAAAAAAAAAAAAAAAAAAGGTTGCGCACTGCTGTTGTCGGGCTTTGGCTGTGAACGGAGAGCCTGCAGTATGGATGGCTTGCACTGACGTCATCCTAGGCTCCATAGGCGTCTCGCGCGGTGCTTCTGCCGTGGTTCTGGCACAGACGTCAGCATTGTCCCGATCGCGTCTCTATAACACTGAAGCATGTTGCATGCGGCAGTAAATAAGATACTGACCTCATCCTAGCCGCGATGTTTGAGGACCAGCAGGGTGATAAGAGCTACGCCCGTCACGTCACGTGCAGAATATCTATAAGCTGATCAAGATTTTGAAAACAGCGATCCACCTTTTTTTCTCAACTCCTAAATTTTGCTTTTTGTGCTTCATTTCAAACACCCTTGGGTGACCGTACTTCGGGTGGCAGATATGAACACGTGTTGTAACAATGGAGCACATTAAACGAATGAGTTCTCCGGAAATCTTGCAAATGGGAAACAGGTTCACGGCATGGGTGGTTTTCACCCACCCTTATAGGACGAAGCTACGAATGAAACGTCTACGTGTTTCTCAGAAACACAGCTGCCTAGTTCTTTAAAAAAAAAGTAAATAAGTCCGGAGATTGAGCCGTGTGCCGCCATCTTTCGTGTACGGTTCCTCGCCTGTGAAATTGGACCGCGCGGTGGGCCCTTCACCGCCCTATCCGATCCCGGAATCTGTAGCTCAGTTACGTAATTAATTGGAAGGCTATGAAGGAAAAACAGCAGGACAGGACAGAGCACCTTGTGCGATTAACAGAAGCAGAATTTCGTAGACAGAAGAGGGAACAGAAAAGGGTGTAAAGATTAACTGAATGGAGAGGAAATCAGCAGTGGAACTTTATATCGAACAGCTAAGAATGAGATGGGGTGGAAAGGTGTGCTAAATACTGTTCTATAGCCCAGATCAGGCTGTCTGAAATCGTGGAGTTATAGGATAAAATGTGGCGGTGGTGAGACTATTGCGCGGATTGTGCAAATAGTTCGCAAACCGTTAAGCATGTTCTGCTAGCATGCATCGCGGTATCCATCCATTGGTAAATGAGTACGTAGTTATCCTCGCTGATGCAATAGGTTGTAGAGATATTATCCACTAAAGCTGAGTGAATCTGTGGTGGAGGAGGTTAAAAGACGGCTTGAGGGACCGGCGACTTATTAGTAAGGAAAACACGAAATGAAAAGATAACTTTTTCGAGCCGATAAAATGCTTCAAGATCGCATGGTTTCGATAGCATGAAGCACGGATCTTCAGAGGGCCTTCTCGGCCTTCTTATTACGTTATTACAAAGCAGGCGGCAACGGTTGTCCGTGTTGTAATACTGTACGTATTTGCACAGGTTTGGATGTTTCAATCATCAACGTATGCAGCCAATCAGTGTAGTCGTTACTTGATCTAATCTCGTTAAGCGGGACCTCACGGGACCGAAGAAATGTGTTCCGGTTAACAGCAGTTCCGTTTACTGAGAGAGATGGGCTGAGCTGCAGCACTCTATATGTGTAACATCCTTTGAACGCTGTTGGAGAAGTTAAGAATAAAGAAGTGAAGGTAGCAGCTAGTTTATCCCGTGGATTGAGCGCGGTAGGCGGCTTCTGGGTTGACTATGTATAGGTTCGCTAGTTTTGATTTTGAGGAAGCACCGGTGACGTATCAAAGCAAAACCATCGCTCTTACTGCTCGACTCGGTGGCTGAATTAGCACGACGTCGTGCTGGGCTGGCCGACCGGTGCGCTGTAAGGTGTCTGAAATTTCATTCGTTCTTCTTCCGGCCGTCTACGGGGCGAATGGTGGTATACACGTGCTGCCAAGCTGTCTGGACTGTACATGCTATGCATTAAATATCTATCAATTTTTTGCTTGCCGAGTCTGCCACTGCTTTTCAAAGGATGCCTGTTTGCGTAGAAGACAGGTGTCGCGAAATAAAAATCAAGTTTTGCCTTTTCTTCTGAAAAAAAAAAAAATTTGAGCTTGCTTCTGTTGTTCCGTTTACTGGGAGATGTTATTTTCCATTATCCAGATACGTAATGGATCAATATAGAAGTAGTTGTTCCATTTAACTGGCAGTTCGCTTTAAGTGATTTTTGTTTACCTTAAGATTCCACTGTATCTCACATCTGTAAGCAATGCGAAAGCCCCACTGCATCTCGCGGCGTGCCACAGATCGTAATCCGCTTTTCTGCCTGTTAGACAATGTTAGACAACGCAAGAACGCAGTTTGAAAGAATGCGCGAAACAGTTGATTTTTTGGCAAATTTTTGTTTCGCACCTGGTTCGTCACCGTTTCGTGAAATTCAAGTGGCCCTCACGCGTGCGACATTTTTTTTTACGCTCAAAATATTTTTAAAAAATACTGTCCTAGTAATGCATATATGAGTGTAATGTTTTTGTATATCTTTTTTAGATAGATTTTGCTGGAGCGCCACCATAGGAACACTTGGCGTGGAATGACTCATTAAAATGATCTGTCACTTTCTTTATCTAAAAGAAAATGCATACGGTGTATAGTTAGGCATCGCGTTTTTCTCACTCGAGCTGCACTTGTGCCCATCCAGTATCCCGCGCCAGTCCAGCGCTCCAGCGCGCGGCACTGGGCCCTAATCCGGCATGGCAGTGGACACTGGTTGTTGAGTTTTGCATTGGGAGACTCACAAAATTGCAAGTTATCGGAATTGCTCACAGAAACTTAGTTGCAGATAACTTGAGTAGAGCATTCAAGTTGCGTATACTGTCGTCACATTTGTGAGAATGAACCTGCTTGCGCTTGGCAGAAAACTTTATGGGCCACTTGTTGCGTGGCGACAAAGCAGAGAGCGGCGCCGTTCTTTCTTTCTGTGTTGATGCTGCACGCGGGCGAAGAAAGACGGGCGTTTTTTTTTTTTTATATATAAAGGCAGTCGTGCCACCTGTTCTACTCGACATTTATTCCGGCTGCTTCCAAAGCTGCGATGGATACCGCGCGTCCACATAAATCTCGAATGAGACCATCCTTATATATTCGCGGGTGCGCAACAAGAAAGATTCGGGTTTGGGGCGCGCGAGCACGAGCGAATCATGGAACGGCGGCCTCCTCTCCCTTTGTTTTCGCCATCTCGCCGCGGCGCCGCGCAACATGTGGCCGCCGACGAGGCTAATTACCGCGCGCTCGCGTCTTTCCGTGCGTACAGATGACGATAGTACAAGCCTGAAACGATCGATCCCGGGGCGTAGCTCACACGGCCCTGAGCGTGTAGACAAACTATATCTGTGCGCCGTGAAAGCAGCCGAAAATTCAAACGTAGGGCCAGACACCTCGCCGACGAAAACATTGTCACAGGCCTCGCCTAGCTACCACATCGCAACGTCGCCAGTGGCAACGTTAACAACAGGGTAATTTCTGTGAAACGCAAAGCCGGCCGCCAGAACTGCAGCGCGCAGCGAGACAGGAGGATAAAGAGAAAGAAAAAAAAAACGGAGAGGCGGGGCTCGTGACGTAAGCGTGACGTGCTTGGGCCTCGGCCGAGGAAGTATGCCGGAGCGTGGTCGGAGGCTGACCGGGAGATTGTTTTAGGAGAGGGTAGTTAGTTCCTCGCACCATCGCTTCCATAAGTTTTGCGGAAATCCGCGAAGTGGGGCGGGTTTCACCAGGGGAAAATTATTTCTACAAAAGCAACCTATTTGAATAAATCATATGCAAGCTTTTCCGGCGATTCGTGTTGTCGAATAATGGAGTTGGTAAAGTCACCGTTCCTAAAACCCGTTGCCGAGTTCGATTCCGCATAAGGCCGATTCTTTTTTCATGACTGCGAAGGTTTACTGAGCAAAACGTTAAAGGGACCCTGAAACGATTTTGAAGATTTTCTACAAACATACTGAGTCCTTAGAGTAGGTCCTTCTGATCATTAATTGGCGCATCTAAGTGCTCCGCGTAAAGCGTGTAATTTATTATAAGGTTTTAAAAATGCACATCGCTGCCGCTCGCAGCACACTGCGCGGCGGAATTTTAAGCCGCCGCTACCCATATGACGCAAATCGCCCATATATATGACGTCAGTGGGGCTAGCTATCCGATTGGTTGACCAGGGCGCGTGATCGATAATTTTTCCAACTTTATATAAACAAATGATGTTCGTAATAGTTGGAGTGTTAGTTATATTGTTTTATAACAAGAAAGTAACATAAAGGGAATGCACAAGAACAGTTTTTCAGTACACTTAAGCACTTCCTACACACAGCAAGTGTCCTCTGCTTGTGTTACAACGTGCTCTGTCTTTGACGAGAGCTCCGCCGTCAGTGTCGGTCTGTCTTTTCGAGAGCGCTATGATTCGACTTTGTTGCGTTGTGGACTGCAAACGTAGTGACTGGCAATATGTCAAGCTGCGACATCGTGTCCCTCTGCAAGCCAGTAGACGAGCGGACTGGCTGCAGCGCATCGGACGTTCGCTATCCGATCGGCGCCCGGGTTTGCGCGATTGCGGCCGTCACTTTACACCGGAATATACTAACGCAATAGCGTTTCGCGAGTCCGGTATTAGGGTAAACACAAGAGCAAGGGGACAGGGCCTGGCCGTGTCCCCTTGCGTGTCGCTTCATGGAATGAACAGAAGCGCAAATGTGAATGGTCTGCATGGTGCAGCCACCTGGTGGCATAGAGCTCAACCAAACATAGTAGCAGTAACAAAATGTATTCTTTGCTGCTGGTGTAAACTTTTCGCAGGAGGGTAATCGTTAATACGTTGTTTTTGTAAATGTTTAAAATCTTTTACACTTGGTTAGAGCAATATTATCTCTTTCTTTGGCTGGCTAAGCTCTGAGTGGCTGACGAGTGGCTGGACCATGGAGACCGATCAGGCAGCTCCCATACGTCTGCGCTAAAGTTCCTTCATCAGCTTGAGTTTATGCCTCCACCTTTCCGTCGAAACGTTCAGCTAGTGTGTGGTTACCGGAATACCAGACACGTTCGGCGCTGCGACAGAATGCTCGCAACGGACGCTGCTTCGATAGCTCTCGCTTGGGGTCGACGGCCAAGCGGCTAGCGGAGAGGTTTCGCGCGGGCGGGGGCGGGCTCCAAAACAACCGGAAATGGACGATGTGACGTCGCATCGTGACGCAGGACCAGTGAAGGCGGAGCTTAGCCCCGATCGCTCGGCGAACGAGTTGAGGAGAAAAAGCATGGCTAGGGAGGAGAGTAAGTTGTAATCGCATGTAGCGCCATTAATACGTAACGCTTCACTTAAATTGTGGTGTGAATGTTCTACTTAAGCTGTACCCTACGCGTCTACAAAATTTGTCCGAACCGTTTCAGGGGCCCTTTAATTATATTTCCTCTCTTTCTCTCTCCTTTTTATTTGTTCAACTTCGCGCTACCCTGAAGTGGATAGCATCTTTCCTTATCGCGGGACGCGTTGTGCATTTGTGCACACATTTTTTCGTCGCACTTACACTTAAGGTAGTCGTATAAATTTCAGAATTTTTCTTTCTTCAACAGGCACCATTTTGTAGATATACCGACCAGCGTGAAATTCTAATGTGTGCTGCCCTTGGAGATGTGGAAGGATGGGCCTTGCTGCCTCGTCGACAGAAAGGAACGCACCATGTGCCTCGGTTTTTTTTTTTTTTTTTGTGGCACGCGCCGGCAAAAGTTCCTGACCAAAAAGCTACTGCAAGCTAACCTTAGTAGCCATATTACGATAGCGCGTGGAACATTCTCTCAAATGCTAACAGTAATAATAATAAAAATATATTCAATTTGTCAGCTTATATAAGTTGAAAGAAGTCAAAAATAAAAGAAAGACAAATAAAAGATAAACCGATAATAATTTGTTGTGGAATTCAGCTCAGACTGAGAGCCCGTATTACTCAGAATTTTATTAACGTGTAGAAGGCTAGTTATCTCGGCGGCTACCATTTTATTACGCGTGATGTTTCTGAAAATGCGGCAAAAATTCTGTGGCGCATATTTGCCGACCCGGAAAAGGTATGTTTTGACGCCTTCGGTTGACGCACGGTGCTGGATCCCTTCGTCGCCTTTCCGGTGACTTCGCGCTACTGTCTTTCCCTCTCCCGCCTCTAAGTACGTCACCGGTGTGCTCCTCTCGCCGCAAATAACACCGATGACGAACTCTAGAGCTTCCAGCGTTGACATTCTAGATAGAGTAAAGATAGGCGTGGCTCTGCCATCTCAAACACCAGAGACCAGTGGAGTTGCGTCACCGGTGTGCTCCTCTCGCCGCAAATAACACCGATGACGAACTCTAGAGCTTCCAGCGTTGACATTCTAGATAGAGTAAAGATAGGCGTGGCTCTGCCATCTCAAACACCAGAGACCAGTGGAGTTGGGGGAAGGTCAGTAAAATAGTGCGAAACCGCGCTCGAGCGCCGGCGATGCGTCCCTACGGCAACCGCCAAAGGCGTCTACTGGTACGCCCACACTAGCGACAAAAACGCGCGCGACGCGCCGCACGCGGCAAGCGCCCGCGCGGCAGACGCGTGCGGGCAAGTCCACAGTCGCGTTTTGCGGCACGCGGCAGCGGCCCGTGGAGTCCCGCGTTGTCTCGTTCCATTCGATACTTCTCGTGACGACGCGCTCTCCGTTCTGCCCATTTCGTCTTCCATCGGAAGTGTCTGTGTTTTTTTGCGCCACTGCCGGCCACGCTCAGGCATGTCGGATACGGACGACGAGCTACTGGTGACTGAATGAACACTATAATACTTGTTTGTTCTTTACTTGTGTGACGCCGACGTGCCAGAAAGCGGACAAGAAAGTTTTGGGTGCGTTACAGGGACACTGAGGGCCAGGCGCACACTCTGCTTCCCCGATGCCAAACTGCTGTCCATAATGTGCCAGCGGTTGGCGCGCAGCTCCTTATCGACGCTCGATTTATCATAGAGGCACGCATATCCGCGAACGGTTTCCAAAAACGCCTCCATTGCGAGGCGAATTCTTCGTCGACGCCTCAGTGGCGGTGTGGTAAGGCTTAACAAAAACAGCCCCCTTGACTGGAAATGGCCTCTGAGATTTTACGGCGCGCGTGTCACTGTTCAGTCTCAGAGCCCATAGATTATGATTCTTTGCTTATGTGACAGGTGGCGCCACAACAGCGCGGCTCGTAAAGCGGCTCGCTTCTGATTGGTGGTCGTTTTGCGTCTGCCGCGAAAAATGGGTCTCGCACCCATTCGCGCGTTTGCCGCGCGTTGCTGCCGCTTTTCGTGAATCTTGCCGCGCGCGACAGCACCGCTCGCCGCGCGCGGTGTGTCGCGCGCGTTTTTGTCGCTAGTGTGGACGTACCATACTACGGCGTCCGCGATTCGCGTAGCCAAGGCCGTAGTAGACGCCGCGTTGTCTCCACTCTCTACGGAGCAGCGGGCGAGGAGGACATCGAGGCACCCTAGCAGCCGCCGGAGAAGAACGCCCCTCCTCCCTCGCTTGACCCCCTGGCCTCGCGTGCCACAGGAGCGGGCACGCATCCGGGCCGCGTTCCTCGCTCGTGTGCGCGCCGCTCCTTCACCCCCGCTAGGCTCCACCCACCCTCGCCGAGTCACCCTGCTGTGCGATGCTATTTTTATACTCTGCTTTCACTCTCTCTCAGATCTCACTCCCCCATCTCGGCGAAGTTGCGCACGTCAAGAGAAACCCAGCGAGCTTCTAACAGCTCCACTGTAAAAAAGTCGCAGTTTCGCCCCCACGGCGAAGCATCATTTGCGATAACAAATTAGTGCGCAGCTATACGAAGTAATGATAGTAGCTTTATCGGCCGTACAAACTTGGAAACATTCGCTTACTAACTGAATTAACAAGCGTATAGTGTCAGCGCGCACACCCTCGGTCAAAACACTGGTGTGAGCAAGCGCGGCAGCAGCAGTGAGCCAAAGGATCTTGCGGTCTGCCGCTTCAACGCAAGAGCGGTGAGCACACAGCGTGCACAAATGTATGAGCCGTCTGCAGATCATTTTCAAGGTCTGGCGCACGCGACCGCGCACGGCCGTACAAAGTGCACACTTAGATGTTAGATGGCACACACCTGTTGGCGGTAAGTTGGCGGAGTTGAAGCCCCTCCCTATCGGGCTGCCTCCCCGCTTGCCTCCATATATGGCGAGCGAGATTGAGCCGCAATCATCAGTTACCCTTGCGCGTGGTCGCGAAATGTGCAGTTGCTGCCGGAGCTCAACGCTCCCTCCCTCCCACCCTCCCTCCCTCCCCCACACGGCCTTTCGCGCGACGGAAAACGGCGCGTATGCTCTCCGCTTTCTTCGTTCGCGCACGCCATATAGAGCCGGGATCGCTGGCTTGCCTCGCGTGCTTTCACTCGCACATACAGCACTCTTCAAACGGTTGCACCAATTGAGCTGTATATTTGTCCCACAACAGTAATCGTCACCTGCCTTGCTTGCGTTTCCGTTCTTGAAAACTTGGCGCTCGCTACTTTCCTGTGCAAAATGCTGTGTCACGCTGATAACGCACAAGCCGTTCGTGACTTGCAAGTGTCGGGCTCGCATCGTTAAAGAAAGGAAATGCGAGCCAGGCAGATGACGATTATCGTTGTGGGACAAGATAAGCCCCAAAGGATGTAAATATTTTTTAAGAGTGAGCATACGACGCGCGGCGACGGTTATCGCCGTTGACTTTATACGGAACATCACGGCGACGGCAAAAATCTCGGGCCCAGTACTACCGCCCCGGCGGTCGCCGTTCGCGCGCTCTACACAAGGGTGACGCGCGCTGTACTCAAGTTACCTTTATTCACGCATTAAAAAGCTTGCATGCCTAACTTATGTTGCAGCTAGGGAGGTCCTGTGGTCTAATTTTGCAATGATGCTTGCTCCCTATTTTTAGTGGGCCCGTTTGTTTTGCAGAGTGTGTTTAGACACCTGAGTAAAGAAGTGACTTCCCTATTGGTGGCGCCCGAGACTGCCCTGCATCGCTCGCCAGCCCGCTGCACTTGTAGGTGGTTGGGGCTCCTACGCTTGCCTCAATCTCCTATACGTGCGCTCTCTATGGAGGCGGACACGTTGCGCCGTGGTCAGAAGGGTTGGATATCCCTCTCGCTGCCCGAGTCTCTCCACGCCATTTGTGGACCGTACGTGTCGAAGGCAAGGGGGCCATAGCCGACTGAGCAAGCGTGAAATGTGCGCAACAAATGGGTTTGGGTTTGAAGAAATATGCCTACTGTGGCATTGTGAGCTCTCCCAAATGCGACCATTCCTGCTTGAATGGACAAACGTGCTGCCTACCTACGCCTCTCTGAACCCTGCGTGTGATGCTAGATTTAGCTCCGATTTCGTCATGCGTGACCATCTACGCATGCGGCACATGCACGATCGAGTAATGCCGTCTTTCCTCTACACAAGGATAACAAAGTAAGGCGCGGTGGTTTAGTAGAGTTGCGAAGATATAAACGATAATGCTATATCATGCTTTCGTTACATGCGGTTTTAGCAAGCGACCCCCGCTGACGAATTTTAACGAAGTTTCACGTCAAACATTGACAGTTTCGCCCGAAGGGCGAAAGATTGAACGAGATAGCAAGGTTTAGCGTTGCGCTCGAATTTGTCAGGCGGTGTTCTAGCTGTACGCGGGTGCGACATGTTGGCGCGACGCGGAACTCAAGGCAACTGCTGCTTGGCAGAAGGAACGGCGCCCCGGCAGCTACGGTGAGTCTCAGAACGCTGCCGTCAAGAGGAGGGCAGGCGTCGATGGTGGACGAGATGAGGCCGACGGGAAACCGTCGCCCTTAGTAAGCGCCCAGTGAAATATTAGATTACGTCACTTTGACCTTTACTGTCCGTTCCGCTCAGACCAGCTGCATACGCACAGTTGGTCAGCAGGAACGCTTGGGTGCGGTTCGTGCGCACAACGCTGAACATCGCTCACGCCAGCGGCGGAATGCGGCACGCTTGTAGAATGTACTACGCTGGGCTTGCTCCACCACCGAGCCGATTGAGCGGAATGTAGACGGTGCGTCCTCTTCGCTTCGTCATTTTTGCAGCCAAACGCAGTCCTTATCTTTGGAGACCCTCAAGCCGTACAAGTATCCGCCGTCGATAGCGGGACAGTACGATGGCGGCGCCGACGGCGTGAAGGTGCTCGAGCGTCACCATAATTGCTGTCGTAATAAAGAGTGCTCCTTGTGACTGGGTCCAGTAAATATAAGCCCGGTGGTATGGAGAGTATAATAGTAGTAGGTAGACACGGCAACTGTCTCACTAGCTGCATACTTCTCAACTGCTCCGGCCGGCCGCATGGGAGCCGCAGAATCCGCAGCCACATTTGTCTGGAATGAACCTTTTCACATCTCTGTCAAGTTGGCTTACCTGGAAAACTCCAGAAAACTTCGGCAACTCTCGTTCATAGACTGCACTCCTACCCCATGCTTAGAATGTAGCGGCTGTAAAGGTGCATCAGGTCATTGTTTTGGTGGTCAAAGCGGCCAGCGATGGTTGAGAGCTCTAAGTTGCTCCCCAAGGCAAGTTGCCATTGACCCCCCCCCCCCCCCCCCCATTTCACGTTTGACTATAAAACCTCAAAATGGACCTGTAAACAAGCTTTGGGGTCGGCGAAGCTGTAAATGGAAGTCAACATGGAAAAAGTCTGTTGAAGCGTCACTTCAAGCTTTGGACCGCTGTCCGACGTGTTCTGCACCTGCTTATGCATAGCAGCATTTGTATTCTCGACATTCCAGGGGACAAAGGTTGTCTGTGAAAAGATGTTTACGACTGTTAGGTTACGAACTGACCAACAATAGGCTTCAATTTCTCTAGTTTCTCCCTCTCTTTTTTTTCCCCTCCCAACTGCACGCGACCCCTGTGTGAACATAGACTCTCTCCAGCGTGCTTCCTTGGCGTTATTGGGCGACGTTCTTCACTGGCACCATGAAGAGAATGCGAGGCGGGGAACATTCGGGAAAGGGTTGATGCGTGGATGTAGTATAAAGACATTTTTCTGTCAAGCCGGCAGTTCGGTCGCGTAGAAAGCAAGTCGCTCCGTTGTCGTTGGCATCGGTTGTGATTAAGTGTCCTGCGCCAGCGGTTACTGAGTTAGTCTTGCCGTAATTTTCCCGCGCTGCGGCGCACGTGGTGCCTTATGGAGCCGGCGATATGCATGTTCTCTAAGTTTGTCTTAACTCTAATCTCATTTGTCTTTCTCTTTGCCGTCGGTAACCTAGCGTTAATCCTCGGTCGCGATCGTCCAGATTTCTCACGCCTTCTTCATTTACCTGGCATTTCTGTTTTGTCTTTCTCCGTGTCTTGTTTCTCTTGCTTATCGATTTAAAAGAGCAGTCTAAAAAACTGGTGGGGTTTTTACGTGCCAAAACCATTTTTCTGATTATGAGGCACGCCATGGTGGGGGACTGCGGAATGATTTGGACCACCTGGGGTTCTTTAACGTGCACCTAAACTAAGTACACGGGTGTTCTCGCATTTCGCCCCCGTCGAAATGCGGCCGCCGTGGTCGGGATTCGATCCCGCGACCTCGTGCTTAGCAGCCCAACACCATAGCCACTAAGCAACCACGGCGGGTAAAAGAGCAATTTAGTGTATCTTTGTCTTGTCGCTTTCTAAATTCTATGCGAGATCACCACACGTGGCGCCGCTGAAGTCCATCAGTCTCAAAAAAAAAAAACAAAAAAAAAAACTAAACGTAATGGCCTCCGTATAGATTTCGAATCGGCACTATTGATGAGCAGCGCGCTTCGGAATTACAAGCTTGTCGTATATAACCACAAGTTTTCTTCGTGCTAGAGCTGTGTTCGGGGAAAGGTGCGTAAAACAGGGTCCCACGGAGAACGTATGTATAGAGCTGAAGTTATTCGTACTGGCGGCAGCCAGCTGCAAAAACATTTATTGCGCAGTTATGGCCTGACAGGGACAGTAAAGGAAGCGGCGAGGTGACAGTACGCTAATACGTCTCAACTAAAACATTAATCATGTGGTTGGCATTTATTTTGTGTCAGTACTGGGTTGCGCCTACAGAGCACGCTAGCACGACAAATGCATGGCTCCGCTGGGCATTTCCGCGATTGGTCATGGCTTAGCGCGCCCATTTGAAACGCTGCGGCAAGTTCACGTGACGCAGTTCTGCTCCCAGCTTCTTGTTGCACGACGCTTTAGTATTTTGCATTTCCGGGGCATTCGATCGTAAGCCGTGTGCTCGTGGGAGTAGCTTTAGCAGAAAGCGTTGTTGCCTTCGACGGCTGCTTTCCCGGAGCCATCGCCCGCTTCAGATCGTGCGGCTCGCAGTTCGGGCGCGGTTTAGGGGAGACTGAATTGATGAGCTCCGGCGTCCCGGACTTTAGAGGGCTGATTGCGACCGCTCGTTAATCACTCGCAGCGCAGGCGGTTGTGCCTTCTCCGTGAAAGCGGGCCGGGTGACGGGAGAAATTTCGGGGTGCGCTGTTTTGGATTTCTCGCCACGGGCGCGCGACTTCGACTCTCGGGAGTGCGCGCTGTCCACGCCGTAAGTCGGGCAAGCCGTCGACCGAGCCTGTAAAAAACGGAAAGGATGCCCCGCCGACGGCACAAGAGATCTCCCTAATGCCGCGTTACGGCCGCGTCCTCAATAAGGGATCGCGCGCTTCGCTTATGTGCGAGTGCTGGCCGGGAAATGTGCGTCCTTTCCCCGGCTTCACTGCCACCGTGCTGTTGTCTGTCTGACGGCGCGCGCAACGAGTTTGCCGGCGCCTCGGTCGTTAGTGCCGTTCTCGTTGACCGCTGACGGTAATTGTATGAACGACAGTGATCGCCTGCGCGTCGTGCAGGGGTCTCCGCGTCCAACGGCGTGCCACGCATTTCCAGCGTTTCTCGCGCTCTCGCGTAAGCGGAGCCGCCCGAGTGGCAGCTAAACTCGTTCGTTATTTCCGCAACGGAAAAATTTAGCGCCGCTGTGGATTTCGTTAAAGGGCAACGCCGGCGTTTTTTCGATGTCCACTGAACTTAATAAAATTTTGAATATACGTTTTCTTTTCCACTTTGATTATCCGTGCCAAACAATACGGCTGCAAGTGATTTAGTTTTCCCCGAAAATGAACTTTAAAGATTGGTTGCGTGTTCCCGACTCATGACTTTTTGCTGGCCACCCTGTGTTTGTGACGTCAGAGACTACACCGCCACTGTCGCTGAAATCGCCGCTGTCTAGTTTGTGGGG